>NC_142784.1:9019452-9328089 GCF_988280905.1 Pimephales promelas | reverse complement strand
TAAGTTTCAGAACTGAAAATGTCCTTGTTAGTCCAATAAAAGCTTTTATTGACCCCAGCCTCTGAAAACGTTTTTAAAAGTGGGAAACTATGACGTCGAAGGGGTTAAAACACCACCCCCGCAGAAGAAGATCAACACCTACTTCAACCATGACATTAGGCTTGTTTGAGATGAGCAAATTCTGCGCAGAATCGATCACCGGTGATCAGCGCGAGATGCATGCCGGTTAGAAATGTGTCCGAGAACGGTCCGCCTGGCTCTGATGTCATGCCGACGTATGTAAAAAAACTCTCGCGAGCGCAAGGCGGAAGGGTCGGATTCTGCAGTCGCGCGCAGTTGCTCTCCACCGACTGCGCTGATCAAAAGCATGATGGGAAACGACTTGCTGACGACACAGCTTAACGCTCATTGGTTTAAACAACATGATGAAGGTATTCCATATTCATTAAGCTAAATTCTCCAAATCAAGGCCATGTTTTATTTTTTTTATTTTTTTTTTTCAAATTGAAACTGATATATATTGTGAATCTCTTAAACGGGTTAAAAATAAGAAAGCTATAGTCAGTAACTCAAATATACTAGGCCTACTCTAAAATGTTCAAGTGAAAAATAGCTCTCATTTTATAGATGATGAAGTTTGTAAGTCTGTCTATTTAAGCTAAGCTTATTTTGATTGATTTATTTATTTTATTATTAATTTGTCGCTGTGTAATAGGCCTATTTTTTTCACGAATTGTAGTGCTTGTAGGTAGGCTATGTTTGTAACTTGCATTCTAATAAAAAAGTAAAATAAATAAAAATAAAAGAACAACAGATGAATTCTTCAACAGATGACTCTTTTAAAATGTTTGATTTAAAACTGATACCATGTTACATATGGGTGAATAAACTCTCTGACAGTGCCATATGGGTTATATTTCATTTTTGTTAAAACAATAGGCTATATAAAAACACGTCTGTATTAAAGAGAAAAAAAAAGATTGATAAACACATATTTGGAATGTAATTAAATAACAAGTACTTTGGGTGTCTTGTTCATTATATTTATTTTAAAATTATATTTATAAAAGCAACAGAACTTAAATCACATCCAGTTTATTAGCAACACGTGCACGAGCGTGAATCCCGTTAATCCCGCGATATCCGCCTTTGATCTCACAGGTGTCTGATTCACTGCGAGAACCGAGATCTGTCCGGCTTTATTGCGCTTTTTTCACTCCTCCTCTAACTGCAGCCGCCTACTCTCGACTACATTTCAGAATCAGGCGAGGCGAGGCGCATCTCAAACAAGCCTTTTAACACGGCCGGTTTAGCCCCGCCCACCGATTCGCGCAGCACGCATAGCTAAGTAGCCTAACATACATGCCTACCTCGTGATGACAAACTGGATCGTTCTACCGAGCAATACAGAATATTGTGTGCAGTGCCTGGTTGTGGCAGAAGACAGTAACTGCATAAGCTTCCTCTGGATTCCAATAGGACTTCATGGATAAACTTTATTTTTAATGACGTTCCAGCTGATGAGGGTAAAACATCGTCGTCTGTTCGCTTCATTTCACTGAGGATTGTTTTGTAAAAAAGACTGGATTTGCAGACGATTAAGAGTAAAGAACGTGCTGTGCGGTCTATATTGGATCTGACAGGAATTGTGCAACAAACGGACTCTTGGTTGAACATGTATGGGCGAATCCGGTTGCCATTTGACAACATTGGACGTTTCCCCCCACGTACACCGACGGGTGAGTTAAACTCATTATAATATGTAAAACTGTTATCCACTCACAGCAGTGGGCGTTTATTTCCAAGTCTTCAGTGCGACACGCCCATAAAAAACGACCGTTTTTCAGGAAGGCTCACAACTTGGGTACAAAATAGCCTATTACTTATTCATTTTGATGTTTTTGAATGCAAAAACCAAGCGAACATCATAAGTTGACCTCAGACAACAATATAATAAAATTTTAAAAGCCAGTTCATGACCCCTTTAAAATGCATTGCTGCACAGAGCACACAGCAAAATCCCCAGTGTTAAATTAACACTGAGACGGAATTTTTAAGTCACCGTTATGGTGATTAGTGTTTGCTTTACTTGGGCTCTTGACCCTTAATTCATTAACCTTAATTCCAGGAAAAGGTGATCTGATGGTGATGGTTGGTGATGGTCTGATGGTTTTAACATAATCAGTATTTCACAATTATTTGACCTGAATCACTGAATTCATATAGATCCTAATTCTGATTTAGGCTTACTTTATTAGTTATAGCAGCAGTGACCTTGTTCACGTAATGACGTCAATTCAATCATCCCAGCGGATCAAAATACATTCAAATAAAAGCATTTGTAATCATAACTTGAGTTAAATAATAGTACTTATCGTCAATTTCTTACATTTTGCTAATGAACCCTATAGGCTACAGATGATGTGAAACAGATGTTTTACATGTCTTAAAGATCTAAAGTGAATAAACTGGTCTTCATCAATTTTATTTTATTCGTTATTAAATAAACTTGCATTTCGCCAAATTCGGTCCGAATTCGGAAATTGGCCAAAAGAAAGTTCGGTTCAGAAACAGTGCTATCCTGCATGCTCAGTATCTCCAGCTCATCGGTGTGCGGAAGAAACTCGGTTCTCAGTTCTCGGTTCTGTACTGGTGATTCGAGAACTGCTTACAACCAGTTCTTGACTCGAGAACTAGTCTGTGTGCTGAGCTGAGAACTGCTGAAACCACCAGCCTACAGTCGACAAAACTATTTGTGTTTCCAATCTTTAAAAATAATACAGTGAAAAGACAGTAATTATGTGATAAACATGTTTCCAACACATTTTATTTTGTTACACTTATTGATGTTCAACAAAATACTCAAGAAACATGCATTTCTTTCCTCTGAAAAAAATGCACACTTGCTGAGTTCATCAGCCCATCTGAACACGTCCAAAATAAATAGTTCTCGGTTGTACTGGTGATGCGAGAACCACTGTACCTGCACGTTCGCTAGTACGTGCATGCTCAGTATCAGCTGCTTGTGCTCATGACTTCAGCACAACATGTCTCAGTTCAGTTGACTGTTGGAGTTACTGGAGTAAAATATACTCCGGGATATTGGTTTATTTCGATTCGAAGGGACTGTCAAGCATGTCTGAAAGTGAGTAACTTTAGTAACTTGTGGATCAGCGCTGACGCAAGACGCGAACTCTTTTGAACAATTCAGTCTGATTTAGTATACTGGTTCGACTGGTTCACTAAAAAGAACTGGTTCAAAAGAACGATTCGTTCATGAACTGGCCATCACTATTTTGTATCATGTGATTCACGACGTTGTTGATGGTAGGCGAGTAGATAGTAAGAAGTGAATGACAAGTGACGAAAAAGGTGTTCTCTTTTTGGTTATATTTGAATAACTCTTGCTCAGAATGTGATATTATATTTTTAATTTTTTTTTCTTTTCTTTTTTTTTTTCTGGTGGATACTGTGACTTGTGTCATCAAGCAATATAATCAGCAGGTCCCCAGAGCAAACAGCACATGCATCACAGAGTTTTCAAAAACAGGATAAAAAAGGCCTATTTTATGTTTATCCTAATATTTTAAAAGCATACAATGCTATTTATGAAGTTTTTCAATCTGATTTAAAAAATGACACAAGATTTGAAACACTTGCACTTCCAGCCAAGAAATTCCTGTGCCCCCCACCATCCACTGTGCCTAGTGAAAGGGTGTTGAGTGAAATGGGCATGATTTGTGACCCCAAGAGGGGCCCACTGACTGGACACCATGCACACCAACCCTGCTTTCTCCATTACAATTTGAAGTTTCTTAACTTTAAATATTAAAATGGAACTAGATCTTGAACATGTTGAATTTTGTCCATCTCTTTATGGCCACCATGTAACCATCCTCAGATGGCTACAACAGCAGGACCATGTCACAAATCTTGAATCATTTCAAATTGGTTTTTTGAACATGACAATGAGTTGACTGTACTAAAATGGCCCCCACAGTCACCAGATCTCAATCTAATAGAACTTCTTTGGGATGTGGTGGAACGGGAGCTTCGTGCCCTGGATGTGCATCCCACAAATCTCCATCAACTGCAAGATGCTATCCTGTCAATATGGGCCAACATTTCTAAAGAATGCTTTCAGCACCTTGTTGAATCAATGAAGAACAAAGGCAGTTCTGAAGGCGAAAGGGGGTCAAACAAAGTATTATTATGGTGTTCCTAATAATCCTTTAGGTGAGTGTATATTTAAAGCAGTACGTAACAGTGTCAGAAATGTTCACAAACAATAGGCTAATAATCTCAGTTAATGTTAAATGATGTTGAATTAAATCTGTAGAAAGGTTTAAACAAATCAAGAGAAGATATTTTTTAAATACAGGTATAGTGGTTCTTCTTTAGCTCGTGGCTAAAAACTGAAATCATTATGCAACGGACCAAATTATGTAATCCACATGGGTCCCCATATGGCCTAATTTGACTAATAAACATGGTTGTTAAAGGTCATTATCTATGTTTCCACATGTTGCCTTAGTCCATATACCCAGAAGGCTTTTCTGTCCAGAGCTGCTCTCAGTGGGATAACAGAACAGACAATTATTTTGTAATGATAACACATTAATTAAACCCCACTGACCATACATTTACACCGACATCCCTTTGGGCTTATCATAGATTTTGGTGACCTCTAAAAAAACAAAAATCAATCATAAATATCTTTCAAGACAAAACCAAACACTATTCTAAATCATATTAAAAATATGTATGTAAAGTATGTTTAAGAAAAATGTCATTTAATATTGACATATTACTATGTTTTCTGAGAGCAAGTTTTGAATTATGCAATAATATGCAATGAACTAGTAATAAAAGCACACTGCACTCAGTAGTTACATTTAAACAAGGTTCTTCCTGTGTATAAAACTAACCCAAAATACAGTGCTGTGGATTTAAATGTATTTAATATATTTTTTGTATTTGTTGCTTTACTTCCACACATGACAGTTCATAAAATTTGCATTTTCATACATTTACACCATTTACCTTTTAAAAATAAAGTGAACAAGTAATGTTCAAAATATGCGCATTTAACACAACTTTACATTGTTTATTATACACATTTCATTGTTTTTTTGTTTGTTTGTTTTTTTCAAACTTGTAGGCTTATTTTCACAGACCGGGTTAAGAATAAGCCAGGATTAGGTCTTAGTTCAATTATACACCACCTAAAGGGACATGGTGGTGGAAACAAATTGGGAGAAAAATATATTTCTCACATCTTTTATGTTTCTCATATGGTTTGTCTTTTTTTCCTTGTGCCATGTGCTTTCCTTTCAATTGTCTAGCCATTTTATTATCCCATCTTGTTACAGAATAATTGATATATCTTCCCCAACTGCTTTGTTCGTTACCCTCTTTTGTTTGCTCCCTATTTAGGCTATGTCCACGTTAATCCAGGTCATGTCCACACTAATACGTTTTCGTTTGAAAGCGTATATTTTTCTCTCCGGTTTGGCCTTCCGTCCACACTGAGACAGCGTTTGAAGTAAAAGAAAATCGCTCAATTCTTCTGACTGGATAATTTTATTTAGCAAAATATGTCATGTGTCCAGGTTGCAGTCAGTCACCATAGGTTTGGTCAAATACGAAGAAAACATATACGTTTTCAAACGAAAATGTATTAGTGTGGACATGGCCATAGCCTCCCTGTGTTTGCAGTTCTGTGCTGGTTCATTGTCCATGTTTCTCTCGTGTTTCTTGTTCCTTCCTAAGACCTATCTTGTTTTCACTTCACTTTTGACCATTCCGTGACAGTAAAGCCTTGTTCACACTACATGATTTTAAAACGTCTAGCTGAACTGTGCGGTTCACACTATATGACTTGCTCTCAGTGAAATCAGGAGTGTTGTTTAGCTGTTCACACCACACAACACAACGTGATTGATCCACAACAGGAGGTAACTCACTACACGAGTTGACAATGCACTACATAGAGATACTATCACTTTCGTATGATAAAAGCAAATCATTTTTGACTCTAATGAGAGCTGTTTCAGTACTATGGTACGGTCTAAATCCTGAAAATAATCAAATAAATAACGAGTTGACAACAACTATTATTATTGACTAATATTAACTAATTATTATTGATTATTAATATTTCTAAAGAGCTGATTCGTTACAATTCATTGTTCATATAATTCTCAAGGGGATATATACCAGTTTGATTGTAACTGGACACCCAGCTTGGTGTGTATGTGTAAACAATGTTTAAGTCCTGAGGTTCTAGGAAGACATGCATTTAATTATTCAGATGATCCGGCATTCCACTTTGGGTTGCTAACTTATTGAGAATGAGGCTGCTAGCCTCTTTTCTCAGACAGTCTGTGAGTCCATGGTGATTATGCAATATATGAGCCCTGGGCACTTGCAACACTTTGGTGTTCTCCTAACGTAAGATATTATGAAGTACGAAAGAACCTCTTGTAAGAGAACATACTTGGTTACTAACAACCTCGGTTCTCTCCAGAAGAGGGAACAAGTGCTGCGTATCTTGCCATGTCTGCAACACGCTCTGGTTCGATTCGGCGATGAAAAACGTCTCGGTTACAGATGTAACCTTCTTTCCCTGAGTAGGAAACGGAGACGTTACGTTTGATGACGGAGAATGGGGGGTTTCGCATAGAAAGCCAATCCTCTTTGAGTATTTAAAAATGAGCCAATGGCATGAAAATGCCTTGGGGCTGCGGAATTTGCATACCGTATCTCCGCACCACCTTGTGGGTATAAAAGGAGGAAGCAGACACAACCGCAGTATGTCTTCGCTGAGGAGCCGAGACTGAACTCAGGCGTCTACCCAGCGGTACATCGGAAATGGCAGGAAGATATAACGTCTCCGTTCCCTACTCAGGGAACGGGGCACTTAAAACCCTACTCAGGGCACTTAAAACCCATCTGCAGGGCACTTAAAACCCTACTCAGGGAACGGGGGTTACATCCATAACCGAGACGTTCCCTTTCGTAGTCACTCCGAGTTACGTCGGAATGACGGAGAATGGGGGTCAGTGCCATCATGCCACCTTCACAGCTGTCTTCCAGTGCCCTGCGAAAGTCTGAACTCCTGTCAACTTAGCTTACGGACAAGGAGTCCTACTTCAACACAGGAATACCAAGGTACACTGGGGAGCATATCCCGGGAGGAATATGTCGCAGTACGCCTACCCATAGGGAGGACTTGAGAATACACATATGGCCCAGGGGGCTACATATGGGGGAACAGTGGAGTCACCAACCTTGGGGTGGCAGAAACTTAACTCCAGGAGTGGCATGGTGGCTTGCCGAGGAAGACACATGCTCAGAGAGGCTTACAGTGGAGAATACACATGTGACAGTTACCAGAGGGAACCATACACACGGAGGCACCTAGCCAACGTCCAGCGCAACGACACTGGCGCCAGCATCAGCAGTGCTGGAGGACTCAGGGCTTCAACGTAAGGCTCAGCTGAGGAAAATATCGCACTTATCCAGTCCGTGGAGTGGAATGGCGAGCAAGCGAAGACACCTGAGCGGGTCCAGTACTGGCCGGGTGAGCGAGGACGAGAGAGGACACGGGCTCCACACTGAGGTTATAGAATCTCGCGAATGTGTTAGGTGTCGCCCAGCCTGCAGCTCTGCAGATGTCTGCTAGCGAGGCGCCATGCGCTAGAGCCCAAGAGGAAGCCACACTCCGGGTTGAGTGGGCCGTCACACCAAGGGGGCACGGTCGACCTTGCTGCTGGTAAGCCAAAGCGATGGTGTCCACTATCTAGTGAGACAGTCGCTGCTTTGAGAGAGCCCTTCCCTTCTGGCTCCCACCATAACAGACAAAGAGCTGGTCTGAGGTCCTGAAACACCGCGTTCTGTCTACGTAAGACCGGAGGGCACGTACTGGACAGAGCAGTGCCAAGGCTGGGTCTGCCTCCTCCAGGGGCAGCGCTTGCAGGTTCACCACCTGGTCCCGGAAGGGAGTGGTGGGAACCTTGGGCACATATCCAGGCCGGAGTCTCAGGATCATGTGAGGGTAAGCCGGCCCGAATTCCAGGCACGCTTCGTCAACGGAGAATATATGCAGGTCCCCTACCCTCTTGATGGAGGCCATTGCAACCAGGAGCGCTGTCTTCATCAACAGGAACTTAATCTCAACTGATTGCAGAGGCTCGAAGGGAGGCCTCTGCAGGGCACTTAAAACCACTGAGAGGTCCCAAGAGGGTATGAGAGGAGGCCAAGGAGGATTCAGTCTCCTCGCTCGCCTCAGGAACCTGATGATCAGGTCGTGCTTCCCCAATGACTTACCTTCGACTGCTTCATGGCAATTGCAGCCATATACACTTTAAGGGTGGAGGGAGACAGCCTTCGTTCCAACCCTTCTTGCAGGAGATAAAGCACGACGCTGATTGGGCATCTCTGGGGGTCTTCTCGGCGAGAAGAGCACCAGTTGACGAAGAGGTTCCACTTCAACGCATAGACGTGTCTAGTGGACGACACTCTAGCGGAAGTGATGGTAGCCGCCACCGCTGGTGGCATGGTACTCAAACCTGCCTCTTACATCCAGGATCCACACGTGTGGCCTCCACAGATCGGGACGAAGGGTGCCACAGGGTGCCCCGTCTCTGAGAGAGGAGGTCCTTCCTCAGAGGAATTGGCCAACGAGGTGCTGTCGCGAGGAGTATTAGTTTGGAGAACCATGTCTTGGTGGGCCAATAAGGGGCTACCAACAAGACCTGCTCCTCGTCCTCCTTGATCTTGCACAGAGTCCGTGCAAGAAGGCTCACTGGGGGAAACGCATATTTGCGTAGACCCCGCAGCCAGCTGTGCGCCAGTGCATCTGTGCCGAGGGTGCCCTCGATCAGAGAGTAATACAGGGCGCAATGGGATGAGTCGGGGGAAGCGAACAGATCTATCTGTACTTCCCCGAACTGGTCCCAAATCAGCTTGACCGACCGAGGATGGAGTCGCCATTCGCCGGAGACAGGCCGGATCCGTGACAGCTCGGCTGCCAGGTTCCGTTGTCCTACAATGTAAATAGCACGAAGGGACCTCATGTGCTTCTGACTCCATAATAGGAGGTGGCGTGCGAGTTGCGACATCCGACGTGAACGCAGACCACTCTGACGGTTGATGTACGCTACTGTTGCGGTATTGTCTGAACGGACAAGTACGTGTTGACCCCTGAGCAGTGCTCGATAGTGGTGCAGGGCCAGGCGTACTGCCAGCAACTCGAGGCAATTGATGTGCATGAGGCGCTGGGGCCCTGTCCAGGACCCCACTGCGGCATGACCATTGCACGTGGCTCCCCAACCCGTGGCAGATGCATCTGTGGAGACAACAACATGCCTGGAAACTCGCTGGAGAGGGACACCTGCCATTAAGAACCTGAGGTTCGTCCACGGGAAGAAGGTCTGACGGCAGGTCGGAGTTACTGGAACTCTGAGTGTACCGCGATGCCATGCCCACCTCGGGACTCGATCGCGAAGCCACAGCTGAAGCGGTTTCATATGAAGCAGTCCGAGCGGCGTCACCGCGGCTGCGGATGCCATATGCCCTAGGAGCCTCTGAAAGAGTTTCAGTTGACGAACTGTCGAAGACAAGTCAGCAGTGAGTGCGCGCGCTCGCTCGTGAGCTGCGCGGATATGGCGACCGAGTCTATCTCCATGCCGAGAAAAGAGATCCTCTGCACGGGGCAAAGTTTGCTCTTCTCCCGATTGACCCGAAGGCCCAGACGGCTCAGGTGCCGTAGCACAAGGTCTCTGTGTTCGCAAACCTGCTCTCGAGAGTGTGCTAGGATAAGCCAATCGTCGAGGTAGTTCAGGATGTGAACCCCGTGTTCTCGAAGGGGAACAAGGGCTGCCTGGACAATCTTCGTAAAGACGCGAGGAGACAGAGCTAAGCCGAATGGGAGAACCGTGTACTGATTAGGGCTGGGCAAAAAAATAGATTTTTCGATTAATCGTTTTTTAAAATGTGGTCGATTCAAAATCGACTCTCAACGGCCGGAATCGATTTTTTCCATATAAAGGGCTCGCGGACGCGGTGCTGCATCTTCTCGTCTCTCTGCACTAGGCAAGCGCCAAGCGCTGCAGCTGTCGATACACACTCGCGTTTAGGAGTCGGGACACGACGGAATATTCACTTGCACAATCGGGCCAGCATTGCATCGTAACCTATGATCGTAACTAACATTTATCATTCATTTGCTCAAGCAATGTTAAACCATCCCGTGCTCGCGCACTCTCAGAGATTTCTTTCACTGCGTGCACAGCCTAAATCCGCCTCACAAACAGCTCGCCAGAAACAAAAGTTTTATCCCTGGATTATATCGCTTTAACAGTTAAAACACGCAACATTATGTCAAAACTCTGGTCTTGGTGAGTAACCTCGTAAAGACAGTCGGTAATGTCTTAAATTAGCATTAAACGCGTGTGACAGAAAGTTAATGAAACAGTAATGGATCCGCGCACTAGTTCTTAAAGTGAACGTCATTAATTCTGTTGTCATAACAGAATATAGTATTAATTCTAAGCAATCAGAATTAATAGCCTTTGTATTTAATTCAGTCTGGACTAAAAAGACTATCCAGTGTTATTTTACATTGGATTACTTTATTCAGTTTCTGTAGTATATCTGACATACCCAAAAAACTACCCCAAAATGTCTCTTAATTTTTGTCTTTATTCTATTGTATTTATTTGTGCTACTTTTTTCAATTTAATTCAAAGATTGAAATCAAGCATCCATACATAAACTCTTAACAAAAAAAATACATTAACATTTAGGTAAGATCAATGTAAATTTTTTTTAAATATTTATATATTTATCTATCTTAAACATAAAATAACATGATACTGTTTGATCAAGCTGTGCGACTGTTCTGTGCGACTGTGCGACTCTTTTTTGCATATTGCATCAAAATCTTTGTATGCATTTAGTGTACCTAAAATAAAAAGTGTTTTATATAGGTTTATGGCTCTTAATTTTCTTGTATTAATTAACCACTAGTAAACTTATGTCCACTGTTCTTTTTTATAAATTATAAATATAGGATTTTTATTACATCTTCATTATAGTTGAATCGAGAATCAAATCAGGAATCGAGAATCGAAAATCGAATCGAGAATCGAAATCGAATCGAACTGAGAGATTGCGAATCGAAATCGAATCGAAATCGAAATGTGAATCGATACCCAGCCCTAGTACTGATGTGCCTCTCCCTCGAAAGCAAACCGAAGAAACGGTCTGTGTCGAGGTAAGATGGAGACATGAAAGTACGCGTCCTTCAGGTCTATCGATGCAAACCAATCCTCTAGCCGGACAACTTTCTAATTGACACTCATTAGCTAGGACCCACTGAAAGTCAGATATGTTTGTTTGAATGTAGAGAAAATCTCAGAATTTTGCCAGTCTCTCAGTGTCTCTCTGTGTGAGTGAGAGGAGGGGCGCCTGTCAGGTTAATTTTAACCCTTTATTTGCTGTGTGCGACTTCTCTGGCATTTTCGAGGGCCTTAACATCCTCTAAAACTCTTGAAACTTTGCACACAGGTCAGAACCCATGGCCATCAGGGCCGGGCTGAAGCTGGTAACCGGGCGTGGCAGGGCGGCTCGACAGCGCCCCCTGGACTGGGATTCGAACATTTGTCCATAAATCAAACACACTTGCATGAATTAATATGAAACTCGGTACAATTAAAGATCACATCAGGCCAAACAACTTTCGTGCTCTAAGTTTTACGACAGTTCAAATGGAAGTTGGGAATTATGGGTTGTTTGAATAATTCTCCTAGGAGAAATACATCAAATTACAACGCATGTGTTTACCAATCACAACCAAACTCGGTGTGCATGAAGTCAAGACATTGAGGATGCTCAATTCCGGACGTATTTTTGATATCTCAAACGGTCTGGCCGTGGCGAGGAAATGAATTTTATAACTAAAAAAGGACACATAAAGTGTATTATAACTTTGCTCATTTTACCTACAGTTACAAAACTTTCCACGTATATTGTTCTCGTCAAGCCGATCAACTTTCCAATTTAAAGTCATTCGCTCTGAGCAACAGAAAGTCAGATATTGTAGTTTGAATGGATTTATTTCCCCTGCGATTCACTCTCTCTCTCTCTCTCTCTCTCTCTCTCTCTCTCTCTCTCTCTCTCTCTCTCTCTCTCTCTCTGTGTGTGTGGGTGTGTGTGTCTGTGTGGGGAGGGGAGGGCTGTTGTCTGTGTTTATGTGTGTGTGTGTGTGTGTGTGTGTGTGTGTGTGTGTGGGGAGGGGAGGGCTGTTGTCTGTGTTTATGTATGTGTGTGCCAGGCATATAACCCACATCTTTTAAATGTATAGTTTGCTTTAAATAAAAGTAAGATTGTATTTGTAATTGAAGCTGAATGAATTTAAAATTCTTGTGCTATATTTCAATATATTTGTTTTCCTTAAGATTTTAAAACACTAACTTCATTCTTATCTGAATTACAAATATTTGTTTCTGTATAAAATAATACTCTGACTAAAAACACATTTGATGTTTCTTTTTGTATTTTTATTTACATGTATTTATGTATGTGTGTGTGTGTGTGTGTGTATAAAGTGCAGAGTTTTTTTTAGCTAAAGTAGAATTTCTATAACTATGTGTTGAACTAATAAATCACTCTTGTGTGTGTTAAACACAATCTTCTTAATACAGACAACTTCATTATAAAGATAAATAACAAATCCAAAAAAATATATGATTATAATCTATGACAAAAAAAGCCACTACAAACTATATTAGTGGTAAATACACATTGCTCTTTGTATTGTTGTAAAATACATTCATGGAAAAAAAAGATAACAAAAATCAAAAAGATAAATTATTTTAGATAGAGCCATGGTATGGCTGCTATAAAATTGAGACAACATGTTTTAAATGTATAGCAGAGATGTTAAATGAGGCAGCAACATACAAACTTTCTAGAACAACATGGACCTGAATAGCTGGTTTTTATGGAGGACAGTGAAGAGGAAGAGGGTGCAAATCAAACAGCTCATTCTCAGACTACACAGCAAACAGCTTAAGTTTTTAGTGCTTTGTTTGAGGTTTTTAGTGCTCTGTCCTATCTATTATCAACATATAATAGATAGAACAGAACAAGAAAGGCAATTAATAATCTGTCATTGCGTCACTGTATTATGATATGAAAGGCTCAGTACAGTGTGGCACAAAACGCTTATGCGCATCCCGAGTGGAGAATGATGCGCTTAAAGCCACATGGAGTTACAGCGCACAGCGCATCGAGTCCGCATTGATGCAAGCTCTACAATACACTTCTTTTCGACAGTCAAAGCGGGGGTTACGTTTTTGCACGTCGTACAGAATAACCCTAAAGGCACCAAGGTGGCGGTGCCACCGGCTTTATATTAAATATTAATATAGCTGTGAGCAGGGATAAAGGGCCAAAGCCGGCGGTACCACCATCCCGGTGCCTTTAGGTAACTAAAGGCATCGGGGTTGCGGTGCCACCGGCTTGGGCCCGCAATCGCTGCTCGCAGCTATATTAATGGTTAATATTGCCCGCAACCCACTGCACACTGGAGGCAGAGTTGGGTCGGAACAACAATGGTGAGAAAACTAAAACACCAGAAACGTTTAATGCTTGAATATATATATATATATATATATATACAGTATATACTGTATATATATATATATATATATATAGCAAGTGAAGGTCTCAAAAATTTAAGTGGATTTTCAACAATAACAGTATAACGTCAACCTACTGTGCTCTTTCCACGAGCCTGAGGCCTATTTTGAAATGAGCAGGTTGGATTTACCCAACACTGGCCTGTGCTATATAGAGTTGTCTCAAAAAGGTGCATAGATTTAGAATAAGAAGGTTTTATTTTAGAAAAAAAGTACATGAGTATTCCTTTTAATAGGCATGTATTAACAGCATTAAATGCATCAAAAACATTTTCTACAACATGTTTCAGAAATTATAAATTGTGCTTAAAACTGTAAAGTTTGTGTTTAAAAAAAAAACCCTGATCATTCAATTGACAAGCAATAAGTATATAGTTTGCGAATGCCTATGCTACGAAACAATATAAAGCAGTTACACAACAAAAGCACTCTGTAAAGGGCATCTATGTAGACATAAGCCACTGGTTCTGATCTGTGTAAGATAAATAAATAAATGCAGATAAAACTTTTTTTGACAACTGAAGGGCAGTAGGTAATAATACAGTGAGCTATATTGTATTTGTCAGTGCACTTCTGAGCAAATTATGTAAACCTCAAAACTGCTCAGCAACCCTTAGACTGTCAAAATTACAAAGCACTTACACTGCATTTACATATAACGGGCTAATGTTTTATGCACATTAAGTTTTAGATGATAGCAGAAAACAGTATATTGTCATTTATTTGTTTTACCATTTACAAATAAGTTCATTGCAAGTTTCCTCAGAGATAGATAGCACAAAGAACTTGTTCCACAGATTCCAGAAGCTACCTTAAGTGTCACTTACAACAATTCTTTTAATTATGTTCTCCCTTATTTTTTGAGTTTTCACTCCATATATGATTGGATTTATAATTGGGGACAGAATAAGAACATACAATGATAGTATGACACGAACAGTGTAAGGCACATGACGCATATTGAATCGACTTTGGAACAATTCAAAGCAAACACCGATTAAAAAGTTTAGTAGTGCTGTTAAGTGCGGGATACATGTGCTGAATTTAACTCGACCTCCTTTTGACAACTTCAAGCAGATAAAGATGATCCTCACATAAGTGTAGAAAATTGTGACAACCAGCAGGGAGGTAAGGGACATCATAAATACACCATATATATTGTTACTTAAAGTGTCAGAACATGCTAGTTTCACCACAGAAAAATTATCACAGTAGACTTTTTCAATTATTACTCCACAAATGTAAAGATTCGCTGTAATTGAGATGGTGACAGTTGATCGCAAAAATGGCAAAAGCCAAGAAACTGCAACACCTATTGCCACTTTTTTAGGGGTGATTATTTTTGCATATTCTAAAGGATAGCATATAGATATATATCGATCATAAGCCATAACTGTTAAGTTTGTTAGGTCACAGCCACCATAGGTAAATAAACTAAAGATTTGCACAAGGCAATCAAGCCATGTTATTTGATAGTTTTCTGTAATAATTTTAGTCAAAATAAAAGGTGTAACAGCAGATCCGCCATATAAATTAATACATGCCAAATTGCAAATAAAGATGTACATTGGCTTATGTAGCCCTCTTTCAACACATATTACATAGATGAGTACACTGTTAGAAATGATCATGACTGGGTATAGTAAAGATAGCACAACCACAAAAATATATCTCTGGCCATATATTCCTCTGTATCCATCCAGTAAGAAAGAAATATTTTTCATGATAGCTTGATTTCCTAAATGAAGAGAAAAAAATAGAGGAGAAGGAAGCTTAGAGAAAAGAAAAGCTATTTTCATTTTTTTTTTTACATATCATTCTGCACAAAATGTCAATGTGCATCTCAATACAATACGCTGTATACAATAAATAAATCAAAATATAACTTCAAATATATCTTGCTTAAAATATGAAATAAAAAAGTGGCTTATGAATCGAGTAACACAAAATAACATATTGACAATATTTCTTTAAAAATTAATTAAATGTACCTTGTAATTTTAGTGTATTTGTATATTTCCACTGTTTATGCAGAACAACTGCCTTCAACCTGAAACAGCTCTATTTATACTATGGGAGCTGGGGAACAAGTGTTATGCAAATCTGTGATGATGACTAGATCACAAAAAAAAAAAAACCTTTTATTCATGTAATGCATCATTACATTTGCTCTCCTCATCATCAACTTATTCCAATGATTAAGGGAAATAAGCTTTGTCAAACATGTGTGTAGTTTTGCTGAATGTTTGGAATGAATTTGAAAACACACAAAAAGCAACAATACAAAAATAAACCCTACTGTAACAGAGAATGCAAAAATGAAAATAGTACCCTGTAAAAATGTAACATTAACATATTTCTATCCAAAGCGACTTATAATTGAGGAAAGCAACAGAAGCAATCAAATCAACAATAGGGCAACAATATGCAAGTGCCATGACCGGTCACTCACTGTAACAAATTGCTGTAAAATCCGCTGATCAACGAAAAACCAAGCCTCATAGTCATTCCAGTCACGTGAATGTTTGACTTTGCTTGTCAGAATGTTTGAACCCAGATACTCTACAGGTTTTTGTAAGTTTAAGTCCATTTACTAACTTTATTTATTTATTTATTTATTTATAAATAAGCCTATATAGCCTGCAGGGGGGGGGGGAGGGGGGCTGCACCTAAAAGATATATTTTTTTAACCTAGTTTTTTGTAATCCTTAAAAAAAATCTGTGTTTAGAAAAGGAATTTTGATGTTCCCCACGCAAATTATTGTCCCATATGCGATTTTTTTTGTATCATCTTTTGTGTCCGTGCTTGGTTTTTGCCTGCGGAAAAGAAGAATCAGAACAATACATCCTACAGACACAATCTACCCCATCTTGATTAGATGATCTAGACGTGGCTCAGGACCAAGGGGTTTTCCCCAAGGGGAAATCCGCTCCGCAAGATCAGGGTCACGCGACGGGGTCTCCGTGCCCTGGCTATGTGGAAAGAACCTTGGTTCCTGCCCCAGGGGAAACTTCTTTCTTTGAGGGCAATTTATATCCCAGGATATTTAAATCAGGTAGCGGACATCCTGTCGAGGCAGGGGCCGAGGCCCGGGGAGTGGAGACTTCACCCCGAGGTGGTGGAGCTCCTATGGAGACATTTTGTTAGTGTCGAGGTAGACCTATTTGCATCCAGGGAAACATCACACTGCCCGCTGTGGTTCTCTCTTAATCCACCAGCCCCTCTGGGGTTGGATGCGATGGTACAGGAGTAGTCAAGGTCACCCCTGTATGCATTTCCCCCGATTGCTCTGCTCCCAGGAGTTCTGGAGAGGGTTCGCCGAGACGGGGTCGGTCTACTGTTAGTATCCCCGTATTGGCCGGCCCGAGTATGGTTTGCGGACCTAATTTCTCTCCTCGACAATTCTCCTCTGGAGATTCCGATCAGGAGGGACCTTCTATCTCAAGCATGCGGGTCAATACTTCACCCCCGCCCAGATCTATGGAGGTTGTGGGCTTGGCCTCTGAGGGGGCCCAGCTCATAGAATCAGTTCTCTAGACTGAGGTCGTGGAGACCATCCTCCAATCCAGAGCTCCGTCCACAAGGAGATTATATGCCGTGAGGTGGAAATTGTTCACCTCTTGGTGTGGAGAACACCAGTTGGACCCAGTTAACTGCCCCGGTGTTGGCAGTGCTGGATTTCCTTCAGGAGCATTTCTCCACAGGGTTATCCCACTTCACACTAAAGGTGTATGTGGCGGCCTTATTTGCTTACCACGTCCCTTTGAGTGGAGCTTCTCTCGGGAAACACCCACTTGTAATTCGTTTCCTTCGTGGTATCCTGAGGCTGAGGCCAGCAGTGCGCATGAGGGTGCCAACTTGGGACCTAGCGGTGGTTCTAGAAGGGCTCTGTCTAGCACCTTTTGAGCCCATTGAAGAGGTTCCTGAGAAGTTTGTCACTCTAAAGACTACCTTTCTGCTAGCAATATCTTCCCTAAAGAGAATAGGAGATGTTCAAGCTTTGTCGGTTTCTCCCTCGTGTCTGGAGTTTTCTCCTGGTATGGCAAAGGCTTTCCTCCTCCCTAGACCAGGATATGTTCCTAAGGTTCCAACTAATGTTGTTAGACCTATTGTGCTGCAGGCTTTCTGTCCTCCTCCATTTGTCATGTCAGACCAAGAGAAACTAAATCTGCTTTGCCCGGTGAGGGCTTTAGACGCTTACGTCCACAGAGCTGCCCTGTGGAGGAAATCTGAACAGTTATTTGTCTGTTTTGGACCTCCTAAGAAAGGTTGTCCCGTGTCTAAGCAGAGGTTGAGTAAGTGGGTGGTCGAGGCCATCTCACTTGCATATGAGTCCTCCGGTCAGCCTTCTCCCTTGACTGTCCGGGCTCATTCAACCAGGGGTATGGCTGCCTCTAAGGCGTTTTTGTCAGGAGTTCCTATTAATGACATTTGTGATGCGGCAGGATAGTCATCACCGCACACATTTGTAAAATTTTGTCATCTTGACTTTAGCTCCACTCCAGGGGCGCAGGTGCTTTCTTCAGAATGTGCGCTCTGATTTCATAAAACGGACACCTGCTCGCATGGCAGCGTTGGTGTTAGCGTTCCCATAGTGGTTACACACAGCTTTAAGTTCCCTGAATGGGAACGTCTCTGGTTACGCATGTAACCTTAGTTCCCTGAAGGGAACGGGACGTTGCGTGTCCATACCATACTCCCAGCATGCCCGTGAGCACTTGCTTCAGTCTTATCAGAAGATGTCGTGCTTGTGTTTTCCTGGTCGATACGTCACCCCACCTATGACGTTCCGTCTTGCAATTGGACTGATTTCATACGTGCTTCATGACGCATTCACGCAGGGGCGTTCCCATCTCGTTCCCTTCAGGGAACTAAGGATACATGTGTAACCAGAGACGTTTTATTGCTGTTAAAATACATTTTGTGGGTGTGTCTATTTATCTTACACTGTTAAACCCTCTCAAACCCACAGGAAAATTCACACTACAAAGCACAAAAATTAACATTGACGCAGTGTTGCAATGAGATAATTAAGTGAATATGTAAGTTATTGTTGATCATTAGTGATGAACACCTGTTGTTAACAAGCAGAATCACCAAGGAAAGAGTAACACAAGAACAGAAAATAGAGAAACACAAGAACTACAACTGAATTCCAGCTATTACACATAACCAGTATGACTTTATTTCTTTCATTAATCTACAGAAGATGTGATTGCTTTAATTGGGATTGCTTTAGTGATTGCTGACCCTTGACTTTTTAGCATTAGCCATTAGCTATGTTTTTCGCAAGCTACGCATGTGCATAGACACATGGTTTGTAAGTCCAGTTTGTTCGAATGACAAAATCATAATTTACTGTTCACTCCTTAATCTCATTCAGAGTTTAATTCCGTTTCAAAAAAGTGTTATATTACCGCTACTGGGAAGGAGCACAGTAGTGAGTCACAATGATGATTTTTATTTATTGTTTTACATATCATGCAAAACCAATGAAACAGAGCTACATTGTCTTGTAGAAACACAGATATATATACTGTGTGTATATATATATATATATATATATATATACTGTATATATATATATATATATATATATATATTCAGCATGTCTCTCAACAATGGTGGCAATATTAATTAATTAATTAATTAATTTGTTTATTTATTTATTTATTTATTTATGCAGCAGTGTATGCAGGAAGTTTTATACTATCCTGGAACCCAGGATGCATTGTGACGTTAAACTTTTATGTTGTCACCATTGTTAAGATTCATTTACTGATTGTTGATGACTGTGTGTGTCTGAGTCAGTTAGGAGGTCAGAATATTTTAGAGCACTATATGATTTCAATATTCTCCAGAATAAATGTTTACAGTAACATTGCTGGATTTTTTGATGAAGATTAACAGATATATGATAAATGTTAAATACCCATTAATTTAAATCTTATATACAGAATAGAATCAGACATGTCTAGGATGATTATGGCATTATCACAACATCCAAAACCACCTTATAAACTTCTATTTGCTTTATATATTCACACTTAGTCAGAGATAAACTAATGTTGAAAAATCAAGGGAAAAATGTATAAACTGCTTTTTAATGTCTATTAATGCTTTATGAATGATGAATTAATGGTTTACTCATACTTAACTAATTATTATTAGCGTGTAGTTATTATAAAGTGTTACCGTCAGTTGTAGTTTCTCTGTTTTCTGTTCTTGTTTTTTGTCCTTCAGTGATTCTGCTTATCAGGTGTTCATCAGTTTCTCAATTAACTCACTTCTCATTCAAGTGGACTGTTTTAGTGAACTAATGTAGGGAATAGTGAATGAAGGTATAGGGTATGATTTTGAGCATAGCAGTGTTAATTCACAGGCTTCTTCTTGTAGGTTTTTTTCTCGAAAATGAGAAATATCCAGAATGCATTGTTTTCTAAAGTAGATTACTGTTTTAATGGAAAATGGTAACTAATAAACCTTTTTTTTTTCAGCAAGGGTTAACAATGTAGAGAAATCATTTACCTGGATCCATTTATAAAACGGAGAATTGTTTTGCGAATATCAGGCAGGTTTAAAGCATAAACAAGAGGGTTCAGGATGGGTGCTATAACAAGAAATTCAAGTGAAATTAAAACTGACAGCCATATAGGAAGTTCTAAGGTGACAACTCGACTCAAAGTGACCTCAGAAATAATAGCAATTGAGAAATTCAAAAGGACCACTATGTGTGGAATACAAGTTTGATAAGCTTTGCCTTTGAACTGTGATGAGCTTCTTTGACATACAATAAGAATTTTTACATAAGAATATAATATTAAACTTAAAGGAATAATTACAGTTGTGATCAATATAAAAAAACCCATGACATTATTTACAGCAGTGTTTGCACAAGACAGTTTGACCATTTCAAAGTTGTGGCAGTACACCTTAAACAATTTGTTACCACACAATGTCAGTCTGGAAGTCAAAATACCAGTAATACCAAGAGAAATCATTGGATAAGTCAAGTTTATAACTATCAAAACAGTTAGAAACCTTGGTGTAATTATGTTGTGGTATTGCAAAGGTTTACTGATTGCAACGAATCTATCAAATGCCATTAACATTAATATTGTATTCTCATTTGCTGCATACGTGAAAATGACATAAGACTGTAAGATACATGCTTCACGGGAGATTGAGTGTGTATCAGACAGCAAGTCTGTCAATGCTCTTGGGAAAAAGCCAGCTGTTCCAAACACAGAGTTGACAGACAAACAAGAAATCAGAATGTACATGGGCTGGTGTAAAGTCCTTTCCAGATAAATTGCAAGCATAATAATGACATTAAAAAGTGTGATAGCACAGTATAGAATAAATCCCAAACTGAAGAAAGCATATCGAATGAACCCAAGATTTTCAAATAACATGAAGTAAAAATATGTTCCATTTTCCATTTTCTGATAAGCAAAGGTAACCTTCATTCACCTGAGTTAAGACAACAGACAAAGATCTTATGATTTATACACATTTTAAAAACATGACATGAGCAATATGTTATGCATATGATTATATTTTATTCTACATTTACAGATTCAGTAAGATTAAATTTATTAGTTTGTGATTAGTTAGTATGTGATATATTGTCAGTTTAAAAGTATATTCAAAGATTCAACAACTTTAATCTATTTTTTTCAATCAATATCAGAAAAAAATGCAATCAGTATCCTAAAAAAGACATTGTACAATTTTAATACCTTCTCTAATGCACCTTGAAATGACCACCAATGCTTACTCATTTATTGTGAATGACTGAGTTACCAGCACACGTTGCTTTTTTATACGTCTACTGTAACATGTCTCAGGAGCCTCTGCTGGCTCATTTTGCATAAAGGACACAAAACCTTATTGATTTGACTTCCCTTCAACACATAATAATATTTAATCATTTCTGAACATTGACTCTCAAACTTTATTCGCCTTTTTATCCTGTTTTCTCAATAGAATTCATAAAAGTTTAGAAAAGAAAAGCAGTTTATAGGGGCACATTCAACAGTGTTGTTGCCAGTAGTTTACTGTAATATATATAGATTATAAATATAGCTTCCTCATTCACAAATCTCATTCAGTGATTAGTTCTCTATCAAAAGAGTTACACTACCATCACTTTGAAACTACAGTAATGGGATTATAATGACTTTTTTAACACATGCACACACAAAAAAAAATACAGAGCTACACTGTCTTGTAAAAACACAGAGATATCAAACATATTTATTCGTGCAGCAGTGCATGCTGGGAGTTGTATACTATCCTCGAACCCAGAATGCATTATGACATGAAACCTTTGATTGTCACCATTGTTGAGATTCATATTCTAATTGTTGATGTCTGTGTGTCTGAGTCAATGTTTTAATGCACTATAATTTTACTATATTCTTTAGAAGGCCTGATAACAGAAATATTGCTGGATTTCATTTTGAAGATTCACATATATATGAAATACCCATACATTTAAAGCTTATTCACAGGACAAGATCAGAGAATCATACATGTCAAGGATGATTATGGCATCATCACAACAGCAGCCAAAAACACCTGATAAAATTCCTCTTTACTTTTTCTTGCCATAATTAGTGTGGTCTATAAACTGTTACAGCAGCCAGAGAGAAACGAATGTTATAAAGTCAAGGGTCAAGAGACCAACTAAAGCAAATACTGATCTCCATCATGGTGACAACAAACTTTATTATTAACTAAATCTCTTAATTTTTAATTCTCAACAAAAACGTTTGTACATGTATAAAAGAAATAATGTTACTCTGGTTTGTAAACTGTTTTCACACTCAGTGTTGCTGGAAGACAATTGTAGTTCTTGTGTTTCACTTTTTTCTGTTCTTGTTTTTCTGTCTTTCAGTGATTCTGCTTATCACCGGTTAATCAATTCACTCACTTCTTTTCAGTCAAGTGGACCATTTTAGTGAACTAGTGTAGTTAATAGTGAATGAGGGTATAGGGTGTTGATTTGGAACACACCTTCTAAGTGTCAAATTTGAGCGCTGTTAATTAACAGTATGTTTCTGTAGGCTTTTTTTCTTCTCAAATATAACCCAGAATGCATTGTTTTCTGTATGATATAGTATGATACAGTGACTTTTTTACAGAAAGGGTTTAACAGTGCTGCTAATGTCTTCTGCTAGTTATCGAAGTATTAAAGAGGAGCTTTTCCCCAAAAATAAACGTAACAATACCCTTTTTATTTTACCATTTATGACTCAAACATCTCCTGATGAGCATACTGACAGCTTGTCCGCTCACAGTGGCTGCACCCATAAGTCTGTATCCTATTTTTCCTATTTTCTGTTGGGTCAGACTTTTCCCGCGCTGTCTGCGGATGTGACGTCAAGCGTGTTCTGATGGCTGAAATGAGTCGGCTTTGTTCAGCCCGATTCGACATGTTGAATCGGCGTCGGGCTGTCAGGGAAAGAGATAACTCTGATTTACTGTTCAGCTTTTTTCCTTTTTGAATGACGAATTTAGACTAATATTTCTGCAGAAATAGACAGTTGGCTCATTAAACGCAGGCGCAGAACACACATTATAGCTGACAGTCGCCTGTAGTTCTCTCAGTGTGTTCAAGTGCAGCTTTTTACCCCGACGAGAGCGGGAGAGCGGACGAGAGGCGACAACACAGTCGGCTTTCATCGGCATTAGTTTGTCGGCGTCGGTTTGGTGTGTTCCAGGCTTTAAACGTTTCAGATCACTCTGCCACCACTGCTAGTCAGCAAGTAGCCTACACTCACAAGCAGAACACTTATCTCAAACAATATATGTATTTGACTGTTCTTACCTCTGTAAACATAATGTTGACCTCCTTGCAGCAGATGACTTGTGAAGTGTGCACGTACGAGCACGCGCTGCGAGAGCGGGCAGAAAGGAAGAGCAGTTCTGTTTTTTGGCCACAGGTGTCAGTTGCGAGTTTAAATTTCAGGAAAACGCATAGCCTCTTTAAATAAGTATATCAACTGTTAAATAACATATTGGAGATTAAAATAATATCAGATTTGTTCATTTAAAAATAAACACCAAACGTAGGGATTAAAAATTGACATAAGTAAGAAATTTACTTTTGCTATGGTTAAATAAATGTTTAGTGATATCTTTACCATATCAACTAGTAAATTTACTAGTTGCCATATATCATATTTCTACACTAAGTTTTGTCATGCTATGTGAGGAAGTATTTAAAACAAGGGTGTTACAACTAGCCCCCACTTGATGTTGTGCCCCGCTCTCCCCTTCTTAAAATTGTGTTTGCTGAAGCTCAAACATCCTGCGTAACAAGAATGAAAAAATAGTGGTGAAAAATAGCAATAATTACACATGATTTGACAGTTTATTTTGTTAAATACTAGTGCATTTCAATGGATTATTTGTGTGCCTTTAAGTGGGCTATCAACATTGATGATAGACAGACAGGTACTAAGTGTCGTAACAATTGAGTCACTCTGACCTGACAATTGACCCGGCAGAACTTGTGCTATGTTAAAGCTTTCATTTCTGAGATCCTTGCCAGGCTGATTGCACCCACAAAAAAAGCAGGTTAAGGGCTTAAGTGAAAAAATCTAAGGAGGTTAATCATTCATTTAAATTTGATTACAGTAAGCCATTATTCTGTAATAGTCTTCCATTTTATGCAAGCTTCCTCTGTATATCCCTTTAGACAGCATCTACTTGCAACACCAAGGTCATGGATTTGATTCCAAGGGAAAGCAAGCACTGATAAGAATGTAAATGTGTACTTTGAAATGCAAAATAAGTTGCTTTGGATAAAACTGTCTGCCAAATGTATAAGATAATACGACACACCAACATCTGAATAATTTACATGATTTTAAAATAAATGTTTAATTTTTAAAGTGTTCACCCAAAAATGAAAATTAAGTCATTAATTACTTACCCCCATGCTGTACCAACCACAAGAGTTCAAGAGATTTCCACGACACACGCGCGAGAACTGAATTGAAGTAGTTGAAGGAGATCGCAATTCTCGCGCATGTGTCATGGAAATCTCTTGAACTCTCGTCTCAGGCCTACAAGGAAGAAAAGGAATAGTCAAATAAAGTCATTTTTTGTTTGTTTTTTCGCACAAAAATTATTCTCGTCACTTGATAAACTTATCGTTGAGCCACTGTTGTCACATGGAATATTTAAACATTTTCTTCATTGACTTTCTGGGTGGTCAAGTTTCGATCCCTTAGGCAGCCTATGTAGCAGTGATCCACCTCTCAAATTTAATCAAAAATATCTTCATTTGTGTTCCGAAGACGAACGAAGGTCTTACGGGGTTGGTACAGCATGGGGGTGAGTAATTAATGACTTAATTTTCATTTTTGGGTGAACTAATCTTGGTTTGTACATTCTTCAAATAGAAATACATCTTCATTTTCTGCCACTGTTGTCATGAGCACGTATGTCACCACTGTTGTCATTGTCATCTCTGTGTCATGTTTGACCTTCCATTGAAATGATGCAATCTTCTTTATTTACAACACCACTCATAAGCCTCACTGGAACTGGCCTTTTGACCAAAGGGACTTAATTAAAGTGTTGCAATGTCTAATTAAACCTGAAGGTCAATTTATCTTGGCCCTCTGGAATATGTGGTGGGTGTTTTCCTGTGATGGCCAAGGGACAATATTGAGAATGGAAGAAGTAATGACCTGTTAATAACATGTTTTTCTTTGTTACAGCATTTGCTGATAAAAAATAGCCTATTAATGTTGTGATCTGAATCTATCTCTAACAAATGTAACCTTTAATTTTAATTGATCTAACATCCAATATCAATTATTAAAGAACAGTTAAATTGCTAAATAAAATTACAGGAATCTTTTTCTCCAAAACATGTGCCACAGTTAATAGCACCCTTAGAAATTCCAATGAATAACAATGTACCTGAACTATCTTTATTTTGTATGTTTTCACTTGAGTGATTATGAATGAATTAATGTATCATGGAGGTATTACATTCACTAAGACTATTCTATTAAAAAGGGTCATTTTGCAATCAACTTTGTCCATTTAAAATTATTCCTTCACACTCCTTTAAACAAAGTATTTATATGGCACATTTCCTATGTAAAGTACACCTAACATGCTATACAATCATGTAAGGGGTTTCTCCTGAACCACCGCTAGTGTGCATGGGTACATGCCATGCGTATGTGACAGCAGCCATAGTACAACAGCGCTCAACACACACCAGCTATAGGTGGAGAAGAGAGAGAGTGATCGAACCAAATCAGTTGATGGGGATTATTAGGAGGCCATGATGGATAGGGGCCAATGAAATAAATATGGCCAGAAGCTACACTTCTACTCTTTACGAGAAGTGCCATGGGATCTTTAATGATCACAGAGAGACAGGACTTCAGTTTAACACCTCATCCAAAAGACAGTGCTTGTTACAATGTAGTGTCTCTGTCACTTTACTGTGGCATTAGGACCCATGCAGACCACAGAGTGAACACCCCCTGCTGGTCTTAATGGGTACTTTTACACCAGGTAGTTCTAGGATCTTAGTTCTTGAAACTAGCTACTAGGGTGTTTTTCAGACAACTTATGATTCCTTTGAAAACATTTTCCTGATTGCATTCACACTGCCAATAAAACTCTGAAACTGTACATGTTATTGACATTTTTTAATTCGACACCAGAGCAGAGCTTTATTTTGAAGGTCACATTCAGATATCAAAAAATCAGTGTATCAGGAAAGGTGACAATCAACAAAATGTCCAGATAATCGGATAAATTCTGAATATCACAAAACAGCTACTAAATGTCACTACAAAAACAACAGCAAAAAAAAAGATTTAGGTTTAAATAAAAAAGGTAAATTCACCGGCATAATATTCATGCTGCATTGCATGCTGGGAGTTTTGTACTATGCTGGTACTTTTGATTGTCACCATTGTTGAGATTCATATAACGATTTTGATGTCTCTGATCTTAATTATGGATAAAGGTGCATTGCACAACATTTCATGTTAAAAATACCGCTTTGTAACCCATACATGCTTAAACAATCACCTGATGGACTGAATGAGTCCTTCTCTGATCACTGCGATCGCCTCTATAACGTCATGCGCGTTCACGCTCGCCTGGCTATGTGCCTATGTCTTGCAGGTGTATTCGCTGCCATTCTCCGTATCAAAGAAGACAACTCGAGCGACACAACTTTAGTCAACTTTCCACAAAAGTAGTAGGTGGATTCAAAGGGGCTGTATACACCTGGTCACTTCATACGTTTTCTGTGATCAGATAGCCATTCGATCGTGAAAAGACCAGGTTGCCCTGCGAAACGCATTTGAGATGGATTTGAATCCGATCGCTCAAACCACTTGAGGACGTGGTCTGGGCCGCATTGCAGACGAAACTGGACAAGTGTAAATGCATCTGGTTGTTGAAACTAGGCTATATGTCATGTTATTTTAGTCATATATGACGACAGGCATCACCTCTGATGAGCAGCTGAGCGCCTATTCATCAAGCCAGCACGCCGCAATATATCGCATATCAAAGTGAAAGTAAGTTGCAGACGCTTAACACTACCATCTTCATTAAAAGTAAAGAAATGAAATGATCTTACCAGGACTGTTGGCGCTCTCTCTTCTTGCTGTCTTTGCTGATTTTGAAATTAGCCGATGATCAATAAAATGCAGCTCATATCTGTTGCTTTCAGTGACGTGCACTTCATGAAATCTGTATATAGCATGGGAATTGAAGATCGGATTAATATCCATTTAGCAAAAACACATTTATGTGACCAGGTGTAAATGGAATCGTTTTGATAAATCAGAAAGCTATCCGTTCTGAGAAAACGCATGAAGTGGCCAGGTGTAAACAGCCCCAAAGAGACCGGCTTGTTGTTCATTCCAAACCCCAACGCAAACTCCACATAAGACAAAGAAAATAAATTTTCTGTCTGTCCAGTGCCAGTCGTCAGAATAAGACGAGAGTCAACATCGGGAAGCTTTCAAGAAATGGAGAGATCTCCGGTCTGCTCTAGGGCTCAAACGGGATCCTATACAAAGTAATAATATATTGTTCATGAACGTGTTTCCATAATAATACAATCGTAAGTGGATACAGTAAGCACATAAAGTTTTCTACTACCCCCGTTTTCCCCTCACACACACACATAAGTCATAAGTGTTACTCGAATGCCTTTCCTTTCATATATTTTAAATGACTTGCAGATTTATAACTGTATTACCTCATTATGACTGTAACAAAAGATGTGTGCCGCACAGTGTGCGGCTGATGCTCCTTTGGTTATGAACAGCTCGTGCAAACATGCGTGTATGTTTGTGTGTTCCATGAACGTGCAAACCTCTGGTTGCAGTTTGGCTTGTCGCCAGAGGGGGCGTAGTTCTGCAAAAACTCAGATACTTCCGTTTTGCACCTTTAAGATCAGAGACATAATTCAGAATTAAGTGATTAATTACTCACCCCCATGCAGTACCAACCACGAGATTTCAAGAGATTTCCATGACGCATGCTCGAGAACTGCATTGAAGTAGTTGAAGGAGATCGCAATTCTCGCGCATGTGTCATGGAAATCTCTTGATCTCTTGTCTCAGGCCGACAAAGAAGAAAAGGAATAGTCGAATAAAGTCGTTATTTTTGTTTGTTTTTTTCGCACAAAAAGTATTCTCGTCGCTTAATAAACTTATAATTGAGCCACTGTTGTCACATGGAATATTTAAACATTATCTTCATTGACTTTCTGGGCCGTCAAGTTTCGATCCCTTAGGCAGCCTATGCAGCAGTGATCCACCTCTCAAATTTAATCAAAATTATCTTCATTTGTGTTCCGAAGACGAACAAAGGTCTTACGGGGTTGGTACAGCATGGGGTGAGTAATTAATGACTTTCATTTTTGGGTGAAGTAACCCTTTAAGTAACCTTGGTTTGTACATTCTTCAAATAGAAATACATTTTCTTCATTTTCCGCCACTGTTGTCATGCGCACGTATGTCACCACTGTTGTCATCTCTGTGTGATGTTTGACCTTCCATTGAAATGATGCAATCTTCTTTATTTACAACACCACTTATAAGCCTCACTGGAACTGGCCTTTTGACCAAAGGGACTTAATTAAAGTGTTTCTAATTAAACCTGAAGGTCAATTTAACTTGGCCCTCTGGAATATGTGGTGGGTGTTTTCTGGCCAAGGGACAATATTGAGAATGGAAAAAGTAATGACCTGTTAATAACATGTTTTTCTTTGTTACATCATTTGCTGATAAACTATGGCCTATTAATGTTGTGATCTGAACAAATGTAACGTTTAATTTAAACTTTAATCTTAATTAATCTAACATCCAATATCACTTATTAAAGAACAGTTAAATTGCTAAATAAAAATAACAGGAATCTTTTTCTCCAAAACAGGTGCCACAGTTAATCGCAGCCTTAGAAATTCCAATGAATAACAATGTACCTGAAATATCTTTATTTTGTATGTTTTCACTTTAGTTACTGTAGTTCTGACAGTCGTATTAGGCTACTCAAGAGTTTGAGTTCTGAATTTATGTTTAATTCACATTTCTCATGTTTTTTTTTTTTTTGAATGTTCGGGGGCTACATGACTTAAACAAGCGAAAAGCTTTATTCTTGTTTTGTAAAGCCATGAAAACGGACATATATTTTTTGCAAGAGACATTCTTGTGTAAATGATGAAAAATTCTGGCGTAATCAGTGGGGGAGTACTATTTCTTTCTGTCAGTTCATCAGGTGGGGTCGCTATATTGCTTAAAAGTGGATTTCAAGGAAAGGTTATAGAAACGCTTTCTTCAGAGATTGGAAGGTGGGTTATCTCAGTTGTTCACTTGGACAGCAATTTTTTATAATGATTAACATATATGGGTTCAATTGTTCTGCAAAAAAACACAACTCTACTTGATAATATAGTCATTTATATAAACAATTTAAAACTGAAATATCACTCTGCTTTTATTTTATTTGGTGGCGATTTCAACGAGGCACCAGATTTAGGCTATGTTTACACGGAAATGATTCTGAAGAGAAAAAGCAAAAGTGGCATTGCGTTATCACTTTTTATTCTGCATTTAGACGAGCGTTTTGGGTGGGAAATCCACGTGCATACGGTGAAAAGTGTGTGAAATTCAATGTAGTATGCACTCCAGGCAGCTTGGTGGCAACGTGAAGCACTGCCACACAACAACACAAAGTCCCCGCACCTGCGTACAACCTTCACTGCCCAGCATACTGTTGCAAATATTGAGGCTATATAAATATTGGAGAGAACACTTTAATACTTAGTCAGTTAGCTGACGATACTTGTCTCTTTCTTAAAAATGATTCACAAGTCTCTGGTGCATTAAGCAGTTTTTATCTTTTCTCCAAAGCTTCTGGATTGGTAAATCCTACGAAAAGTGAAATCTTGTATGTGCATGATTCAGATAAAGTTTCTCTTGATAGTATTAAAGTTAAACATCAGGTAAAATACCTTGAGATTGATATTTGCAAATCAGGTTCAGAACGTCTTCATAAAAATTTTCAACCAAGGATAGATAAAACCAAAAAATAAAAAATAAAAAATAAATACTATGTTGCTGGCTGCAGAGAGACTTGACAATTTATGGGAGAGTCCTGCTGTCTAAGGCTGAGGGCATATCTCGCCTAGTTTACCCTGCTCTTTCCCTATATGTTGATAAAAAAAAAAAAAAAAAACGATTAAATCTATTGATTCTCTGCTATTCCGTTTTATTTGGAAAAAAAAAAAAAAACGAAAATTCTGTCAGTATTTACTCACCCTCATGTTGTTCCAAACCTCTATGTGTTTATTTGTTCTGCTGAACACAAAGGAAGATATTTGGAAGAATGTTTGAATCAAACAGATCTCAATCCCCATTGACTACCATATACTTTACCAGCAGCCATATCATCATGTAGCCCAAGACTGGTTGCCCACTGAAGCTAAGCAGGGCTGGGCCTGGTTAGTACCTGGATGGGAGACCTTCTGAGAAAGCCAGGTCGCTGCTGGAAGAGGTGTTAGTGAGGCCAGCAGGGGGTGCTCACCCTGTGGTCTGTGTGGGTCCTAACGCCCCGGTAGAGTAATGGGGATGCTATACTGTCAAAAGAGCACCGTCCTTCGGATGAGACGTTAAACCGAGGTCCTGACTCTCTGTGGTCATTAAAAATCCCAGGATGTCTTTCGAAAGAGTAGGGGTGTAACCCCGGCATCCTGGCCAAATTTGCCCAGTGGCCTCTGTCTATCATGGCCTCCTAATCATCCCCATACCAATTGGGTTCATCACTGTCTCCTCTCCACCAGTAAGCTGGTGTGTGGTGAGTGTTCTGGCGCACTATGGCAGCCGTCGCATCATCCAGGTGGATGCTGCACATTGGTGGTGGTTGAGGAGATTCCCCCCTCTATGTGAAGCGCTTTGAGTGTCCAGAAAGGCGCTATATAAATGTGATGAATTATTATTATTATTATTATTATTATTAAGATGGAGATAAGGGCTTACGGCTAGAGTGTGTTGCTAAAAAGCAAACAACGATGTGGCCAGGTTGTGTCTCTCCCTCAGGCAGGCATCACACAAGAGAACTTTAGCGGAGGAGTTTACAGAACAAGTTTACAAGTGCAGGTACACTTCTCTTCGAAATATAAACAGGGGCTTGCGGCTGGTGTGGAACATGCACGTTCAACACTGAGATTCTGTTCAGTAAGGGGAGAATATGAACTGGGGAATAATTGGCAGTTAAATATATATATATATATATATATTATATACATGCCACACACTGCAACTTCACGTCAAATACTGTGTGACACTTCAATTCGGGCACTGCATATCCACTTTCACTCTCAGTGCAATAAGGCCAGCACTCACCCAATGATCAATCCTTCCACTGTTACGCTGAATAAGTACTCAGAGGATGAAGAGATGCAGATAACTTCTCACAACATGGGGAACAGTGTCTTCAAAACTCTCTCACATTCAGAAGAAGATATCAGGGATTCAATGATGATTCAGTCCAACACTCTTAAGTGACAGTTACACTCGTGCTCAATACACTTCACAACTTCATATTCAACTCAGTGCAGGGCGTACATTCACACAGATCCGGTGTCATACTACTTATCTTCCTCTCAAGAATGATGGCGATCTCCAATCTTGACTCGATCTCCACAATTCACTCACTTCCCATCCTCACACAATCACCGTTGCACCCTTGATCCAACCGAATCCTCACAGCATTTCCCGGATATCTCCGCGAGACTATGCCACTGCCAAAGAAACCATTTCTCCCGGGGGAGTACCACCTTTATTGTCTTTTCCTTCTCCTTTTAAACATTCCATTTGGCTACATAGCCCTATCGCAGATCCCTATGTGAACTGCCCACACCTGACGCTGATCTGTTTGTATGATGGGAATGTCTGTTCTGCTGAAATGGATAGAGTTTCGTTTGAAGATAGAAAGTTAGAAGCATAGAGACTATAAAGGTTAAAAGTCACTCGAAAAATCATTAGCATTACTACCCACTTTTGTCCACATGTCCACAGATACTTAACGTTATGCTCTTTACTTGGCACTGTCTGGCTGTCGAGAAGTACCGTGTTTCCTTCTGGTTCTTTAAAAACTCTGAACACCGACCACACGAAAAGCAAAACCGCTTTAAGCTGTTCATGTGTTTGCCACAAAAAATCCCTCGGCCACAGTCCATGTTCGGTCAACATAAACTTAAATCCTATGCTTAGTTCACACCATATAATCCACATTGACAACACGAATCGAGCGCGCTCACCAACAAAACCTATCATCCGCGTTCACTCGTCACTTCTGTTATGTGGTACATTCCCTTTCCATGAGGAATCAATCGTTTGTAAATTTGTTTCGGGTCTTGTAAAAGTGTTTTGTGTCTTATTAATTTGTTTTCTAAAATGTTAATGTGTTTTTTCCTTGGTAAAAGTGTTTTGCCCATGTTATTGTGTTTTATGGTAGGGTAAAATGTTTGTCTTGAGCTTTGTGAAAGTGGTTCAGTATTTGTAATGTTGCTTTGCACTTCCCGGCCACCTTACCCAGTAGAGCATTACAATAATCTAGCCTTGATGTCATGAACGCATGAACTAATTGTTCCGCATTTGTCAATGAGAGCATATGGCGTAATTTTGATATATTTTTTAGATGGAAATGCCGTTCTACATATACTAGAAACATGACTTTCAAATGAGAGATTAGTATCAAAGTGCACACCCAGTTCTTAACTGATGACGAAAACTTAACAGAGCAGCCATCAAGTGTTAGACAGAATTCTAGGCTGTTACGTGTGGACGTTTATTTTGTCCAGTAATTAGAATCTCTGTTTTTTTTTTTTTTTTTTTTTTTTTTTCAGAATTTAGTAGTAGGAAATTACTAGTCATCCAATTTTTTATATCGGCTATGCATTCCGTTAATTTTGTGAGTTGGTAAGTTGTACAGATTGAATAGCAGCGGTCCTAGTACTGAGCCTTGTGGTACGCCATACTGAACTTGTGATCGATAAGACATCTCTTCATTTAGTGCTACAAACTGAGAACGGTCAGATGGTCAGAGAGAACACAAGTCTGCCTGATCGCTGTTACCGCAATTCACTCACATGGTGTTTTTCTCTCACTCTCTCCAGAAGGAAATTTCCGCTTAATTATCTCATCAATGTTCTAAACTTTGATTGACACGCTTTGACCTGAGGGGGAGGCAGGGCCTTGAGTAATTTGCGGGGCCCTACGAAACTTGCGTAGTGTGCGTATAGGGAGGATCGGCTCTGGGAATATGTTAAGAACTACTTAGCGATAACAACATTTTGGGGAACCGGGCCCAGGGTTTTAAGATTTGGGGATTTTTATTTACAATATTTAAAAATACAATGTGATACAATTTTATATTATGTAGTGCTTATTTGCATATTACTTTATGACATGTTTAGTAGAGACTGATATATTAAAAAAAAAAAAAACATTCTCAAGAGAGCAGTTGTTCACAAACAAGACAATTAGCATGAGAATAGTCTCCATAAATACATATGACCAGATCAATTTTCACAACACTGTCAAACTAACAAAAAGAGATTGTGGTGAGATTTTAATTATTTCTTCGCTTGTGTCTTTAAAGAATTTTTAAGAGTATTGAAGAGTATTGAATATTTCCGTTTATATCACAGGACTGGAGAGTTGACTATCTAAATGATTATCTAAGTTTTAACTTTTAATCAACTAATTTTTTATTATGATGTGCACAATGAAATCTCTCACAATGAAAAACTGTATATAATTCTAGATGCAGCCACCACTAGAGAATCAATCCATTGTGTTTACACTCTCTGGACTAAACGAAATGATGGGGAAAAGATTTGTGTTTTTTTCTTTGACTGCATTGTATTATCCATTAATTGTGTTGTGTAATGCAACCATAATTTACACTGTAATCTCGCATAAGAAGCTTCATGAGCCGATGTATGTCTTTATATGTAATCTGTGTGTAACTGGACTTTTTGGCACTGCTGGATTCTACCCTAAATTCATGTATGATTTATTATCCCAGTATCATGTGATTTCTTATGCTGGATGTTTGATTCAGATATTTGTCATTTATTCATCTATTCTGTGTGACGTTTCAACGTTAACAGTGATGGCATTTGACAGATATGTGGCAATATGTAGACCACTGGATTATCATTCAGTAATGACCAATCGGAGGGTTCTTGAATGTATCCTTTTCTGCTGGCTTCCTCCATTTTTTTGCGTTTGTGTTTTAATTGTATTAACATCAAGACTAACATTATGTGGCTCTATTATTGAAAAGCTATATTGTGAAAATTGGTCTGTTGTTAAACTCTCCTGTTTTTCTACAACAGTAAATAATGTGATTGGGTATGTAATCATTTTGACATATTTTGGACATGCAATATTGATATTTTGCTCATACATTTACTTGGTTAAAAAATGCAGGAAGTCAATAGAGGGCAGGCACAAATTCATGCAAACATGTGTACCACATCTTCTTGCATTGCTCAATGTGACTGTTGCTTTGCTGTTTGATGTACTGTACAGTCGTTATGGTTCAAAGAGTTTGCCACAAGATTTGCGTAATTTCATGGCCATGGAATTCTTACTCATACCACCCATTTTAAACCCCCTCATTTATGGACTAAATCTGACAAGACTACGGAAGGAAGTCATGAGACTGCTGTTCAAAAAAAAAGTGGGAATATCTGATTGAATATTACTTGGTCACAAACAAAGATTTTATTAGACATTCTAACACCATGGAAAATGTTTTATTGAAATGGACAACATAAAAATTGTGATGGCTAGTTTTTTTTTCTTTTCTTTCAGTCATATACCACTATAAATAAATATGTGTGTGTGTGTGTGTGTGTGTGTGTGTGTGTGTTTGTTTGTTTGTATAAAAACATTAAATAATGCAGGATTACACTTGACAAATGTGCGATTTTTATGTTCCTTTGATGTAATTTACCTGTCATACACTAATTGTGCTTGTGTCACTGACTGCTTGTAAGTCTTAATGTGTCCACAACAGGTACAGTCCCATGTATTCATTAAAGACAACATTTTATCTTTCTTAAGAGGAGTCAAAATGGACAAGGGAACATGTAAACCATTTAAAACTCTGATGTCTGTCAATGTTCGCTATGGTCATCAACTTTTCTTTTTATTCTGTCTACAAATATTACCCCCTGACTTCAGAACAATGCCGTTTCACACCTTATTTCTTTCCCAAGGACTTCTGCAATTAACACTTGACTGACATCCACTGTCATTTCAATCCTGTAAATTAACACCCCACTGAAACACATATTTAACTGAAATGTTTTTAAATTATGTTTAAATTATGTTTTATTTTATGCAACTAACCCTAAACCAAAACACTAATTCCAACAAACTAGTAAGTACATTTTGTGACTCTTTACTTAATTTTATAATTACAGTTTAAAGGGGAAATGAAGCGGTGAATCAAGTTTACATGATTTACAAGATGGATTTCCAATATAATCAACAATTATATAAGAAACATTACAAATGTAAACATTTAGAAGAAAAAAAGAAAAAACTTTGTATCTTTCGCCGCCAGGGCGCCGCCATTGTGCAGTTGACGTCACGGGGTTGGTTGGCTCAAGTTTAACAGGCTCTGGGCATTGAAAATCGCGACATTTATACCAGTGTTTTGACCGCGAACGATTAATGTTAGGTACAGATATTAGACAAAAAGACGACGTCTAATGTTATATGTTGACAAACTGCACATAGAAACATTGTTCGCGATGTCTGCCGTCAGATATTCCCATCTCGTCAACACCATGTAAGTTACGTTGCTGTGTAGAACAGTCAGTGGTGGTTTGGGGCGGAGAGCGGGTTTGCAACGCTAACTTACCAGGTGTCAGTGTGGCTGTTGTCCTGCGATGCCCTCCGTGTCAAAGTCCATCTGCTGTCAAGAGGTTGATCGTGAGCATGTATTGCGTGGTCAATTCTGCATCACCGGCGCGCACGTTTACAATGCTGTGCCGGGAGTTAGACGTGTGGAAGCGGCGATGCTTTCCCTGAAGGATGTCATTGCGGAGACACTTTTTCCTAGTATATGTAGGCTGTAACTACTACTAGCACTACCAGTGCGAAAATATGGACGTTTCATTTCCCCTTTAACAAATACATGCTAACTTACATGTTGTTGACGAGACGGGAATATCTGACGGCAGACATCGCGAACAATGTTTCTATGTGCAGTTTGTCAACATATAACATGAGACGTCGTCTTTTTGTCTAATATCTGTACCTAACATTAGTCGTTCGCGGTCAAAACACTGGTATAAACACAGTTTGATGTCGCGATTTTCAATGCCCAGAGCCTGTTAAACTTGAGCCAACCAACCCCGTGACGTCAACTGCACAATGGCGGCGCCCTGGCGGCGAAAGATACAAAGTTTTTTTCTTTTTTTCTTCTAAATGTTTACATTTGTAATGTTCCTTATATAATTATTGATTATATTGGAAATCCATCTTGTAAATCATTTAAACTTGATTCACCGCTTAATTTCCCCTTTAAGACACGTTTAAAAAGGTGTTAACACATATTTTAATGTGCTATGTGTGTATTTTGGATGTACAAAAGCAGCATGAATATACTAAAATATAATTATATGATCAAATTTAAATTTAACCCCCTCCTGGGTGGTATTGTTTCAACAGCATTTGAAGTTTTACCTTCTTTCATTTTAATCTGATTTATAATATTGTTTTCAGAGAAAAAAAAACAAACAATTGAAAATATGAAAAGTATACATTATCTCTGTGCCATCATCCATTATAATGACGCAATATTCTTCATCTAAAACATCAGTCAAGCCTCACTTGGACAGGTTTTTTGACCTTTTGACCAATGGGATTTAATTGTTGTTGTAATGTCTAATTACACCCGAAGGTCCATTTATCTCAGTCCACTGGGAGATGTGATGGTCTAGATGCTGTCCTGGAATGGTCAAGGGACCATATTAGGAGTGAAAACGAGTTGTTTATTACATATTTTTGAGTTACATCATTTGGTGGTGAACTAAAAAGATTTATATTGGCAACTATACCACATAACGCTATTTGGTATTGACAATTTGCTCATTTAGAGGTCACTAAAAGCAATGATCAGCCCGAAGGGATGTAAGTGTAATTGCATGGTCAGTGGGGTTTAATTAATTTGTTATCATTACATGATAATTATCTGTTCTGTTATCCTACTTAGAGCAGCTCTGGACAAAGAGGCCTTCTGGGTATAAGGACTGAGGCAAGATGAGAGTGGAAACATACATAATGACCGTTAATATACACTGTACATACACTGTAGGAACTGATTAAATGTAAGTAAAAAAAAAAGTTGACCTGAGTAATTTGTTTACATTAACAAATACAATTGGGTAGAAATAATTGGAGGAAAACATTTAAAAACAAAGTTTATGAGTAATATTAACTGTTTTAATTTATGATTAACATTAACTTTTTTTTATTTTGTCAAAACCTTTGTAAAATATTCCATACAACCACCGTTTTCACAGTGGATATAGTGGGATTTGGCAGGTGTGCGTGGGAACCCTTGAACTTTGTGTGGGTGCAACAGAAAAAAAAATGACTCACCGTAAGACACTATATTGACTATCAAGTTATAGAAATACATTTTGGGACAAGAGTGTCACAGTTGCACCAAGTACCACAATCCTGATTTAGAAACGCTGTGGAAACGCGTCAAAGCATTTTCAGGTACAAATATGTAGCAGCATTTTCACACGTATTTTGAATGAATATTTCATGTCGATAAACAATGGTTAAATAATGTTAAAATGTATATCTTTGTAAGACTGCCGACCCTTATAGAACAGTGGCACGGGAAAACAAATGTCCGGCAAATATCGAACCTTAAACTAACTTTACTGCGCTCAAAAAGCATGAGTGCATTTCACGCATTTGTAATCGCTATCGTTTAGTGAGAAGGAGAGGAAGGACCTTGTCTGCATGGGCGTACCGGCCTAGATGTCCTTTAATCAGACAGAAGAACTGCAAATAAAGTCAGGAAGCGTGTTTGTGAAGGCGTGGCCAGGGGGTGATATTACGTTTTGATTTGACGTGAAAGGACTACTTCAGAAGGAATTACAGGCTGCTGAAATTTGACAGTGCACGCAACATTTTTTTTTTATATTAGCCTGCCATTGCGCTATTATTGATATTAATGAATCTATTTATTTATTGATTTATTTGAGCTGCCAGAACTCAGTTCCAGGCCGTTCCGGCCCACTTTAACCCCTGGTTATACATCACATTGGCCTTTATTGTTGATCAGTACAGCAATACAGCATATTTTATACATATTCACCCACACTTTCCTGGGTGGCCCAAAGCACACAAATAACAGTTCTGATTTCCTCCACAGGGCGGCTCTGTGGACGTAAGCGTCTAACGCCCTCACCGGGCAGAGTAAATTAAGTTTCTCCTGGTCTCACGACAGAAATGGAGGATGACAGAAAGCCTGCAGAACTGTAGATCTAAAAACATTTGTAGGGACCTTCGGGGCGTAACCCGGGCGTATAGAAAAGCCTTAACCATCTCAGAAAATTCCAGGCACGAGGGTGCAACCGACAGAGCCTGCAAATCTCTGATTCTCTTGAGTAAGGAGATAGCAAGAAGGAAGATAGATTTCAGAGTGAGAAACTTCTCAGGAACTTCTTCGATAAATTCAAAAGGAGCTAGGGAAAGACCTTCTAATCTAATACAATGGCCAGATCCCAGGTCGGCACCCTCGTACGAACTGCTGGCATCAGCCTCAACGAGCCACGAAGGAAACGAGTTATAAGCCAGGGTCTCCCAAGAGAAACTCCACTGAAAGAGAAGTGGTAAGCAGCCAGTGCCACCACATACACCTTTATTGTGGAGAGGGATAACCCTGTGGAGAAACGCTCCTGCAGGAATTCCAGCACTGCACCCACTGGGCAGTTAACTGGGTCCTGCAGGTGTTCTCCACACCAAGAAGTAAAAAGTTTCCACTTCAAGGCATAAAGCTTCCTCGTGGATGGAGCTCTGGAGTGGAGGATGGTCTCGACAACCTCAGCTGAGAGACCGGAATCTATGAGCTGGGCCCCCCCAAGCCTGTAGTTTCCACAATTCTGTTCAGCTCCAAACGAGAGCCGACCAGGAGAGAAATAAGGTCCGCAAACCATACTTGGGCTGGCCAGAACGGGGCTACTAGTAGTAGACTGACCCCGTTCCGGCAAACCCTCTCCAGAACTCCTGGTAGCAGAGCAATCAGGGGAAAGGCGTACAGAGGTGACCCTAGCCCCGCATGAGAGAGTAGATCCCTCCTGACCGAGAGCTCCATAGGAGAGCCATCCAGGAGAGAAATTAGGTCTGCAATCCATACTCGGGCCGGCCAGAACGGGCCTACTAGTAGTAGACTGACTCCATCCCGGCGAACCCTCTCCAGAACTCCTGGTAGCAGAGCAATCGGGGGAAAGGTGTACAGACGTGACCTCGGCCACGGCTGCACCATAGTGTCCAACACCAGAGGGGCTGGATGACTGAAGGAGAACCACAGATGACAGTGCGTTGTCTCCTTGGAAACTAAACCAAAGGAGCTCCACCACCTCGGGGTGGAGCCTCCATTCCTCCGGCCTCAGCCCCTGCCTCGACAGGGAGTCTGCTACCACTTTCAAATACCCAGGATGATACATTGCTCTCAGTGATAGTAGCTTCCCTTGGGACTACTGTAGGATCTGACGGGCCAACTTGTAAAGTGGACTCGACCGCAGGGCCCCCTGATGATTTATATAAGAGACCACTGACGTTGTCTGACTGAACTAACACATGATGACCTCTCAGGTCTGCTAGGAAGTGTTTCAGAGCCTGGAGTCAATGTGGAAACACATTGGTCAACAGTGGTTGTTTTCTCCACGATTTCGACACCTCGGTGTGGAGATTGTGGAAAAAGGGCAGGCACCGGTGTGGAGGTTGCACTCGTGACGGCAAAAATCTCTCATTCAACTTTGATTTTGATAGAGACTCCTGCCTAGTCACTATCCATTCAATACTGAGTTTCTCAACTGCTCCCTTTAAAACCTCCATCAGCTCATCACTTTCGGGAGTGTTATGTGGCGAGTCACTTTCGGGAGCGTAACGTGAATAGTTGCAGTACTGGTGCCTCGGCCCGAGCGGAAGAAACCGCAGAGCGTGCTTCCGAACCCGGAGCTGAGGCACTGGATCTCACAGGTGAAGGGAGAGATAAGGCTGGGCCCATTTCTAACCCCTACTGAGAGATCCATCTGCGATCCTTACGATAAGCGTCACCGCTCTGCCTCAGCAAAAGCGAGACCCGAACCGTGGGGAGCGCGCACCGAGCCGCTCTCCTCAAAGAGCGCCCGGCGGGAGCGGAGTGTCCTTAATGGCAGACGCTCACAATGCTCACTGTCAGCCCCCTTTAGAGCTGACTGGGCATGCTAAACTCCCAGACAAACAACACAAAGAACATGTGTATCCCCGCCCGTTAGATAGCGCGAGCAGGTTGAAACACACTTCTTAAATTGGTGTTCGCTTGCCATAGTCTCTCTAGTCTTGCGTACGGCTGAAGGTATGGAATTCATAGCAGCTTTCTTTGGCCAAGGCCAAATAAGGCAAACGGCATAAGGCCGTTTTTTTTGACCGACATGTCAAATGACAGTTCGTTTCGTTCAGCGTCACGTTTCGGGGCGTGGAAATGTCCCCACAACAACAGACCGGCGTGCAACAAGTCAGTCAGCATAGAAAATCAAAGGAGAAGAAAACAAGCAGTACTGTATTTTCTGCACTATAAGGCACACTTAAAAGCCTTTAACCTTCTCAAAAAACGACAGTGAACTCGCGTTCGTCTCCATCTTATGCCCGCGAACTCGCGCATATGTCCATCTTATGCCCGCTTTGTCACACGGCCAGTTCAACCTATATATCAAATATAAATCAGGTTGTGTGTGTAAATCACGTGCCTGCTCACGAGTGCTCACTCTTAAGAGACACACTGTCCCCGGCGCTACTCGCGCGTCACAGAATGTTCATAATGCGCTCCCCGTTCACAGTAACCGGGTCGTCTCATTCAAAACAGCCAGCTGTTGCTGTCTGCGAGCCGCCGCACATTGAATGCTCACATGAGTCAGGCTGCGAATGTAAGTTACGTGCCCGCCCCAGCGCGCTCACGCCTACTAAATAAACGCCTCACCTCTGGCACTGCGCACTCGCAACATTTCCTTTAGCCTTTAGCACATCTAGTGGATGCATAACGCAAACCCAGTCAAACGTTTGACTGCAGTATCTTATGCGCCTTATAATCCAGCGCGCCCTATATATGAATACTGAATCGGCCAGCTGCGACGTCAGAGTCTGTTGTTTCATGTTTGCCCGCAAACGTGGCTGATATCCCCTTTGCAGTTAGGTACTTCACTTGATCTTCCATAGTAGATAGGAGGGGACATACAACTACGTTTAGCTGATCTTGAGAAATGCTCATTGTCATCACACGTCTGCGCTTTGTTTCCCGGCAGACCGAAAATAAAAGCAAAACTTGCGCCCCCCGGAAATCCGACAAAATTCAACCAATCAGATGATGACTTCTACATTTCTGAAGTGTTTCCAGTTAAGTGTACCATATGCATCAGACGTTTAGCCAACGTTCTGTGGGCGTGACGTCTGAGGCTGAGACTAAAGTCTCTCTAATATAAATTGTTTGTGTGGTGCAAAGTATGTATGGACAGACAATATTCACACTGAGACAGATTTACATATAAAGCTTACTGAAGGCACAGAAGCTTGTTGTTTGTGGGGTTCTTTATAGTTTCCTGGTCGATGACGTCACCCGCCTATGATGTTCCGTCACTCCACTGGACTGATTCCATACGTGCTTCATGACGCACAAAACAGGGGCGTTCCCACAGCGTTCGACGCAAGCTCGAAGTTCCCTTGAAAGGGAACTAAAACCAGTTTAACAATTTCAATACAGAAAACTGTACACAAAAATATGTGACAAAATTGATGATGAAATTAAATGATTTTATTTTCATTTTCATGGTAACAGTTCATCATCCCTGTTAAATCGAAAAGTAAAATGCAATTGGTGATTTCACGTTTCATTTTCACTACAATCTCGAGGCAAGACATGAAAAGAAACTGCTTTTTATTAACACTCACGCAATAATAATGATTTTTTTTATTTTTTACTGTTTTAGCTTTCGTTTTCATTTTCAAAGACAACCTGTATGCAAATTATATGTTAATGAGTGGGTGGGGCTTGTTCAAGGAACGGGGCTACAGACGCACCTTCCATAAAGCGACGTCGTCGATGCCCCGTGTGAATGAGGGTGATTGAGCGAGTGTGAATGTGTGATATGATACGAAGTTATTGAAAGTGTGTCGCTACTCGATCCGTACCGTAAACACGATCTGTGCTGTGCATGTGCGAAAACGCGACTCCTTCCTATCTAAATGTCGAAACCATTTACGGCAGTTGTTGTTGGTTACTACACGATCCATATCGTAACAGAAGCCCCTTAACTGACTTTTATTACTTTTAGTTATCCTTTGTCATTTTATTTAATGTTTAGTTATTTTATTTTTACTTTAATTTACTTTCTTCTCCCTAATGTCATGTTATTCTACGTGGTCCGTTTCCTGTTAACACTCATATTTTTGTCAATTCTGTCTTAGCCAGTTATTGTTATCAATTTTACAAACAGATGTGCAGATCAATTTTAAAAGTGTGGGCAGTATGATGGTAGTAGTGTGTGATCAGCCTCCTCTACAGAAATACTATCGTACTATACTATTGTAATATTTACAATATTACTACATCATGTAATATTACATTTTGTTAAGGTTTGTTATACTTATTTCATCATACTTTAACAAATGTCTGCCCTCATGAAAACACACAGGAACACACAGAATAACATTATTTAATTATTAATAAATGAATTCATCCACACCTACCTCCATCCGTCTATCATCCATCCCTCCATCCATCTATCTACCCCTCCATCTATCCCTACATCTATATCCATCCCTCCATCTATATCCATACCTCCCTCCCTCCACCTTTGGCACTGCTCTGTCCAGTCTCTATGTGCTTACATAGACAGAACGCAGTGTTTCAGGACCTCAGACCAGCTCTTTGTTTTGGTGAGAAGCTGAAGGGAAAGGCTCTCTCCAAACAAAGTTTTGGCTCATTTTGTAGAACTCGAAGTAGAACTTGATGGGCTTCAAAGCGAAACCCCCATGTCACCATTCACTGACGTAATGTCTCCATTCCCCATACTTTCCCTTTGTTTACTCCTTGTATTCAAATCATGTGTTCCATTATGTTTATATGTCTGGTACTGTGTATGTTTGTAATGGTGTGAAAAAATGTATAATTCATCGAACTTTGTTAAATAGGTTAGTTGCTTCTCAATCAGATGCAGAGAGAGAGAGATCATTCAAGCAAGGAATGATCCACATTTCATTAAGGTGGGGGAAGTTGGAATGTTAAATCAACACCAGTATTTAATTTAACATATGCAACCAGCATTTAGTCTTTGTGGTTATCAAACATTATAATTGCACTACTGCCCTGTACTGCATGAGGTTGATTGGAAAGATGTGTTTGTGTCCTTTAGTGTTACCGATTTGGTATAAACCCCCTTTCTTTAATTAATGGTATATTCCTCGCGTGTTGCACTCTTCAGTTTGCGGGAAGCACTCTGGAGAGAGGTTTGTGTCTCCATTACTGGACAATTCAAACAAGGTTTTAGAGCATATTAAATTGAAGTTATTACGAAATCAGAACGAAATATGGTGGAAATACTGTTGGTGACCCTGTTGTTTGTTGAATAGGTGGTTCTCCATGTTTAATATAGTACTTAAACTTTATTGCTTTAAACGTGCGATTGTGTCATATTTCTATGAACGGTATAACACTTTAAGTATCAGTTAATGTGGTTTTCATGGGTATGAGGATGCTTGTTAATGTTGATCTGGGTTTCACTTAATTTCATTTTGATGACATGATTAGGGTTGGGTATCGTTTGAATTTGAACGATTCTGATTCCGATTCCGATTCCTTGTTTCGATTCCGGTTCCTAACGATTCTTGATTCCGATTCTTTTAAGAGGCAGGGTCAAAAAAGTTTAGCTAACCTTGCTAACCAATGGCCTTTCTGAAGGAAATACTCCTTTCTGAAGGAAATCCTCCTTCTGTAAAAATACTCCTTTTGTCACAAATTTTGCATTTTGCCGAGATTTCGTTATTTTTAGAAAAGTGAAGCCACACGTGGATCGCCGACGTAAGGTACTCACGTTCGACTCGCGTGGTTATGCCAACACTTCCGGTAGACGCTTCTTCGTTGGTGTTGTTCAGCGGTTTCTTCTTCCGCTCGGCGGACTGTGAATATCGAAACTAGGAATCGAAATTTTAACTTTTGAACGATTCCGGGAAAAACGAAAAGTTAGTCTCGGTTCCAATCGATACTCGATTCTCGATACCCAACCCTAGACATGAGTGGTTAATACGTGCTGCACCGAGTGAAATGCGCGCCAGTAATCAACAGTGCATTCTGGGTAATGTAGTTCATGATTTAAAACATGTTATGTGTGTTAATAAGCAGCTGAAACTGTGAATTGTTTCTTTGATATTGTAAGTTGCCTGCATATTAGATATATGGGACAATGTTCTAACTGAATGATGTATTTGCAGATTGTCAATCCAGAAAAGCAGATGATTGTAACACTGTCCCATTTTATGCTTGCAGGTATGAGTTGTATTCTTTTGTTTTATTAATTTTCAGAATTCATAAATCTTATTAGTTCTATAAAAATATGCCTTTGGTGCAGAGTTTGCGGGAAGCACTCTGGAGAGAGATTGTCAATCCAGAACAGCAGATGATTGTAACACTGTCCCATTTTATGCTTGCAGTAAACACGCAAAAGCGAAAAGACGTTGTTGGTGTTTTTCTTCATTTGGGCTGACCCTGTGGTGCGTCTAGGGATCCGCTACATGTTAAAGTGTAGTTACCCGTTTCGTTTTTCCCCTGGATTTTTTCCTTTTGTGAATGAGTTGTGCGCATTATACTACACGTGACACATTGGTGATGATTTTTATCTAAGATGCGAGAAAAGGAATTGAGGAAAGGTAACGAGGATGCACAAACAAGAAATGAGAAGCACTTCCTGGCTCCACTTTGAAGTGAGTTCCACTCTGTTTAGTGGGCGTGGGAATTTTATGGATAGTGGATAGGCCCTCGGCCCCTTGATTTTGTCCAAGTCTACTCCACAATTCAAAATGATTGTGACATCACAGCATATTGTGCTTAACCCTCTAGGCGCCACGGTCGAGTTTAGTCTACAATATTCTGCACTGAATAAAACGGCAGATTTTGTTCAATCTCCCCTCCACTAGATGGCAGACATATCATACATCATCCTGACTCAAAACAACATCATGCTTCTATACAAAATGTTCAAGTTAGAGGGCATTGAATCAGTGCAATCAAAAGCGCAGCTAAACAAAAAAAAAAAAAAAAAAAGCGCAGCTAAACAGTGAACTAAACAGGTCTTGTCTACTTGTGTTTGTGTGTCATTTGAATAATATCTATGTGCCCCATACATGGAATCCGAGTGCCTACTGTATGTAGTAAATGGAAAATCTGTACAGCAAAAGGCCGGCCGCTACATGCATTCAGTTTGTTTCGGCCATTTTATTAGTAATGATTTACACAGTTTGTTTACTACTTACTACTTTACCTGAGCATTCAGTACTGTGCAATGCAGTAAGAAAGAAGTGCTGCAATTTATTATTTAAACATGTGACTTTTCATGAAAATTCTATAATCCAAGATTTCCACCACCATATGACATCATATATGCTAATTATATGGGAAACGTAATCCCTATATAAACTTTGGGTCGTAATTTAATATTCCTCTAATTTACAGAAAGTCTCTATATTTTATCACTTTTAAGATATAGCCTTTTTAAATTAAGATGTACAAATCAAACATTTTAGGAAAAAAATCTCTGGCGCAAAAAGAGTTAAATGTAGTGTATGATATATTAATATTTAGAAAATTAATCACATGATTGTGTAGAATATATTATAATATAACTTACATGGTCTACATAGAGTATGAAAACTATTTAACATTCACAACTTGCAAAGCTTGCCTTTGGTATACCATTTTCTCATTTTAGCTTCCTTTATTGCATGATTTGCAGACCACAAATCACTGGGTTTAATAATGCAAAAAGAATAAAAAAAATACAAAGAGAATATTACATGAAGCATGTAGGGCACTTCTCATATCAAACCGGCTTTGTAGAAGTTCAGAGGAACTCCCAATGATGAAGTTAAATAATGCCATTAGATGTGGTACACAAGTGCTAAAGAGTTTGAATCATCCTCTCTTTGACAATTTCTTGCACTTTTAGTATAAATATATTAGTCTTACTGGTACCTACTTAGTTATACATCTTACAACAGCTTGCCTTTTGTTAAACTTATGACAAAGCATTCTCATTATAGCTTCCTTTATTGCTTGAGTTCCCACTCCATACAAGATTGGGTTTATTAATGGGGAAAAAATAAGGAAATACAAAGAAAGTATTACACGAATTGTGTAGGGTACATGTCTCATATCAAAACGGCTTTGCAAAAGTTCAAAAGAACTCCCAATAATAAAGTTAAATAATGCCATTAGATGTGGGACACAAGTGCTAAAGAGTTTGACTCGTCCTCTTTTTGACAGTGTCAAACAGATTAATATGATTCTTAAATAAGTGTAGATAATTATAAAAAATGGGAGTACAACCACAAAGAAAATTATTAGTAGGCTATGTATGTTGTAATATGAAATATCAGAGCATGCTAGTTTCACTATTGAATAATTATCACAATATACTTTTTCAATGATAACTCCACAAATATCAATGTTTGCTGTGAATGAGAGAGTGATGGTCACTCTGATAAAGGGGAAAAGCCAAGTGAATACAATGCCAAAAATCACCTTTTTGGGGGTGACTATTTTGTTATAATGTAATGGATAACATATAGAAATATATCGATCATAAGCCATAAGTGTTAGGTTTGTTATATCACAACTAACATAGGTATATATAAAGTAGACTTGCACAAGACAAGAAAGCCATGTTATTTGATAATCCTCCATTAAGAAACGACTTATGATAAAAGGTGCAACTGCTGTGCCACCATATAAATTTATAAATGCCAAATTGCAGATAAAGAAGTACATTGGCTTGTGTAGTTTTCTTTCAACACATACTACACAGATGATCAGTCCATTAGCAACGATGATGAGTGGAAGAAGTAAACCCAGCACAACAACAAAAACAAACTTCAAGTCATGTATTTTGTTATATGCATCCAGTGTGAAGGAAATATTCTGCAATGTGCTTTTCAGCGTGGCCCTGTAATTACATGAACAACAGAAGAAAAACAAGGTTAAAGAAATGCTACTGGTACAGAGAAAAGCCATTATTCACTATATTTTTAGCATATCATTTCATCACAATAGAGACTAAACATGAATCACAAATAGCAGAATAAATACAGTATATACAGTGTGTGTTTATATATATATATATATGTATATATATATATATAACTTACAGTTTATCATGTCTATCAAGCATCATTTTGAAGACAGTCTTTGTCTGTTGAAAATGAATGTGGAATTTGAAGGATGGGGTTGTATTTATGAAAGGTTTATGCAAATGTGCCATGACAACACATGGTTTATGCAAATTAGCACATTGCTGAGTCGGACAATGTAACCTAAAGCGCAAATAGAAATAATAATAATAATAATAATAATTTAGAGATAAATCATCTAAGAAAGAATCGTGTAGAAAGACAATACCTCCCAAAAATCATAGAAAAAAAAAAAATAGAACATTACTAAGGTTTTAAAACACTCCTAAACTCAAGGTTTTTATTTAGTACAGTGGCTAGATCAACAAATAAACAATTGTCTCCTGAACTATATAATCCATCACAGTTTAGTAATGACTTTATGGATGTCTTCACTGAGGAAATCGAAAGCAAGAAATGTAAAGTAGTGTACAATGTTTTAAAACTCAGCCTCAATTATTGTCCCTAAAAAAGTATTGCAGTGCTTTATGACAGGAAGAGATAGAAAAAAAAACGATATACGACAAGAAGAGCTAGATAAAATCTATATATATATATATATATATATATATATACATTGGGTACGGAAAGTTAGCCTGGTTCAACCAGACTCTAGTACATTTCATTTGTACATAGAGTCTTACCTCTCTCCATTGAGAAATTTTTACTTCCTTGTAGGTGGGTTCACTATTAAAGTTCAAAACTATTGGATCTGCCCAGAGTCACTCAGAATCTGCCATAGCCAATAGCTAACATGTGGTTGTGACGTATGTCATGCGCCGAAACAGCTGGAAACAACAAGTCCGAATGATCAGGGGATTATGTTTACAATATGATTTCAGTCAACGAGAGCTGCAGGTTTTCTTTCAAGCATACGTTTCGGTGTCTCACTATGGGATACGCCCCTTCCGCGTATTCCTCAGAAGCCCTATTACATTACGCCAGCCCTGATTGGCTGGCAGACATGACGCTGTGTCTGGGAGTGGCTACCCTACCCCTCCGTATAAGAGGAGCAACACAGCGTCATTACGACATTCAAAAACCTCTTCTCGCTTCACACCAGAAGCCTTGAAGCCTTTTCTACGAACTCTTGGACGAACTACTGGCCACCACGCCGTTTTTCGTCTGGCTCCTTCGATTTGCATCCCAGCCGATTGCAAGGAGGTTTGTTCGATTCTACGATGGCTGCAGCAATGCAGACTATCCAGGCTAGTGAGGGAGATTCCGTGCGGTTCTGTTCATGCGGGAACAAGATTTCATGCAAGGACACACACCAGGTCTGCTCTGCATGTCTCGGGCTGAAACACGCTCAATTGGCGATCGAGAGTCCCGGCACGTGTGAACACTGCGCACGCTTCACCACGAAGAGCCTTCGTCGCAGGCTAGCATGCCAAGCTAGCCTGTCGGGCCAGGATCCCCTCATGACTCCTAGCCCTGCACCAGCTAACACTCCGCAGGTATCCATCCCTGTAGAACCGCCCACCATGGCGGCTCTATCCTGGAGTGAGCAGCTCGACGCGTGCATGCCTCTCTCCAGTCTGCTCAGCACGGATGAGGAGGAAGACGCGGTCGAATTCGAGGAAGAGGGACAATCGGACTTTCTTCTCTCTGACGAAGAGGAAGACTTCGAAGATTCTCCATTCCTCCCTCGGCCTGCGCACCCGGAGCATATCCTCGCTGCGGCGGGATCCACGGAAGAGGCGGACGGTACACCATCCTCCCCGCTTCTCAGTGTCGATCTGCAGGACGTGTGCAAACGCGCTGCAGGGAAACTTAATATTCCGTGGCCGACCGTGGTAGCGGAGACTGCAAAGTCTCGCTATGAGGGTAAGAGACTGCCAAGTGCCAAACGAGCAGCACGACAGCTCCTTCCTGTTTTCCCGGAGCTCCTGGAGGAGGTCGCGGTTACGTGGAAGGATAAGCCGTTCACGAGCAAGATGCCCGTGCAGGGTGGCTCCGTTCTAGATGTGGAGGGGATGGAAAAGGAGGGCCTTCTCCGTATGCCCCCCATGGAGCCTTTAGTTGCCGCTCACTTGCAACCTAAACGCACGGCGGCTGCAAACCCGACGCTGCCATCTAAAGCTGATCGTTTCCAGTCGAGCATGACGGAACGCGCTTACAAAGCAGTCGCGCTCTCTGTAAGGGCTATGAACGCGATCTCTCTGCTGACCGCATACCAAGCGGAGCTGCAGGACGAAGTGACTACCATGCCAGGTCAGACACACTGGGAGGAGATCTGTGTTGTAACGGATCTCTCTCTGCGTCTTCAGAGATGCGCGGTTCAAGCCGCCGGGAAAGCCATGGCCACAATGGTTATCCAGGAGAGAGCACGATGGCTTAATCTCGCTAATCTCTCTGACAGGGAAAAAGAAACCATCCTAGACGCACCGGTAGTCGCCGATGGCATTTTCGGCTCAGCTCTGACACTGATGCAGAAGAGATGCGAGGAGAAAAAGAGGGATGATGAGGCTTTGCAGCTCTGTATGCCGAGGAAGACGCAGATTGTACCACCTCCGCCACCCCGACAGACCTTCGCACAGGTCACGGCCCGCCCACCCCCCAACTTTCGCATTCCGAAACGGCAGAGACCTAAAGTGAATGCAGCGGGTCAGAGTGGAGCGCAGGAACAGAGGTCTGCATGGCCTAGGAAGAACTATCCGCCTGCGGCAGCTCAAACGGTCCAGTCAGCTCCTCAACCTCATCCCCACCCTCAGGGAGCGAGGAGGAAGAAGAAGACTGTTTGACAGGGTCTTCACCAGGGAACGGAGTCATCAGCCCCCCAGTTTGCTAGCTCCCGACCCTCTCATGTTCAGCGTTCTTCGAAACATGAGTTCTACGGTTCACAGATGTTCTGTGGGGAAAACGGCGCCCGGTTGGGCCAGGGGAAGCAGAGCGGTGAAAAGGAAAAGAAACGGTGCAGTGGTGCACACCAACCCACTAGTCACAAGCACTTTTCATGTTCAAAACTCAATAAAGTTTTCACTGTACCCCCAAGAAATGTTGCAAAACACAATGCCCCAAAAAATGTTGCAAAACATGTTAACAGAACACACTATGAACCACTCAGACTCTGTCCAAGCGCAAAGTGCCCACGCATGCGCAGTACAGACCGCGAACTCATTCATGTTTCAGCCACAAGATGGCACCAGAACGCTGCAAATAAACAATTGGCGAGAGTGCACAAAGTCCCATTGGGTATTAAAGACAATACAATTCGGGTACAGACTGCAGTTTGCCACTCCAACCCCCCCCCCCCCCCCCCCCCCCCCACAATTCAAAGGAATAATTCATTCTCATGTGCGGGAAGAGCTAAAACATGTCCTTCAGGACGAAATTCATTCACTGTTGAACAAAAAGGCGATAAGAGTGGTACCACCCGAGCAAAGCCACAGTCCCAAAGAAAGGGACTCGTGCCCTTCGTCCCATATTGGATCTACGTGCGCTGAACAAATACTTAAGGAAGTACAAGTTCAGAATGCTCACTCATTCTACACTCCTAAAACTGGTGCGCCCAGGCGATTGGTTTACATCGATCGACCTGAAAGATGCATATTTTCACATAAAAATATACCCACCCCACAGGAAATTCCTGTGGTTTGCCTTCCTCAGAGTGACCTACGAATTCCTGGTCCTACCATTTGGCATGTCTCTGAGCCCAAGAGTATTCATAAAATGTACAGAAGCGGCCCTGACCCCCCTCAGGGAAAAGGGCATCCGTCTCGCTACTTACATAGACGACTGGTTGGTGACAGCTCAGTCAGAACAAGAAGTGAGATATCACACGACCATGCTTCTGGATCACATACAGAAACTGGGTTTAAAACTGAACACCGAAAAGAGTGTTCTGATTCCCGCACAGTCCATAACATATTTGGGGCTGTCACTGGACTCGGTGACCTTCAAAGCGCGACTGTCAGAGGACAGGGTGGTAAAATTCAACCGATGCCTGACCGAATTTCAGAGAGGGAAGAATGTCTCTTTCCGCACATGCCTCAGATTATTGGGACTGATGGCCTCAGCCCTAATAGTCATTCCCTTAGGCAGACTATTCATGAGAGAATTTCAGTGCTGGGTAGCGTCTCTGAGGCTGGACCCATTAAGGCATTGTCGAAAGAGAGTAAGAGTGACGTCAGAGGCAGTCCGTGCACTGCGTCAATGGAGACACCCAACCTTTCTGGTTCAAGGGGTACCCATGGGCGTGGTTCAAGCCAGAAAAGTCATAACGACGGACGCGTCGTTGTACGGTTGGGGGGGCATTTACGAGGGCAGGATAGTGAATGGAAGATGGGGTCATCATCTGATCAATCTCCACATAAACTATCTGGAAATGCTGGCCGTGTTTCTGACAGTGAAGCATTTTCTCCCTTTTCTGAAAGGGCATCATGTTCTCGTGAGGACAGACAACACTACAGTTGTGGCATATATAAATCGACAGGGAGGCCTCAGGTCACTTCCCTTACACATGCTGGCACGCAAACTGATTTTGTGGAGCAATGCCAACCTTTCATCCCTGAGAGCAACGCACGTACAGGGTGTCATGAACTGGGGCGCGGATCTGCTGTCCAGGGGCAATCCACTGTACGGGGAGTGGAAATTGAACAAGGAAGTGGTCGAACAAATCTGGGAAATATACGGCAGGGCGACAGTGGATCTGTTCGCGTCGCACGACAATGGTCAGTGTCCTCTGTTTTTCTCCCTGAAAGACCAGAGCGTGCCCCTGGGGATAGATGCGCTGGCACACGATTGGCCTCGCACTCTCCTCTATGCGTTCCCACCGATAGCATTAATATCCCCAACACTCCACAGAGTGAGAGAGGAGGGATTGAAGCTCATATTAATAGCTCCGAGGTGGCCAGGGAAATATTGGCTAGCGGAGATCATTCATATGCTGTACGAAGACCCATGGTCTCTCCCGTTACGCAGAGATCTACTGTCACAAGCAGGGGGGGAGATTCTTCATCCACACCCAGAACGATTGGCACTATGGGCCTGGCCAGTGAGTGGTTCAATTTGAGTACAACCGGTCTGTCTGACGGTGTTATCAGAACCATACAGAATGCTAGAGCTTTGTCGACTAGGTCTCTCTATGAATGCAAATGGGGCGTGTTTGAGCGCTGGTGCGCGACTAAGCACGAGATCCCTTTTCAGTGTTCAGTGGCAGTTGTTCTATCATTCCTATGATTTGATAGATCAAGGGAAAGCATTTTCCACCATTAAAGTGTATTTGGCCGCTATTTCTGCTTGTCACATAGGTTTTGTTAATAAAACTGTTGGGCAGCATCCTTTAGTATGCAGGTTCATGAAGGGCGCGCGTCGTGCCTTACCAGTTTCAAAACCGCTTTCCCCTTCATGGGATTTAGCACTGGTACTTGATGCTCTTTCGATGCCCCCATTTGAACCACTGGACAAGATTGATTTGAAAATATTGTCGTTTAAAACAGCGCTGCTGTTAGCCTTGGCTTCCGCGAAGCGCGTAAGTGAGATTCACGCACTTTCGGTGCATTCAGCATGTACACAGTTCATGCCCGGGGATGCAGGGGTTATTTTGAGACCTAATCCTGCTTTCATACCCAAAATAGTTAATTCTATTACTCCTTTGTAGTTAAGAGCTTTCTATCCACCACCTTTTGCCTCGTCAGAACAGCAAAAGCTAAATGAGCTGTGCCCAGTGCGTGCCTTACGCATTTACATTGAAAGGACCAAAGGGTTCCGGGAGTGTGACCAGCTGTTTGTATCTTGGTTAAAACCACATACGGGGAAGCCGATTACAAAGCAGCGGTTGTCGCACTGGATAGTGGAGGCGATTTCACTGGCATATTCCAGTAAGGGTCAGGTGCCCCCAGCTGGTTTACGTGCACACTCAACAAGGGGAATATCAACTTCGTGGGCCCTTTTTAAAGGAGTCACGATACAGGATATTTGTGAAGCGGCGAGTTGGTCCTCGCCGCATACATTTGCTAGGTTTTATAAACTGGATGTTACAGCACAGAGTTTAGCACATGCGGTACTGAGTGTTGGAGTTGACTCATGACTCGTTCAGCCTGAAGGCGGTGTTTGGTTGGCAGGGGACTTCGAAGCAGGCTATCTGGCAATACGGGAGTTAGGATATCCCATAGTGAGACACCGAAACGTATGCTTGAAAGAGAACAATAGGTTACTTTCGTAACCCCGGTTCTCTGATAGCATTAAGTGAGGTGTCTCACCAGATCACCCTCCTTGCTGTGTGAAGCGAGGAAGAGGTGTTCTTGTTTTGAATGTCGTAATGACGCTGTGTTGCTCCTCTTATACGGAGGGGTGGGGTAGCCACTCCCAGACACAGCGTCATGTCTGCCAGCCAATCAGGGCTGGCGTAATGTAATAGGGCTTCTGAGGAATACGCAGAAGGGGCGTATCCCATAGTGAGACACCTCACTTAATGCTATCAGAGAACCGGGGTTACGAAAGTAACCTATTGTTTTGTTCATTTAGGAACAATTATTAAAGGGGTGATGAACTGAGAAATCAATTTTTCCAATTTTCCAATAAATGTATAATAAGTCATCATATTATAAGAATATCCTGTAAGTTTCACTGAAAACGTCCTTGTTAGTCCAATAAAAGCTTTTATTGACCCCCACCTCTGCAAACGACTCATTTTTAAAAGTAGGGAACTATGACGACAAGGAAGATAAAACACCACCCCCACAGAAGAAGATCAACGCCTTCTTCAACACGGCCGGTTTAGCCCCGCCCACCGATTCGAGCATTACACTCATAGCTAAGTAACATACATGCCTACCTCGTGATGACAAACCGGATCGAGCAACCGAGTAATACAGAATATTGTGCAGTGCCTGGTTGTGGAAGACAGTAACTGCATAAGCTTCCTCTGGATTCCAATAGGACTGCATGGATAAACTTTATTTTTAATGACGTTCCAGCTGATGAGGTAAAACATCGTCGTCTGTTCGCTTCATTTCACTGAGGATTGTTTTGTAAACAAGACTGGATTTGCAGACTGATTAAGAGTAAAGAACGTGCTGTGCCATCTATATTGGATCTGACAGGAATTGTGCAACACACGGACTCTGGGTCGAACATGTATGGGCGAATCCGGTTGCCATTTTATAACATTGGACGTTTTATAACGAGTTAATCTCATTATATGCAAAACTGTTCTCCACTCGCAGATTTGGGCGTTTACTTCCAGGTCTTCAGTGCGACCGACAAGCCCATAAAAACGGTGTTTTTCAGTTAGGAAAACGACCGTTTTTCAGTTAGGCTCACAACTTGGGTATGAAATAGCCTATTACTTATTCATTTTGATGTTTTTGAATGCAAAAACCAAGCGAACGTCATAAGTTGACCTCAGACAACAATATCTAATAAAATTTCAAAAGCCAGTTCATGACCCCTTTAATTCTAAATGTATATTTGACACGAAAGACAGTGATGTATTCATTCAACGCAACGGTCGAAGCTGTGTCATTACAAATACACCGCTGTGGTCGTTTTCTGATCTGCCGCAAATGCTGTACAGTGAATGATCTGTCTCTATATCTGCAGATGTGTAATAAACAACAATTTTTCATATTACTTTTTCATATTTCATGATGTTTGGAAGATGGCGCCAGTGTGTGTGGCATGCCGTCTGTCACTGTCGTTCGTTGCTGTGTGTGTTTTTGCTGTTTGTTTTGCTTTTTGCCCAGGATGTCGACTCTTTGCTGGTGTATGATCGCCAAACACTGCTGGATCTGCGATTTTCGGTTGAAAATTTAGTAAAATTGGATGATGGTGGACGTGAAACTTTGCCCCCGCTCCTAGCGAGGCTCCCGGCTCACCTTTGGCACGCCCCGACTCCACCTTCTCGGTGAGAACGCCGACAAAAGCGCACCCGCCGCCGGGGAAAACGTAGTGGCCGGCTGATGAGGTTGAAGACCCGCCTTGCATGGTGTTCGACGCCTTTGTGGACTGAGCTTGGAGACGTGCCAAGCCTCGTTATTTCTCGACGCTCGCTGGACCCTGTCGGCGCCTGGCTGATACCTGTCGTCGGCCCGGAAGAGGTGTTCCAGCCCCGCGGCCCCTGCTCTACTCGTCCCCGCTGGCGCGGAGTCAATAACAGCAACTTGCAGTCTCTGGGTCGGGTTCCACGAACGTCTAGCGTCGCGTATACGCCGGTTCCTGCCAGGTTTGGGCTGGTAAATGCTAGATCTCTAGCAAATAAGACTTTTGTCTTAAAAGAACTTTTCACATCCCGAGGATTGGATTTTCTCTGTGTAACTGAGACATGGCTGAGTGATGGTGAGTCTAGCGCTTTCACAGAATTTTTACACCATGATTGCTGCTACCTTAACTCCCCGCGAAAATCTGGCCGAGGAGGAGGAATAGCGACTGCATATAAGAGCCATTATAAATGTTAACAGATAATGCTGTTATCCGCTTTCAGCAGCTTTGAGATGAGTTTATTTGAGATTGGTCGCTCTCACACAGTGCTGTGTGTTGTGGTCTATCGGCCCCCCAAGTACAACAATGACTTTTTAAATGATTTTGCTGATTTTCTGGCTGTGTTCTTATTGTTGGGGATTTTAATGTTCATGTTTCTTGTCCTGACAAGCAAATGACAAAGGGTTTTCTAAACCTCATTGAGTCTTTTAATCTTGTGCAATCTGTGTCTGGACCCACACAAGAACATGGACACACACTTGATCTTGTTTTATCATATGGTTTGCCTGTTCTTAATCTAGAGATATGTGACGCGGTGTTTTCTGACCATATGCCTGTGTTATTTGAGACTGCTCTTTCTTGTCATACACTTAAACCTCGCGCTGCTGCACGGCGCTGTCGCATGATTAACCCTTCCACTGCTGCTCAGTTCTCGGCTGCCTTTAGTCAGAACACCATCACTCCTGAGTCTGTATTGCACACAGAAGAGCTTAGCGCATGGTTTCACTCCACCTGCCAAACTGTTTTGGACAGTGTGGCTCCATTAAAATCCAGGCTGCCTAAAACTAAATCTGAGCCCTGGCTAAATGACATGACTTGTGCGGCCAGACGTGAGTGCCGTAGAGCTGAGCGCAGGTGGAAGAAGGACAAACTGCAGGTGTCTCTCCAAATTTTAAGGGATTGCTGGCGTCATTTCCAGGAAACTGTGAAAGAGGCTAAAAGGAAACATTTCTCAGATATTATTTTGGCAAATTGTCATAAGCCTCATGTCTTGTTTAACACCATTAATTCAATTTTAAATGCCCCACAGAATGCTTGTATGGAGGCATCCAGTGCTATGTGTGAAAATTTTCTATGCTTTTTTACTGATAAGGTCACTTCTATTAGGTCCCAAATTGCACCTGCAGCTTCTGACCCTTCAATCTCTGTCCCCTGCTCGGCTGTTTTTGATCATTTTGAGCCGGTGACTTTCTCTTTCTTAGAGGAGGTTGTTGGTCACTTGAAGCCCATGGGTTCTCCTAATGATGCTGTCCCCCCTCGACTATTTAAGGAGGTTTTCCCTACTGTAGGACCATCTGTGGTTGCAGTTATAAATAGTCTGACCTCGGGTGTGGTCCCTGAAATCTTAAAACATGCAGTAGTTCAACCTCTTATTAAAAAGCCTGCACTAGATCCGTTGGTTTTTACTAATTTCAGGCCTATTTCCAAATTGCCCTTCCTTTCGAAAATCCTGGAGAAGATTGTGCATAGTCAATTATTGGCATTTTTGAACGAACATAGTATACTAGAGGTTTTCCAGTCCGGTTTTAAAACCTTGCACAGCACCGAAACCGCTCTTTTAAGAGTTTTTAATGATATCTTTTTAGCGGCTAACTCTGGCGACTGTGTTATCCTTGTGCTTTTAGATTTAACTGCTGCATTTGACACTGTGGATCATGAAATATTGATTTCACGTTTACGGCAGTTGGTGGGCATCAGTGGCATAGCACTGGAATGGTTTAGGTCATACTTAGCGGATCGAACTTTTTGTGTTAGTGTAGGTGAATATGTTTCCTCCTCTGCTCCTCTCTTGTGTGGGGTCCTTGGTTCTCTACTTTTCTCTTTGTATTTGCTTCCACTTGGTTCCATACTTAGGAAGTATGGCATTTCATTCCACTGTTATGCAGATGACTGTCAGATTTATGTACCTCTTAAAAAGAGAAATGATAACTCTGTTGGACATCTACTCAATTGCGTCAAAGACATAAAAGCCTGGATGGCCCTGAACTTTTTAAATTTTAATGATGAAAAAACAGAGGTGATGGTTTTTGGAGGCACCACTGGGACCCCACCGATAGATCTGGGCTCTTTGGCTCCCTACATTAAACCTTGCATTTCAAACCTTGGTGTTAAAGTGGACCGTGAGCTTAAGTTTGACTGTCAAGTTAAAGCTGTTGTCAAATCAAGCTTCTTTTATTTGAGGAAACTGGCCAAAATAAAGCCATTTTTGTCAAGACAACATTTTGAAACTGCAATCCACGCCTTTGTAACTACACGGCTGGACTACTGTAATTCACTATATGTGGGGGTTAATGGGTCCTCCATCACCCGTCTCCAGATGATACAGAACGCAGCAGCACGTCTTTTAACGGGCACACGCAAACGGGAGCACATTTTCCCGATTTTAGCTTCACTACACTGGCTGCCTATTCAATTTAGGATCCATTTTAAAATTCTGTTATTTGCTTTTAAATCATTAAATGGCCTTGCCCCGCCATACCTCTCTGAGCTTCTTCACTCGTATAAACCCGTCCGCACTCTCAGGTCAGATGATCAGCTGCTCCTGACTGTGCCTAAAACTAAGCGTAAGCTCAGAGGGGACCGTACCTTTGCCGTGTCTGCCCCGAAACTATGGAATGATCTGCCTTTGCATGTTAAACAGGCCTCTTCTTTACCTGTTTTTAAAAAACTTCTTAAAACCCATCTTTTCTCTTTGGCTTTTAAAACCAAGATGTCGACTCCATGATTTTTTTGTTACTAATGATGAATGTAAGGTTTTTAATTGTATGTTTATGTTTTCTGCACAGCACTTTGGTCAACTTAGGTTGTTGTAAAGTGCTAAACAAATAAAGTTGGTATGGTATGGTATATTACGTCTTATTGTTTCTTAAAGGGTTAGTTCACCCAAAAATGAAAATTCTGTCAGTATTTACTCACCCTCATGTTGTTCCAACCCCGTAAGACCTTCGTTCATCTTCGGAACACAAATTAAGATATTTAAGATATTAAGATCGCTCCTGCATACAGTCCATAGGCTTCTTGAGGGACTGGCTCTTGTTGTCCTCGAAAAGTCATTAAAGACATCGTTAAAATAGTCCAAGTGACTACAGGGGCTCAATCTTAAGTTTATCAAACGACGAGAACACTTTTGTGCGCAAAAAAACAACAAAAATAACGACTTTATTTCAACTATTCGTTTATTTCTCCCTCTGCGCGAGTCAGGTTACTAGTTTAATAGCGTAAGCTTCTGTTATTGTACGTCACACGCATCACACACACATGACCAGCGTCGGCCAATAGTGAGCCTACGTGTGACGTAGCTCTACGCAATCACACTACGTTAACTGACTTACAGGCTCATGGAGAAGGAAGTGAATAGTTGAAATAAAGTCGTTATTTTTGTTGTTTTTTTGCGCACAAAAGTGTTCTCGTCGTTTGATAAACTTAAGATTGAGCCACTGTAGTCACTTGGACTATTTTAACGATGTCTTTAATGACTTTTCGGGGACAGCAAGAGCCAGTCCCTCAAGAAGCCTATGGACTGTATGCAGGAGCGATCTTAATATCTTAAATATCTTAATTTTAATTATTTTTTTTAATAAATTTGCTAAATCTTAATCTTAATTAATTCCGAAGATGAACGAAGGTCTTACGGGGTTGGAACAACATGAGGGTGAGTAAATACTGACAGAATTTTCATTTTTGGGTGAACTAACCCTTTAATTACCTTAATTATGGTCTTCAAAGTGTTTGTACATTTTTATATGGGATTTAGTTTTTTTTCTAATTATTATTACAACAAATTAACCATTGACATCACATTTCAGCCCGTTCTCATCCTTTAACGTCATATACTGTAGAACGCTATATGCAAAAACGGCGCTATACTACGCACATGGCACCCTTTATCGTTAATATAACACGTAGTATAGCGCCGTTTTTGCATATAGCGTTCTATATGACGTTAAAGGATGAGAATGCGTTGCACATTTTTATTTATGACAATTACAACCAATTTGTATGATTTACAACATGTAAAACTGACACACCAACCTCCTGCACAAGTACACAAAGTTCACTTGTTCACTGAAGCTCAAGCTCAAAATGTTCTATTCATCACAAGAATCAGTAAATTTGCTGTTGGGAATATGAGCTACTGACATGACTCCTGAGCGGATCTTAAACAACAGTTTAGCAGCCAGGACTCGGGGCTTCCGAACACCAGGCTAAAGCGACCGTCCAAAATGTCACAGTCATCGTGCACACCGAGCTTCCCAGCACGAACTTCCAACCTTTCTGCCTCCTTCACGTGGACCTCCGTTGTGCAACAAGAGGTGAGACGACAACAATCCGGCTTTAAATTCTATATATATTCGGAAGTTGCTTTTCCAACAACGGACCAAATAGCTTTTCTCACGTCTTTCTCTGCTGCCATTACTTAACTCAAACTGACGCGCTACATCAATGTCATTGTACTCAGCCACTCCCTCTATTCGCTAATTGGTCCTACAAAAAATTGATTTCTGGAAACCTAAGGATATACAGCAGTCCCAGACGTAGTACTGAAGGAAAATGAAATTGAGCGGAAGTGCGTAGGAGGGCGCAGCCAGGCTAATGGAAAGAATTCAGACCCCCTTAAATTTTTCACTCTTTGTTATTTTGCAGACATTTGCTGAAATCATTTAAGTTCGTTTTTTCCCCTCATTATTGTACACACAGCATCCCATATTGACAGAAAAACACAGAACTGTTGACATTTTTGCACATTTATTAAAAAAGAAAAACTGAAATATCACATGGTCGTAAGTATTTAGGCCCTGTTTACACGAGAACGCTCGCGGGTGAAAACGTACAAATATTTTATCGGATGTGCCTTTCGTTTTACACGGCGACGGCGTTTTTGAGGCTTAAAAACGCAAAAAGTGAAACCACCCTCCAGAGTGGAAATCTTAAAAATGGTCCACTGCCGCGTTCCCGTGTAAACGGTAAAAACGCAAAAGTCTGCTTGACAGTGAAGGTCGTACACAGGCGCGTGGACTTGGTGTTGTTGTAGTTTGCACTCCTAGCCGCCTGAAGTGCATACTACATTGAATCACACACTTTTGCACGCGGATTTCCCACACAAAACGCTCGTCTAAACGCAGAATAAAAAGTCACGACGCAACGCCATTTTTGCGTTTTCTTTTCAGAATCGTTTCCATGTAAACATAGCCTGAGACCCTTTGCTGTGACACTCATATATTTAACTCAGGTGCTGTCTATTTCTTCTGATCGTCCTTGAGACGGTTCTACACCTTCATTTGAGTCCAGCTGTGGTTGATTATACTGATTGGACTTGATAAGGAAAGCCACACACCTGTCTATGTGAGGTCAAAGGAACTGCCTGAAGAGCTCAGAGACAGAATTGTGGCAAGGCACAGATCTGGCCATGGTTACAAAAAAATTCTGCTGCAATTAAGGTTCCTAAGAGCACAGTGGCCTCCATAATCCTTGAGGCCTATAACCTGCCGACCACAATGTGTGGGAGCTCATAACCAGGAAGGCTTGGTTAGGCCTGTCACCTGGCGACTACAGTATGTGGGAGCTCATAACCAGGAAGGCCTGAAAAGGCCTATAACCTGGCGACCACCATATGTGGGAGCTCATAATGTGGAAGGCCGGAAGAGGCCTGTAACCTGATGAATACCGCATGTGGGACCTCAACAGAACGTGTGAGCCCATAACCAAGAAGACCCGTTAGAGGTCGGTAACCTGGCGACCACAGTATGTAGGAGCTCGTAACTAGGAATGCCTGGTGAGGCCTGTAACCTGGTGACCACAGTATGTGGGATGGTCAACCTGATAGCTGTGAGTTGATATTTGATTCCAGACACCTGAGGCATTCCCTATAGCGTCAATTGACGTATTGTTGGGTTCCCTTTGAAATGGAACTCATATGATTCAATATAAGAAATTTCAATGATCTGTATATGAATTTCGTAGTTATTTTCTATTCAAACCATACACCATTGCATACTTTTGTCATGTACAACTCGTATAATACTTTTTACAGTGTTATGCATAAATCCCCTACAAGTTTTATGTGTGCTATTTAGTATGAAACGGCCCATAATGGGTCTGATTTTGTATTCATGTATTGTTCTTACATGAAACACAGAAGGTGATTCTGGCCAATTTAAGTAAGGAAGATATATGAAGAGTTCAGATGCAAAAGCCTATAAATGCCATTTGAAATTTTCTTCTAAAATGACCATTTTTAACAAGCTTGTATATTTAAGTTCAGTAATTTCACTTAAATGACAATTAATAGGTAATCTTCATTGCCATTTAAGTGAAATTACTGAACTTAAATATACAAGCTTGATAAAAATGATCATTTTAGAAGAAAATTGCAAATGGCACTTAGAGGCTTTTGCATCTGAACTCTTCATATGGTTGCTGTATATGAACCATACCATTTTTTTTTTCATATCATTTTTTTCAAGGTTGTTTAATTGCTCAACCACTGGTCTTCATCATCTGACAGGAAGAATTATCAGCCAAACAGTTCAGACTCTAAATTAACTAATTCTAGTATGCACATGGTCACAGTTTAGATCATGAATGCAATGACATTGTGACTGACAAAAAAAATTAGTTTGTACTTTTACTTTTGCTGCCACAACCCACAACCTTTTGCTGACTTTCAGAGAATAAAAAATAGAAAAGGAGTTGCATAAAAAGATGAACAGGTTTGTAGAATAAAGAATCAGAGGTATGAGTAAATCTGTAAAGATTTGTTTAACATTCTTTTTTTTCATCTGTGTAAATGGTGCCTTCTCACCTATATAAACATCTGAATAACATCTTTTATTTGACATTTTTTAATAAAACTACAAAACAGAAGGAATCCACGTAAGGTTTGTATAAATATGTAGTTGCTTTTTTAAAATGGCTGCAACATCAATATTGAAATTGAAATTCAATATGAAATTCAGGGTAATTTGAAGTGGATTATTTGCATTGACCAATGCATATACAAGTTATGTAAATATCAGTTACACATACACAATTTCAGATTCCAACTCTAATGCCATTAACCAATTTACAAACTGTAATATAAGACAATTGTATGTGTTAATTTGTCATTTATTTAGTAGAAATAAAAAGTGTATCATTACACGTTTGTTCAGTCTTTAAATTAAAACCAAGTGCAAGTATTTTTCTTTGTAATATTTTTTTGAGGCTATTGCTGATCTCCTTCGTTCTAATTCCATAAATAAGTGGATGTAGAAGTGGAGGAATCAGGATAAAATGCACTGCCATAAACACATTAACTTCTTTTGAGAGACTGAAATTAAATCGATTGTATATCACAGAAAAAAGAGAGGCCAATGAAAAATTTATAAAAGTAATCAAGTGTGGTGTGCAGGTTTTTAGAGCCTTCTTTCGGGCATTTTGTGATGCTTTCAAAGAGACAAATAATATCCGCACATATGATAAGATGACAAAGATTAGAGGTAGAACAATAAAAGCAAGTACCATAAATATGCCATACAGATCTACCCAGGTATTTTTGGCACAGGAGAGATTAACAACAGTCAAATTGTCACAAAACAACTTGTTTATTGTATACCTGCATGTAGGCAACCTTGATGTAAGGTACACCTGTACAGCAAGAGAGCAGATAGGAACATAGTACACAATAAAAAGCAGAAGTCTTATTTTACCTGGAGTCATTATATTGTGATATTGTAGAGGCTTGCAAATTGAAACATATCTGTCATATGCCATAAGTGTCAGTATTGCATAAGCGCATATTGCATAAATATTAACAAAAAATACTTGCAGAATACAGTCAGTATACAGTATATCTTTCATATCATCAACAAGATTCTCCATTATTTTAGGAAGTACAGCAGATGATCCGATTAGTCCATTAATAGCTAGGTTGAATAAAAATATGTACATGGGCTTATGGAGAGATGTGTCCAAGCAGATCACCAGCATCAGTGTTACATTTGCAAAAACAGTTGTAAGATAGACTGCAAGAGAGATTACAAAAACTCCATAATTAAGAGCACCAGGTGGTCCATAACTGGTAAAAATCAGAGTGATGTTCAAACTTGGCAGAATCATTTTCCTGGTGAAGAGAAAGACAGTTCACTTTAGAACAAATATGCAATATAAAGTGAAGGATTATATTCTGAGATATCTATTTACCTAATGTTCACAGGCTCTCTTGTCTTCTGAGGGTCTGAGCTGCTGTAGCTTTATACTGTTTTATTCTACAAGGCCCACCTCTAGAGTATGTCATCTGCTTAAAGGCCCCACTCCTATTTTCTTTTCAATTAACTAGATAGAAGCTGTTCTAATGATACATCATATTTAAATATTCGCCAAGGAACACTCGGGTAATATTAACATGAGAGAAGTGGAATAAAAAAAGTGTTTGGCAGGATTGATATTCAGAACAGTAAGCATAGCACTGCTTTGTTTATGGTGTGTATCTGCAGCGTCAGTTTCTCTTTTTGAAGACGAATATAGACGAATATAATAGACAGTTTTCTCACTAACATGGGGGGGGGGGGTATTACTTTATACACTGACGCATTTATCATTCCTATTTTGCACTCGCGCAAAGCGGGCTTTTTTCCTCCACAGTAGCACGTCGGTAAACTAGGAAATTAATTTGCGCTCCCTGGGCGGGTTGCCGCAAAAAGGAGGCGTGTGTCGGCGCAAACAACCCCTGGTGCTATTTTGCAGTTTCAGAAAACAATTGCGCCACTGACCAGAAAAAACCTGGTCTAAAGTCAGTGGTGCGCGTACATTCAGATGCTATTTTAAGCGTGCATGCTTGGCGATAATACAGAGTGTGAACAACGCGCACACACTGTAGATGATTCTCTCAGCTACACAGATTAGAGGTCTTCACGGGTCCAAAAAATCATGCCCGACCCGAAAGAGACCCGTAATGTGCTACATTGAACCGACCCGGACCCGTCGTTCATTTCAAAAGTTGGACCCGGACCCGTGCAGACACGAGAAATGACATAAATGTACTGCCCGGACCCGACCTGGACCCGTCTATTATTTGAAAACTGGACCCGAACCCGGCAGGAAGACACAAACCCGACTGGACCCGATTGTCACATATTATTTCACACGAGTTGCGAAAAATAAAACTTTTTGTCTTACCTAATTTTAGTAGCCGTCGTCTCACTTCCTTGTTACGTTACCTGACTGACTGATGCATTACAAATCACAGACAAGAAAGTTCTATCCATGTTATTTCTCTCGTTATTCCAAGCTTAATCCACTCATTATTTCAGCTTTAAAAGTCCACTTGATGTCACGGTGATGGATGACAAATGCAGCCTTGCACATGTACTTGCACTCTCTGCTCTTCATTGAGTCTGAATCTGACCACCAAAACTTTAAGATTAAACAAGACGGTTCATTTATATTATTATAAACATTGGAGAAAATGTAAAGCGCGGTTTGGCGGAAACTCTGCTCTGGTTGCCATAGAAACATGACACGCGCTTGAGATTGCACTCCGATCGCACGTGTATTACCAGCCCGTTCTCAGCGCGTGTTATATTAACAATAACGGGTGTGAGTAGTATTTCGCCGTTTTGTCATATAGCGTCCTATATGACGCTAAAGGATGAGAATGCGTTGGTATTACATACAATGTTAAACAGACCCGGGACCCGAAGTAATAGATTCGGACCCGACCCGGACCCGGCTGATCATTTAAAATACAGACCCGAACCCGGGCCGACGGGTCTCGGGTGCACTGTGAAGACCTCTAACACAGATGCATTTTACTTTTTGCAAATGATACATTATTATAAGGAAAAATATATAAACACGAGGGAAATCATTGTTGTGTCCATGACGATGGGAAAAATAGGCATAAAGCTTACACATTTACCCAAATTATTATATGCATGTTTAACCAAAGCTAATTTGGGTGGGTTTGTCCCATGCCCAATGTCACTTCTCTTTCTTTTACGGCCCTGACAAGAACATCGATCTCCTCGGTTGTGAACCGATGCTGAAGCGCGCCTGTTAAATGCGCCCTAAAAATAGAATTGCGCCATGGAACAAGTGCGCCTCGTTCATCACGCTCTTAAAGGGAATGTGATATGACGCTCTTATTGGTTTATTTTCATTACGCCCAAACCACACTATGAACAATGAATCTACTTCAGACCAACCTCTTTTAGATTTGTGCCAGGCGCAAGAGGCATTTATCCCGCCGGGAAAATAGTAACAGCGCCGGGATCCGCCCACAAAGTTACTTGTGCTTTGCGCTTTGACACTTGTGTTTCAGATCGTTAAAGTAGGGCCCATTGTGTGCAAGCATGACGCAGCCTGACCTGCTTCCGAGTACCCTTTACCCACCAGTGAAGATGTAGACTTTAGAGGTCTGGTGGGTTACGTCGGGGCTTTCAATGATCACCCTGACTCCGGAAAGAGATAGCTTCCAAGCGTCTCTTTAGCCGAGGCACTGTCACATAACCGTAATCAGCAGCACCTAACACATTACTATAGTTAGATGTCTGGGGATTAAACACTCTGAATGAAGCTGGTCTGATCCACGATCTCGACACCTCAGTGTGAAGATCGGGAAAGAACAGTAATCCCTGATGTGGAGGTGGTGTTCTAGATGATAAATATATTTCATCAAGCAAACTTTTCTTAGAAACACTCTCTGATTCATCGGCTGGCCATTCAATATTTAATCTAGCTACAGCGCAAGATAAAACCTCCAAGAGCTCCTCATCACCGACCGGAGGTATGAGCTGGCGAAAACTCATAATCCCCCATATCAACGCAACGCTGACGAAATCCAGTTCCTCAGAAAAGGATAGTCTCAACATTGGTGCCTTCGTTCCCTGAGCTTGTGTTATTGTTAAGCTAGCTCCTAATGTTTACAGCTATGATATATGTTCGCAGCACGTGTCAGGCCTCCTCTCCTTCGAGAGTCATCCTGCTGAGGCTTCCATGCATACAGCATTTCAGGTTGAGGTTGAAGTGGCCCCTCTCTATCTGAAGAGGTGCTTTAGGCCATTCGCTGCCTGAGCGCTGGTGATTGTCAAGCTAGCTCTCTTAAAATATGTATATCTGTCTTTAGCATTTGTCACCATGCATGCAGAAGTTGGTGAGAAGCTCCTCTCTCTATGATGAGATGCTTTATATACAGGCCTCCATATACAGGTGGCTGTGTTGATGGCATGTATCAGGCCTCCTCTCCTTCGAGGGCCATCCTGCTGAGGTCTTCTTGCAAACAGACGTTGCAGGTGGGGCTTGAGAAGTGGCCCCTCTCTCTCTCGCTCTCTCTCTGAAGAGGTGCTTTAGACTCTTCACTGCCTGAGCTCTGTGTTAATGTTTTGAGAACGGTCCAATCAGTCTCTAGTATGAAGTCTAGTTAGCATGTGTCAGGTCTCCTTTCCTTCGAGAGTCATCCTGCTGAGGCTTCCATGCAAACAGCATTCCAGGTGGAGCCTGAGAAGAGGCCACTCTCTATCAGAGGAGTTGCTTAAGGCCCTTCACTCCCTGAGCTCAGATGATCGTCGAGTTATCTCTCCTAAAATGTGTCAGGCCTCCTCTCCTTCGAGAGTCATCCTGCTGAGGTGGCCCCTCTTGAAGTGAAGCGGCCCCTTGAAGTGGCCCCTTTCTAAGAAGAGGCGCTTTAGGCTCTTCGCTCCCTGAGCTCTGTGTTTATGTTTTCAGAATGGTCCAATCAGTCTCTGGTATGAAGTTTAGCTAACATGTGTCAGGTCTCCTCTGATTTGAGAGTAATCCTGCTCAGGCCTCCATGCAAAAAGCTTTGTAGGTAGTAGTAAAGGGCCCTCCCACTTACTACCCGAGTTCTGCATCATAGCTTTATACACCCTATGAGGGAAAGCTCTAGACCACAGTGGTGGAAGTGTGGCAGGCCTCCTCTAATCTTAGAGTCATCCTGCTTAGGCCTCCGCTTCCCATAGCACCGTGAAGGGGCTATCGTCTCTGACTAGAGACTGTGGTTGAGTAATGTAACCTAAGACAGGTCTTTGGCTTCAGTGTTGAGCATGATAGCCTCCCTGGTGTGGGGGTTGACATTGTCGCAGTAGCAGGCAAGGGTCCATAGGCTCCGGGCTATACTCCTCTAAATTAGGGATGTCCCGATCCGATCACATGATCAGAAATTGGGCCTGATCACATGGTTTCACATGATCACATGTTACCACCCGATCAGGACTCGGATATACATATACCGTATTTTCCGCACTATAAATAAGGCACACTTAAAGGAGAACTCCGGCGAACAATGAACCTTTGGTCTAATAAAACATTGGTACCTAGTCAACCGTTCTCTGAGATTTGTTTTCATGATAATCAAATGTAAAGAGTTTTATCTCTAAAAACTGTTAGCGTATAATGCTAGTAATGGGGGCATTGACTAAGTAAAAAGAAATCGCTAGTTTATACCACTAACAAGGCTCTAAATAGCCCCACACTAACGCAGTAACTTAATGAGGATCCATACATACAAAACGAAGCATTGAGAACTTTTTAAGTGTACAGACCGTTTAATAAGAAGTTACTCTATGAATACAGTTCACTTCGCGTATACAGACAGGAGCCATCTTAAAAAATAGTCTTGATAAGTCAAACCACGAACCAAAAGCCGTAGGGAGTAGTGCTACAGTTAGCCTGATGTCAAAGCAGTATGGGGCTTTAACTCTGAGTTCATGTGTCATGTGCGTGGGTATCTCGTTCCCCATACCGCTTTACGCAGTTCGAAGTTTCCTTCGAAAGGGAATGTCTCAGGTTATGACTGTAACCTATGTTCCCTGAGAACAGGGAACGAGACACTGCGTCTTGTTGCCATGCCGCTGGTCTGCTTTTTCAGTCCCTTCAGATGAAGAAGTGGATGACATGTATTCTACGCACTTCTCTTCAAGCTCATAACCAGGACCTGAGATCCTGTCTCCCGTGGGAGTTACGCCTGGGAGGAGGGGGTGCACTGCAAGCGACACTGGTCTTCTGGGTCTGTCTGTGACCCTCCCTGAACTTATCGACCGCTGTTTAGACGGAAGGTCCGAAAAGCTCGGAAACCGAAACCGGCGAATCGAGGAGAAAAGTCCCTCGAGAGCTTCCCGCGAATGCTCTTCTCCCAGGCAGAACACGCACAGATCGTGTGAATCCTCCGGTGTCAAATATCTGGACACGGGTTGACACACTTGCGAAAAGTGTTTCTCCGCATCTCTGCACGCTTCATCATTGATACTATCAAACAGACAAACAGTCCCTGAAGACGAAAAGATGTTGTACATCCAGATTGACGCGCTCATCATTCAAGCTGATGATGCACGGGCTGTCGCCGGTCAACCTGATTACTGTGAGTTGATATTTGATTTCAGACACCTGTCATGCCTGAGGCGTTCCCCATTGCATCATTCGACGTATTGCTGATTTCCCTTCGAAAGGGAACACTTTTGAAAGTGTTGAGATTTACTGTTCAAATCCTGAAGGAAAATGACCAGTCCTCATAAAGGTCAGATATATTTTGACACTAAATCCTCCAACATACTTCTGCACTGTACAATTTCCAAATTTTCAAACTTCATATGAGTGATGTTGGTCATCTACACATGAAATCTGTATGACACACTTTGTATAACTCATATAAAAAATGACACAAAATGTGTATAAACCCTATATGACTTTAATTTGACTAGCATATGATTCAATATAAGAACTTGAAATAATTTGTATATGAATTTCAGTTATTTTCTACTAATACCATACACCATTGCATACTTTTGTCATGTACAACTCATATAATACTTTTTACAGTATGATGCATAAATCCAAAACGTTTTATGTGTGCTGTTTAGTAAGAAAGGGGCCATAATCTGGCCATAGTCTGATTTTGTATAGGACATGTATTGTTCTTACATGAAACACAGAAGGTAATTCTGGCCAATTGAAGTAAGGAATTTATATATTTGCTGTATATGAATCTGGCAGGTTTGTTTTCATATCATTTTTTTTTTTTTCAAGATTGTTAAATTGCTCAACCGCTGGTCTTTATAGACCCCTTCAATGTTTGTACACATTGGAATCCTCTGTTGGGTGCGCGCGCAGCATGGGGTCAGAAAAATGGCGCGGCTAATAGACCAGCATGATATTGTGTCAAGTTATGCACTGTCTTTGAGGTCTTCACGGGTCCAAAAACTCATGCCCGACCCGAAAGAGACCCGTAATGTGCTACACCGAACCGACCCGGACCCGTCATTCATTTCAAAAGTTGGACCCGGACCCGTGCAGACCCGAGAAATGACATAAATGTACTGCCCGGACCCGACCTGGACCTGTCTATTATTTGAAAACTAGACCCGAACCCGGCAGGAAGACACAAACCCGACTGGACCCGATTGTCACATATTATTTCACACGAGTTGCGAAAAATAAAAAATTTTGTCTTACCTAATTTTAGTAGCCGTCGTCTCGTTACTGACTGACTGATGCATTAATCCACCGACAAGAAAGTTCTATCCGTTATTTCTCTCGTTATTCCAAGCTTAATCCACTCATTATTTCAGCTTTAAAAGTCTACTTGATGTCACGGTGATGGACAAATTCAACCTTGCACATGTACATTCTGACTCGAGTTAACTCATAATACCTTTAACTGTTTGCCCTTTTGAATAACGATTGTTTGTTGCTTGTTCAGCTTGATCATATCTGTGCTCTCTGCTCTTCGTTGAGTCTGAATCTGACCACCAAAACTTTAAGATTAGACAAGACGGTTCATTTATATTATTATAAACATTGGAGAAAATGTAAAGCGCGGTTTGGCGGAAGGTCTGCTTTGGTTGCCATAGAAACATGACACGCGCTTGAGATTGCACTCCGATCGACGCGTATAATTATGTAGTTTGTGGGCATGTTCAGACGGTTTTATATAGGCCTAGCGATATAAGCGATGACTTTTGTGTGTTAAAAGCGGAGGTTTTACCGAGCCAGCGCCAGGGGAAAAAGACCTCTATACAAAGCCTGGGTCGTGATCAACAAGCGGGAAGCAAGGCTATCCATACTGCAAATTGCACCTGCATGGCAGGGTAACGTTAATTATGTATCATATTGGAGACGGATGCACTGTAGACTGATTGACTTGATGGTTATATTTCCCTAGAAAACTGTCACGACTAGGCTACTAATCACTTACCCAGCATCCGTCACCTTTCCTCCAGGGTCATTATTGCTAAACTAAACGTGTGTCTGTCATTTCACCAATTATCGCTGAGATGTGTGGAAATCGCGTCAGTGCGTGATGTAAAAAAATAAAATAAAATAAAATAAAAAAACTCATTAAGACACAACACACGGTTAGAACAAGCATGCACAGTGTACATAGCCGATGTAAAAAGACATAAAACAAAAATCATATTAGGCATATTAGTATTTATCGTTAGTATTTATCACAAGTTAGTATTTATCGACGCAACAAGTAGGCATGTTGACGAGAAATTCTCTGGTAGCTGGTTTAAACTATGGTTACAGCACGATGGAATTAACTTTTCTGACCCCGACATGCGCACTGCGCACCGCATTTTTTTCTGTGACGTCAACCGTGAAGGGGTCTATAATCTGACAGGAAGAATAATCAGCCAAACAGTTCAGACTCTGTACTTATAACTTAACTAATTCTAGTATGCGCATGGTGACAGTTTAGATCATGAATGCAATGACATTATGACTGACAAAACAATTTAGTTTGTACATTTACTTTTGGTGCCACAACCTCCCTCAGACTTTTGCCTGTATGGAGAATTAAAAAATAAAAAAAAAACAGAAAATGAGTTGCATAAAAAGATGAACAGGTTTGTAGAATAAAGAATCAGAGGAATGAGTAAATCTGTAAAGATATGTTTAACATTCTTTTTTTCATCTGTGTAAATGGTGCCTTCTCACCTATATAAACATTTGAATATTGCATTTTGTATTACATTTTTTTTAATAAAACTACAAAACAGAAGGAATCCATGTAATGTTTGTATATAAATATGTACTTGCTTTTATAAAATGGCTGCAACATCAATATGATAAAATTATGCAAAATTTGCTCTGAAATTCAGGGTAATTTGAAGTTGATTATTTACATTGAACAATACATATACAAGTTATGTAAATATCAGTTACACATACATAATTTCAGATTCTAACTCTAATGCCATTAACCAATGTACAAAATATAATATAAGACAATTGTATGTGTTAATTTACCATTTATTTAGTAGAAATAAAAAGTGCATCATTACACTTTTGTTCAGTCTTTAAATTAAAACCAAGTGCAAGTATTTTTCTTTGTAATATTTTTGTGAGGCTATTGCTGATCTCCTTTGTTCTAATTCCATAAATAAGTGGATGTAGAAGTGGAGGAATCAGGATAAAATGCACTGACATAAACACATTAACTTCTTTTGAAAGACTGAAATTAAATCGATTGTATATCACAGAAAAAAGAGAGGCCAATGAAAAATTTATAAAAGTAATCAAGTGTGGTGTGCAGGTTTTTAGAGCCTTCTTTCGGGCACTTTGTGATGCTTTCAAAGAGACAAATAATATCCGCACATATGATAAGATGACAAAGATTAGAGGTAGAACAACAAAAGCAAGTACCAGACATATGCCATACAGATCTCCCCAGGTATTTTTGGCACAGGAGAGATTAACAACAGTCAAATTGTCACAAAACAACTTGTTTATTGTATACCTGCAAGTAGGCAACCTTGACGTAAGGTACACCTGTACAGCAAGAGAGAAGATAGGAACACAGTACACAATAAAAAGCAGAAGTCTTATTTTACCTGGAGTCATTATATTGTGATATTGTAGGGGCTTGCAAATTGAAACATATCTGTCATATGCCATAAGTGTCAGTATTGCATAAGCGCATGTTCCATAAATATTAACAAAAAATACTTGCAGAATACAGTCAGTATACAGTATATCTTTCATATCATCAACAAGATTCTCCATTATTTTAGGAAGTACAGCAGATGATCCGATTAGTCCATTAATAGCTAGGTTGAATAAAAATATGTACATGGGCTTATGGAGAGATGTGTCCAAGCAGATCACCAGCATCAGTGTTACATTTGCAAAAACAGTTGTAAGATAGACTGCAAGAGAGATTACAAAAACTCCATAATTAAGAGCACCAGGTGGTCCATAACTGGTAAAAATCAGAGTGATGTTCAAACTTGGCAGAATCATTTTCCTGGTGAAGAGAAAGACAGTTCACTTTAGAACAAATATGCAATATTAACTGAAGGATTATATTCTGAGATATCTATTTACCTAATGTTCACAGACTCTCTTGTCTTCTGAGGGTCTGAGCTGCTGTAGCTTTATACTGTTTTATTCTACAAGGCCCACCTCTAGAGTATGTCATCTGCTTAAAGGCCCCACTCCCATTTTCTTTTCAATTAACTAGATAGAAGCTGTTCTAATGATACATCATATTTAAATATTCGCCAAGGAACACTCGGGTAATATTAACATGAGAGAAGTGGAATAAAAAAGTGTTTAGCAGGATGGATCTTCAGAACAGTAAGCATGCACTGCTTTGTTTATGGTGTGTATCTGCAGCGTCAGTTTCTCTTTTTGAATGACGAATATAGACAAATATATCTGTAGAAATAGACAGTTTTCTCACTTACAAGCAGGCACAGAACATGCATTCTAGCTAACGGTCGGCTGTAGTTCTCTTTCTGTGTTCAATTGCAGCCTTATTCCCGAGACACAGGGGATGCTGTGATGCAAGGCGACACAGTTCTATTGGCATATGCTTGGTGTGTTTCCAGTACGTGAGAGAGGGCGTGTTTCAAGATACGCAATGGAGTAGACCAAACTTAACAGGGAGCGAGGGCAATACGCTGAGGCATGCACACAAAACACTCCTTGTTGGCCACGCCCGCACGATCGATTCCTTCATCCATCCATTTGCGTAGAAAAGAAATGTAATATTTTGATTTCCCTCATTTTTTATATATCTATTTTTTAAATGTGTAGGCTACTGGGCCGTTCCACATTGGCCAGCAGCACACCGGGAAAAGTCCCGGTGCTCCAGATAGCCAATCCGCCCCTGGGACTTATTCAAATCTACAGTTGAAAAGCTTTTAACATTTGACTCACGTCTAGTAATTCACCAGCGAGCGGGAGAAAGTCTGGTCCTAATGCCATTCATTGACACCTTTATGGCAAACAAATGTTTACACCCAGCCAGGGGTCCGAGCCTCAAAGATATCAGTATCTCCTCAGAGCCAGACCCGGTGGCCAGGAAAGCTCACTCCAAAAACACACACTGTAACGGCAATCTAGTGTTAAATAGTGTTCACGATATGAATGTTTATATGCCTTTAAGATGATTTCTTCTATGGCGTGCGTTGTTGTATGCATGCTGTTCTTGTGAGCGCGCACGCAGAGTGAGAATGCTTGCGAAAAGAGGAAAATGACTGCTATATCGCTGACTGCTGTTTTACTAGGTTTCGAGGCTATCTGTTTACTTCTACTTTGATTTGTTATGTGTTTTCAGAGAGTTTTCTTTTCCCTATTAATATTCACTCTTTGACATGTATGTGAAGTGTATGCTTGTTATGTGTATAGCGGATGAACCCAAGCACAGACAGTATGAAATAACACAGCGTTTATTATAACAGAAAAACAAGGGAAAACAAAACCCACGAGGGGGCAAAACAGAGGCAATACAAACGAAGGATAACTAAACTAGATGACACTTGACAAAAACTAGACTATTAACAAACAGCAAATACAAGACGTTCTTCTGAGACAAGGTACTCACATGCAGACTCTCACAAAGTGTGACAAAGTCTTACAATGAACCAGCACAGGACAGCAAACACAAGGGGATTATAAAGGGAGACACTAATGACAAGGACAGGTGAAGCTGACTAGACAATAATGACAAGACGAGGATAACAAGGGAGCGGGGTAACGTAACGAGACAACACAAGCACATGGCCCAAACCGGCCATGAGCTTGCACACAAAACATGATTCTGTCATGATCCTGCCTCACGACTAGAGAAAATCAAGAACAAGAGGGCAGAATCATGACATCTGCTTATCTGAAAGAAAACGTCTCAGGTTACGACTGTAACCTATGTTCCCTGAGAACAGGGAACGAGACAATACGTCGAATGACGCAATGGGGAACGCCTCAGGCGTGACAGGTGTCTGAAATCAAATATCAACTCACAGTAATCAGGTTGACCGGCGACAGCCCGTGCATCATCAGCTTGAATGATGAGCGCGTCAATCTGAATGTATAAGAAGGGCGCCTTGAAACCGTGACAACATCCTATCGTCTGAAGGGACTGTTGCAGGCAGGCCCCGAGGCATGGCAACGAGACGTATTGTCTCGTTCCCTGTTCTCAGGGAACATAGGTTACAGTCGTAACCTGAGACGTTCCCTTTCGAAAGGAACTCAACAATACGTCGAATGACGCAATGGGGAACGAAATACCCACTCCGCCATGCTGAGGGGAGTGCATGCCGAAAAGGCAGTGACAACTGTCAGAACCAGTAATTCCAAGGAACACTGAAACCACTCACCCGCTGAGGCCTGCAGCCTGACATGTGAAGACTCACCACTACAACTTAGCGACCACGAAAACTGGGGGTTTCACATTCAGGAAGAACTGGTGAAGCCTGCAACCTGACATGTGACAACTCATAACCAGGAAGGCCAATGAAGCCTGAAGCCTGGTGACCACAGAGTGGGAGCAAAGTGCTCAGGAAAGGTGGTGAGGCTGTAGTCTGGCTACCACAGCATGTGGGAGCCCACATTCAGGAAGGCTGGGTGAGGCCTGTAAACTGACTACCACAGTATGTGGGAACTCATAACCAGGAAGGCCCCTTTGAGGCCTGTACCTAGCGACCACAATGTGTGGGAGCTCATAACCAGGAAGGCCTGGTGAGGCCTGTAACCTGGTGACCACAGTATGTGGGAGCTCATAACCAGGAAGGCCTGGTGAGGCCTGTAACCTGGCGACCACAATGTGTGGGAGCTCATAACCAGGAAGGCCTGGTGAGGCCTTTAACCTGGCGACCACAGTATGTGAGAGCTCGTATCCTGGTGACCACAGTATGTGGAAGCTCATAACCAGGAAGGCCTGGTGAAGCCTGTAACCCAGCGACCACAGCATGTGGGAGCTCATAACCAGGAAGGCCTGGTAAGGCCTGTAACCTGGCGACCACAATAAGTGGGAGCTCATAACCAGGAAGGCCTGGTGAGGCCTGTAACCTGGCGACCACAATAAGTGGGAGCTCATAACCAGGAAGGCCTGGTGAGGCCTGTAACCTGGCGACCACAGTATGTGGGAGCTCATAACCAGGAAGGCCTGGTGAGGCTTGTAACCTGGCGACCACAGTATATGGGAGCTCATAACCAGGAAGGCCTGGTGAGGCCTGTAACCTGGCGACCACAATGTGTGGGAGCTCATAACCAGGAAGGCCTGGTGAGGCCTTTAACCTGGCGACCACAGTATGTGGGAGCTCATAACCAGGAAGGCCTGGTGAAGCCTGTAACCTGGCGACCACAATCAGTGGGAGCTCATAACCAGGAAGGCCTGGTGAGGCCTGTAACCTGGCGACCACAATCAGTGGGAGCTCATAACCAGGAAGGCCTGGTGAGGCCTGTAACCCGGCAACCACAGTATGTGGGAGCTCCCACAGTTGTCTCTCCGTGGCCACCATAGCACCGACGGAACAGCAGATTGCTTGGTGGCCCGGAGTTCTGCAGCAGATCAGTCTGGTAGGCCTGAGGACCACAAGGGCGTGCAGAACCGCACCTGCCTGACCTGCTGCCGTGTATGCTCTGTCATTCAAGCATGAAGATGTCTTGAGCAGCTTGGATGACAGGGTCAGAGCTCTTAGTGAAGAGGACCAACCAGAGACGTGATAGTTTGCCAACGTCTCTTCCACTGTATTTCCATCGACACATACCGTGCTCCACGGCTCCCTCCACAGCAGCGAAACTAGCCCGCTGATGCAGATGGAGATGTGAGGAGAACGGATTCTTCCATACCCTCTCAATCCCAGCGTGGAGATCAGAAAGGAATGGAAGGCTCATCCGGGCTGGTGGCTTATGGGTGGGGAGGAACCAGCCATCCAAAATACCATGAGCGGGTTCCTCCCAGACGCGCCTCCACTGCAACTGCAATCTGTCTGTGGCGCGCCCCATAATGTCAACCAGCTCAGCGTACACTGGGCAGGAGGGCTGAAATGGTTCGGTCTCAACCAAACTGACATCCTTTTCTATATATATACTGTATATATATATATATTACAGCCAACTCCTGCCCTGCCCGAAGAGAACAGTTACAGATTCACCAAAGAGAGAGAGCGCTCATTTTCTCTCTTCTTAGATGTTCAACATTAATCTGTAACTCACCCTCGTCAGCTGGTAGATCATCCGCGAGGTTAACGCCCCTCTCCCGATAATCTGCCAGCTCCATCTGAAAGCTCCACGAGCTCAACCGCCACTGAGCCTCAGCCCGAGCGGGAACCGGAACCGCGGGGTTCAGATGCCGTGCCCACTTCCCTCGAGAAGTGGGTCAGACGAGAGCAGAGAGTTCTGAAAGGAAAACTCTCAGTTCGCGCAAAAAACTCCCTCGAGAGCTTCCCGCGAATGCTCTTCTCTCAGGCAGAACACGCACAGATCGTGTGAATCCTCCGGTGTCAAATATCTGGACACAAGTCGGCACACTCGCGCAAAGTGTTTCTCCACGTCTCTGCGCGTTTAATCGTTGATACTATCACACAGACAAACAGTCCCTGAAGACGAAAAAGATGTTGTCACGGTTTCAAGGCGCCCTTCTTATACATTCAGATTGACGCGCTCATCATTCAAGCTGATGATGCACGGGCTGTCGCCGGTCAACCTGATTACTGTGAGTTGATATTTGATTTCAGACACCTGTCACGCCTGAGGCGTTCCCCATTGCGTCATTCGACGTATTGTTGAGTTCCCTTCGAAAGGGAACTATAAAAGACTTGTGGGACAACCAGATCATTTGGACTGTATTTCCAAATCTTCATCTGGGCAGACTTCAAACTCTCTGACAGACGTTACAACACACACACACTCATACTATACACAGACTCTCTATGACACTTACCCCCCAAATGAAGTCAACACAGGCAGAACTCTGTGTTCTGTTACAAGACTGATGAATTTTACAACCCAAAAGAATGTGCAGGGAACTCTTTCCTAACTCTTGCTGAGATGAAGAAATGAACCCCTTTTAATCATCTTATATATATATATATATATATATATATATATATATATATATACACACACATTCACCTAAAGAATTATTAGGAACACCATACTAATACTGTGTTTGACCCTCCCAGTTCAAACCAATGAGAGGAGACAAGTAGACTAAACTGCAAAGACGCGGAGTGGACGCTGGCGCTGTCTGTTCGCCACTTTTCCAGGCGCGCCAAAATAATGCAGAGTTTTTCTCTTTTTTTACATTTTACTATCCACGCCACTGACTAGTGGTCCTTTTTTCACATACTGTTTACCTTCTAGCTATCAGGTAGCTTTCGAGTCTAGCGGTGGCTTACATGTTGCCGCTAGCAAAAACACCTGCTCAGAGACACCCTGGAATTGATCATTGCGTCTGCTACCGCAGTCAGAAAAGTCTCACCCTGGACAGCCTGGACTAAGCTTGTCCATACCATCGTGAGGTGTATCTGGGAGGCTTGAAACCACCCAATCCTCTGCCAATGTTATAATTCTAGGTGATATGAACATCCACGTTCCAATCTCCCCTTCTTATCAAAAGTACTTGAGAAAGCAGTTTCCACTCACCTTCAGGACCATCTCAAACAAAATACCCTCTTTGAAAAATTCCAGTCAGGTTTCCGCTCTGCACTCAGCACAGAGACTGCCCTCGTCAGAGTCACAAACGGCCTCCTCATATCATCCGATGCTGGCTTTCCCTCCCTCCTCATCCTCCTGGACTTTTCTGCTGCATTTGATACTGTCGACCATGGCATTCTTACACATGACATCCCCCACACCATTACAAAACCACCACCAGCCTGCACAGTGGTAACAAGGCATGATTGATCCATGTTCTCATTCTGTTTACGCCAAATTCTGACTCTGCCATCTGAATGTCTCAACAGAAATCGAGACTCATCAGACCAGGCAACATTTTTCCAGTCTTCAACTGTCCAATTTTGATGAGCTCTTGCAAATTGTAGCCTCTTTTTTTTCTATTTGTATTGGAGATACCCAGCGCGAGTTCCCTTGAAAGGACTCTTGACTGTAACCTCTGTTCCTTGAAGAGGTAACTATGCGGTGCGTCACCCTACCATACCTTGCACGTGCCTTCCAGCGCTGTATATTTGGGCCGTGCTTTTTATTTTTTCTGGTTCGTGACGTCATCCACCTCTAAAGTTTCGACACACAATTGGACTGATTTCACATGCGATTCACAACGAAAGTTTACAGCTAACTCTGCCATACGAACATCCAAATTTCTCCAACCATTAATATATCAATCTCATGCAGTTTACTTCCTTTCTCATTTAGTATTTGTTCTTTTTTTGTTAATACAGTGTTTTCCTTGAGTTGATGATACAGAAACAGGCTCTATTTACTGTCATCTCACAAATACTTCAGATTGTTCTGCTGATACTCCCTCCAGAGTACATATTTCTTATTTGATAATCTTCTCTTATTGTACTTTATTGTTCAGATGAAACACCCTCACACTCACCTTAAGTGATGTATAACCAAAACTCAACACAATTTATTTGGTGCAACTTACTGCTACATTGTGATGGCCTGTGTGAGAAACTACTACTAACTTCCTTTTTTCTTCAATTGACTTTTTCCCTCTCTTTTCAGATGTAACTTTTTACATCTGTATATCATACATAGTTTCATCTCCATAAACATACCCTCTATGGCTGATGTTTAATGAGTGACCTTTAGCAAGTATGCTCTGTAAAGTGAAGATATTTTTTTTTACGGTTATTCATTTCCCTATTTATCCAACCCGAGAGGAAAATGTATGGAAATTTGGCCCCTAAAGAAATCTCTGCGAAATCTGTTGACTTCATCCCCAGCCAAGCAACAGGGGTTTTATAAAACAACAGTCCATGAACTGAGCCCAGACACAATGTTTAGCAGTGCACACTGAGCCTGGTCTGTATTAACGAGAAGGTAAAACAGGAATTTTTGTTGGGTATTATATTTGCAGGTCCTGCATGTTATACAATGCGTACAGATATATATTTATAGTTTATGTAACAACCATTTACTTTTATCAATGATAATAATAATGTATGAGTAATTCAATGTGTTTTCATGTTTTATTGTTTGCTTTTCCAGCCTGAAGGATGAACAAGTCTACTGGTTTGGATCTGGTATTTTCATCATATGAATCGCTGGGTCCAAGGAAATATGTATTGACTATTTTTATTTTCTTAGTTTATTCAGTTGCAACCTTAGCAAACATATTTATAATGCTTGTTATCTATTTTGAATCAAGTCTCCACAAGCCGATGTATATATTTTTGTTTAACCTGATGTGCAGTGGACTGCTCGGAAGCAGTGCTGTTTGGCCAAAAGTTCTTTCAAATCTCCTAACTGACCGGCACACTAGTTCTTACGAGGGGTGTCTTCTCCAAGTCTATTTGCTTAGTATTTATGGTGCTTGCACATATTCTACTTTGACAATAATGGCCTATGATCGGTATGTATCCATTTGTAACCCATTACAGTACCATATTATCATGAATCCCAGTAAAATTAAAAGTTGTCTTGTGTTAAGCAACTTAGTTCCTGTTTTCTCAATAGCTGGTCAAATATATTTGACATCAAGAATTCCCTTATGCAGCCATACTCTTAATAAGCTATTTTGTGATAACCTTTCAATCATTAACATATCATGTAATACAGGTAGTCTTGGCCTTTTAAGCAACGTGTATGGTTTACTAATAATAATGTGTTTATCTGTGCTCCCTACATGTCTTATATTGCTGTCTTATGTTAAAATACTTTCTGTTAGTTTAAAAGTGTCAAAACGTGGTCAAAACAAGGCACTGGGAACATGCCTTCCTCATTTGATAATCTTCATAAACTTTTCAATTGCCACGGTTTTTTCTGTTATATATAACAGATTCACTGTGCTTATATCTAGTGAGATGAATGTCTTTATATCAGTCCAAATAACACTTTTGCCACCACTTTTGCATCCAGTAATATATGGTGTTAGAACCAAAGAGATCAGAAAATGTACTGTTAAAATAACCCAGAGATTGTGTGCATCAGCATTCTGTTATTATACTTCAATACTAAGAGTACCTAAAATATTTGCAATCGCATGATCTGTATGTGCATTAAGTGTTAAATTATGTTAAGCTATAGACAACCAAAGACATGATTAAAAGCAAATCCTATTGTACAATGTTTTGTCTACTTTCAGATCTTATTCATTGGGATACAAAGGTCTGATCCAACTAGTGGAAAAACCTCTCATGTTCATTATTTTTTAAATATACTACAGTGTTTTTTTATTATTATTATAGATTATATTATCATCATATCAATATGAGGGAAAATGATACGTTCACAATTTCCTTGTGTTTAGTGTGTGTGCTTGACAGCAGGGCATGGGTGCTAAACCATTTGAGAATGTTCCAAATATCATGCGTTTCAGTTGAAGAACATCTGACCTTTGTAAAGTGCGCTCGCCTTCTGGATAACACTTTTTTCAGATTTAAGGGTAACATCCTAATGTGTTCAGAAAATGTAAATGTTGTCTTAGACATTTGAACCCACTGCAAGCTCATTTCATTTCATCCACAAAAAAAGTTAGGTTTAGCATCTAAATATGTTCATGCACACATGTGATACTTGTTTCACTATAGGCTACAATGTCATGTGTTTGAATTTTATTGACACAATGTAATTACTAAGTAGAGTAGTTTTAGAGTAAAACAGAACAATGAATCTTATCGATGCACAATTATTTCTAATTTGTTGGGTCATGTAAAAAATCCCCCATATTTCAAAAATCTTGCCAAACAAATGTCCTGATTTAGTGGTGATTTGTCACCATCTAGTGTTATCTTTGGGTTGGGTTGTTCCACAATGTTGAACAGAGACTTTTGAATCAGACCCATACTTAGCAAATGTGTTCTTATTTTAGGATTTAAGGCTCTTTACTTTAGATTAAGCTTCTAAATGTAGCAGCCTACCACAGCTCATATTTCTTATTCACATAATATATTAAAGTAAATAATTTAAAATACTAAATAATTCTCTAAAATTATCTGTTTGCTTAATCGCTGGCATGTTTCAGATTCAGTTATTGGGCTTTTTTACCATCACCAGATACATTTTCTCTGACAGAATATGAGATACTGTACTTATTTAAATATAAAATCTCCCATATAAATATGCAGACCTGAGATTCATTTGCCTTGATTTGGTAAATGCAATAGCACCACCTTGTCCACATGGTGGACCACTTGTATAAGGAATACTAGCCTACAACATTTGCTGAAAGTAATACTATTGTGTACTTGAGCTGAGAAAAAAAAAAAGCTTTCTGCGGTTTCAAATTTAGGTGAGCTCACAAAATATACAAAATACAGTGCTGTCCTATATATATTTTAGTTATAACATTGCTGTTTAACATTTTTATTTCATCTTGCCATTTTAGAAATTATGTTTCATTATGACACATATACTGACACAATTTAGTGTGTGTGTGTGTGTGTGTGTGTGTGTGTGTGGACCTTTTATGGCCCTTTATGAGTACTTCATGGCACAAACAGTGAGAATTAACTGCTTTTTAATTTAATAAGCATAAGTTATTGAGAGTTAATTTCACATACTGTAGACTCCCATTAACAATGTTTCTGTTGTGTTTAACTATATTTAGGAGAACTGGCGCCAAGTCTGGTTTCTTCCAAGGTTTTTTCTCCATTCGGTCACCCGATGGAGTTTGAGTTCCTTGTCACTGTCGCCTTTGGGTTTCATAGTTTGGGGTTTAAAAAGACACATTATATTCAGTAATTTTATCGATATGTGGTCACACTATTGTCTTGCGCAGAACTTGTTATTGAACTGAATTGAGCTGAATAACGACACTGTTGCCTTCCGTATAGCTGAAAATATCTGAATTGAACTTGTTTCATCATTGATAACTTAATTAAAACTGAACTGACTTGAGATGAATAATGACACCTTTGTCTTTTAGAGATGCTTCAAATTTTCCAAATTTACATTTCTTCTATTCACAATTCAACACGTTTGAGTCTATTAGAGAATGCTTTCTGCTAGCATTTGAAGTGCATGCTTTCAAAAATGTTTAACTTATCCTGAAAACAGTGTGCTGTTCCATATGATCCAACTATCCATTACTATTGATAAGTTAACCAGTCCTGTCAATACTTCCTGGAAAATGACAATCCTACGTCAGAAACTGACAGAAGTCTGTCTAATTCAGTCATTATCTTATAGGTTACAAGTTTGTCAGGCTATTCACATTGCACCCGAACACTTTTTTCCCTCTTTGAATCTCTTTTAAGAGATTGCATTTTTCATTATTTTTGATTGTTGACAAAATTCTGGAGCTATAGGAAAGAATTTGTCACAACAACTGTCGTATTATAATAAGGCAAACAGAGATTAGCTCAGTGTGAGTAGCACACGATTCATGAGAAAGCGACAGTGTATTTAGAGTGTCAAGCTTTCAATTCACTCTAAAAGTAAGACAAGACATCTTTACTCAGCTATATATGAATTTTACGCTTGTCTTATGATGAGCCAATAATTGTATTTATGACTTGTTTAAGTATCAGAGGAAGTACAAATGGGTGTGTGAACACAAGTCTATTCAAATAAGATAACAAAGGGCACATAATGACTCGGAGTTGATCATAGGATTTGGGCTGACAAATGCCCTTTTACATAATGGTCGTTCGGGCCTTTTGCGATGACCCCCCTCTGCTGATCCCCAATCATTTGCCCCGTAAAAGGGTGGTCTTTGAACGCCTACAGCTAAACGACCCCGAGCTAAAGGTCCGTAGACACTTTAGACCCTTTAAATATCCACTTCTCATGTTTTAGACTGGTAAAGAGGGTAAGTCAGTCCAAAATACCTACTCCTATAACATCCTCCCATTAAATGAATGAACTCTGCAAAGAGCTTCAGAGCAGAGCTGCTTACAGCAACAGGACAGATCAAATTTCCCAGTTTGTCAGCCATATATTCTTTTCATTTCCTTATAAATGAGACTGTCCCAATCACTCGAGTCAAATTTGGATTTGCCATTTCCAGACCCCATTGTCCCCCACTTTCCCAATTTCCTCAAGACGTCTCTTACTAGGGCTGCACAATTTGGGGAAAATGTCATATTGCGATTATTGAGCTCATTATTGCAATTGACCCTTCGCAGGGAGCTTGATTGACAGGTGATCTGACCAAATATACTTCGCCATCCGCCATTTTGTCCGACAAAGCAGTCAGAGTTTGTTGATTAACATGGGAGGATTTGAACTTGAAAAACGGAATGTACTGACGCCTTTCTGCAGTTAAAACAACATTCATTCTTATGTTCATTCATGTTTATTTGATGCTATAAATGAACTAGAAGGAAGAGATGATCGGATCACAAGCAGCTTTGAATGATGCTCTACAGCGGGGGTGCCCAACCCTGCTCCAGCCGATCGACTGTCCTGCAAAGTTTATCTCCAACCCCAATCAAACACATCTGAAGCAACCAATTATGGTCTTCAGGATCACTTGAACCAGAGCCCGTCTAACGGAGAGCCTTGGCACTTCCTATTAGCCCCGTTGTGTATTATCTTGGTTGCAGTTCCATTAGAATTCCACTGGAGGTGATCGCGGGCAAGAGCAGAATGAATGGGAGTCTATGGGGCTAAACGGCTAAATGTGTCTCTTTCACCTGCTTGTCGTTAAATCAACAAAGATTTTATTGTTGATTCCGCAAGTTCAATATAGATTATAGGCCAAAAGTCGAATGAACGAGTACTTGATTTCTTACAGGTTAGGCTGTTGTTGGCCGGAACACGCTAGCATTCTGCTATTGTGTGATGTCATCACAGTTTTGAACGGATTTTTAGAACAGATAAGTGAACTTAAAAATGCAATTTTCAGCTGAGTGTATTTTCTTAGCCCTCCCTTTTGAATGCAACTTTCAAATTACTTGACAAAAAATTTCATCCTGAGAAACGTGGATTTTTTGGGGTGAAACCCCATTGACTCCCATTCATTCTGCACTCGACCGCGAGCGCCCCCGCATGGACAGAGACGCGTTACTGCAGCCAGTCCAGAACCCGGAAGTAACCAGCCAGTGCCAATTCTCTTCAATTAGACATTCTCCGCTTGAACATTTAAGGCAGGTGTGTGTGATTAGGGTTGGAGATGAACTGTACAGGACAGTTGACCGGCAGGAGCAGGGTTGGGTTCCCCTCTACAGCGATCTGTCACAACACATAAAAGAGCCACAAAATGGTATTTATTGTTTAAATTTCTTTCAAAAAAATGACCAAATTTGAAAGGTGAGATTTTGTTTAATATGTTTAATATCAAAAGTAACCAAAAAGTAACCTGGTCTGTCCTGTCTGTCAGCGTGTAATTTTTCAACTAAGAATTTTCTCTGTTCCCTTGTTCTTTGATTAACTTTACTGACAGAAAGTTTCATTGGCTTTTTGATTGGTTTTTAATGAAAACATTCCAGGATTTTCTCCATATAATGGACTTCATTGGGACCCAAACGGTTCAAGGGTTCAGTTTTAGTGCAGCTTCAAAGGGCTTTAAACGATTCCAGACGATGAATAAGGGTCTTATTTAGCTAAATGATTGGTCATTTCAAAAATAGATAAAAAAAGATTAGGTTTTACACAGTACAGAGTTTTTTCGCATTTCATGGAAAGAGTGTTGAGAGAGGCATTAAGAGCTGCTAGATCTGCTTATTTTTCAACCCTATTAGAAGAAAATAAACAAAACCTTTGGTATTTATTTGAAACAGTGGCTAAATTAACCAAAAATAAAGCTTCAACATTTCCATGCAGCACAGCAGTAATGACTTCATGAACTTCTTTACTTACAAGATTGATAATATCAGGGAGAAAAAAGTCAATTACAGAATAAACCTGAATAAACCTTTTCGCCAAAGATGTATATATGGATCAGATAAAGGAGACATACAAAATGGGCACTGTTGGTGTGCCTCAAGGAGCAGGGTTGGTAAACACTGATCTAATTAACTTCAACACTGCTTCAGTATTACTTTTAAAGGGGGGGTTAACTGCGATTTCACTTGTGTAATGTTGCGGTTGGTGCATGAACAGTATCTGCAAAGTTGCAGCGCTGAAAGTTCAATGTAAGCAAAGATATCGTCTTTTAAAAATCAGGAAGTTGAATGCCTACAAAAACTCGATTGGGACTACAGCTGGGTTTTAGACGTCACTAGCCCATAGATTTGCATCAACCCCTCCCTCTGGAAAATGCAAAAAAGGGCATGACCATATTTCTGCAGCTCATCGCGTATGTTATGTTCACCAGCTGTCAGGTCTTCTGTGTTTGGGCTTCCCACGGACGCTGTACTTCGTCAACAATCAACAATTTATGTTTGATTATGTTCCTGAAAATGACGATCTTCATCTGCGCATTTAACGAGAGACAGCTTCCAGAATCTCCACGAATTCAACACCGGATTCAACAAGAAACTGTTACTAAAACGTGAAGCAGTTCCAACTTTAAAACCAGAGGCAGCAGTTGTTGGGCCACAACCTGTAAGTAGGCTAATACTTAATCATTTTAAATGTATTTGCATGTATAATTTCAGATGTAATGTTTTAGTTTTGTCAAATGCCAGCGCTGGCTTTATATCCACTAAGTTATGCTATTTTGTGTTTACGACAATCGCGTACAAACATTTTGGACCTGAATTTGTATATGTACTCATTTTATAAATGTATTTTTCATGTATATATACCTTTTATCATCACTTTGTGACATAAGAACAGGTTCGTTATGTGTGGGTGATGAAAGGAGACAGGGTCGGCGAATACTGGGACTCGTGCACTTTTATTTACACAACTCTTTTCACAGCGCAAGGTCGCGCTCAAATAAAGTTAACTCAGAATGTTAAAGGCAAAAATAAATAAAAGGTGATAATACTCTTACCACTGAACACAGCTTTGCCGAACACGGTTGCAGTGAAAACTCTTCCCGCTGAATAGAGCTTTCAAATGTCACGCGTTCAGTAACAGGACTCCATAGGATACTGTCTCTCAAGCCCGCTAATATGCGCTCTCCTCCCTTTAAGTTTAGTTTAAGTTTAGTTTCGTCAAGTATATCCTATTATACTGAGAGCCATATGGCAGTGCTGAGGAATAGAAAACCCATTTGACAAGTTCCCAAAATGTCATATTAAGCAAATACAGAGATTGTCATAAATAACATCCCCATTGTTAATTTAACACTGCTGAGCATATAAACCACACTACAGAGTTAAAGGGGGGGTTGACTGCTTTTTTATATTTAAAGTTTGTTTAATGTGTGTTAATAGACAGCTGAACTTAAGAGAACCTAAGATCCTTTTTCATATGTTCATTGTGTGCCAAATAAAGCTAGGCAGCATAGGACCAAGGAAATCGATATGCTCCCTCACAACACAATTTAATTCCATAGTATTTTATTTCACACTGTATCTGATTACTTTTTTTGATTGTTAGTCACAAAAATCCTAGAATTCACACAGAAACTGAAACCCCATGATACAGGTGGCATTGAGCTCTAGTCTTCAATGGGAGTAGCACACAGACTCATGGGAACACAACACAGTGTTTTAGAGACCAAGATATGAGCCAAGTCTTCATTTCACTCAAACAAGTCAAACATAACACATCTGAAATATAGCAAATTGTAAATTGTATCAATCCAATGGGAAGAGCTCAGATTAACAAGTATATAGATTTAATATGTTGGATTCACTGCAGTTATATATGAATTGAATGATGGTCATGCAAATTTACTTCTGACTTCTAATGTAGCATGTTAATTTGCATCAAAGTTTAACAATAGAAAAAAAAGTAAGTAAGGTAAATGTGTTTTCCCCCCTTTTTTAATAGCATTAACAGTACCGAAGCAATGGTTTAGCTTTGCACTACAGAGATTATGTTTTCTGGCATAGTAGAACATTTGACAATGCTGTATTTTGATGTTTTAAAAAGTGAAACTTGGTCAACTAGTGTATAATTTCTCTTCTCAGTTTCATTACCTTCATTTGTTTGAACAGAATACTGTGTGTCCTGAAGAGTTTTTCAGCATGAAGGACCTACCTACACAAAATATCTCATTCACAGACTTCAAATTAGTCGGTTTCTACAGCCTAGGAGAATGGAGGCCTTTGTTATTTATCCCTTTTGTTCTGATGTTTTTATTAGCTATTACAGCCAATAGTATTCTCATATATTTAATCAAATCTCAAACGTCTCTGCATTCTCCTATGTATGTACTAATAGGAGTTATGGCAGTGTTAGACTTGATTATACCTATATTTTTTGTACCTAACATGCTTCTTAGCTTTTTGTTTAATTGGAGTGGGATATCTCTAACAGGTTGTTTGATACAAATGTTTGGCCTTCATTTTATTGGAACGTTTCAATCTACTTTGCTTTTTTGGATGGCACTGGACCGTTACTTTGCAATATGCAAACCTCTTCGTTATCATAAATTCATGGAAATCTCTAACTTCCTAAAGTTTATCATTGTGCCAGTAATGAGAAATGGACTCCTTGTTATCACCATGGTCTCTCTGGCTGGAAAACTGTCATTTTGTGCAACAAATGTCATTGATCACTCTTTTTGTGAACACATGGCGTTGGTTCAGTTAGCATGTGGTGATATAACTGTAAATAATATTGTAGGACTTATGTGTGCTTTCCTTATAACCACTGCTGATTTTATTCTCATTACTGTATCTTATGTTGTCATTTTCTCTTCTGTGTTTAGATCTGGTGAGACTCATTCAAAGGCCATTAATACCTGCGTTACTCACATCATTATTATGACGCTTAGTTTGATTTCTGCTTTGACTGCATTTTTGTTATACAGAATCAGGAATAACATTTCTTCTAGCAACCGTATATTTATAAGCATCATGTACTTGTTGTTTCCGAGTTGTCTACACCCACTAATCTATGGATGGAGAACAAAAGAAATACGACTAACATTTCTAAAGTTTATAAATGCAAAGGTCTTTCCGTTAAAAAACTGAATGGCTTTTACAAACGAATAGATACACCATACAACACATAACTTTTATACAAGGAACTATTGTTTTGATCAAAAAAGCTGAATGATACTTTGTAGACAAATTCATGATAAATATAAAGAAAAAAAAGAATGCAGTTATTGTCTTTACAAAACACATCTAAAACATCGAAAAGAGATGGAAACCTATACACAACTTGAAATGATTTGTAATTTGTAAGGCTAGAAGGGCACAAACTAACATGGGTCTAGTTGTATCACACTCAGTTTAAAACTTTCACCAGCATGACGAACCTTAATGTATTTATTAGTTCGCATATCAACACTATATAGAGAAATAAAAATCCTGTTATATAAAAAATATAAAATAAAAATCTCTGTTATTTGTGTTTATTTAAAATTATTTACATCAGATATTATTTTAATATTTTATTTAACAGTTGAGATAGTTATTTAATGAGATAGCTAACCAGCAGAAGACACTAGCAGAGTTAAAATCCCAGTTGCACAGGTGGGGCATGCTATAACACTGCGTTACAACATGGCCCTATTAGAACTATGCTATTCTATTCTATACTTTTATGAATTCTATTGAGAAAAAGAGAAAAAGGTGAATAAAGACTGAGAGTCAATGTTTAAAAGTGATTCATTGTTATTATGTGCTGTATAGCTGTGTTTTTTGGTGTGTTTTTTAGTTGTCAAACTCCAAAAAATATATATTAAAAAATGCCATTATTTTACATGAAAAAGTGAACTTGACTGAAAATATTCTTGAAAATATTTTAGTTTATCTTGTATATATATATATATATATATATATATATATATATAATTTATTTTATTATTATTAGATCAGATACTGTATGTGGCATGACCTATGAGGCATGTTGTCACATTTCACTTTCATTCTTTTGAGGTAAATTTAGAAAAAAGTATACACTATATTAATGAAACAAAACCACATAATTGTACTAGACGTGGGGAAAAATAAGTCAAGTCATGTCACCTTTATTTATATAGCGCTTTTTACATTACAGATTGTATCACAAAGCAGCTTCACAGTGATAACATGAAAATAATACACAAAGTTTGTTTCTAGAAGAAAATTGCGTCCTAGTCCACCTTAAGTAAGGTATACCTGCTTGTCATGTCTTGTCATGCTCTAAGACTATGTTCCATATTACTAGTGAGAAGAGCAGCACCATTTTAGCACGCAGTCCTGAAGTGTCAACTAGTCTCTCCTCTATGGTTGACCTGTGCCTGGACCACATCACAAGTGCCAGCCTCATCAGCCCTTTGAAGGCCTCATCGACACGAAAGCCATCGGCACTCAACAACTCGTCTCCATACCGTCACGATTACTTCGACTTCCAAAAAGATTGAAATGGATAAATGCACTAAATGTTCCGATCCAATCTGACTTTTGAATGCTGCATGAATCATACACTGTTACTTCGTTGGCCAGAGGAGAACTGGCCCTCTGACTGGGTCTGGTTTCTTCCAAGGTTTTTTTTTTTTCTCCAGTCAGTCACCTGATGGAGTTTTGGTTCCTTGCCACTGTTGTCTTGGCTTTTGGCTTGCTTAGTTGGGGACATTTAATGTTCAACAAAATTATTGATCTGCCTTACGTGGACGTTGACGCAATTTTCTTCTAGAAACAAACTTTGTTGTATTATTTTCATATAATCACTGTAAAGCTGCTTTGAGGAAGGAAGGTTTTTAGGAAGGTTATTGTGACACCATTACTATATGCCTCCTCTAACTAAGAGCCTTTTATGCAGGGGCGGTTTCTTCATTAGGGGCGATTGGGCGACGCACCACCAAAGTGTGAATCACATTCGCAATCTCATTCAACCAGAATTACCCTAGCCGTCACTGGATATAGTCCAATCAGCGTCATGTCACGTTCTGTAGAGTACCGCCTCTTTTTGGGCGATTTCACTCTGGCTGAGAATGTTCCCATAGACTTACATTCAAAGATGTTTTTTTTTTCGAACTGCAATAATAAAATAATAATAATAATAATTCGTTACATTTATATAGCGCTTTTCTGGACACTCAAAGCGCTTCACATAGAACTGCAGGTGCTGCAATGCATTCTCTATGGGTTCCGGGAGGGCTCGCACTAACGTGCTTACATCATCATACGTATCCTTAACTTGTGCAGCGATTGGTGGGAACAAACATAAGATTAAGTGAAAAATAATATTTTAAAACAATTTTAAGCGACAACAATAAAAATGGAACACTACTTTATTATCTTTATCAAATTGATTAAAAAAAAAAGCGAGAGCGAGAGAGACTGTTGGGACATCTCGCGAGTTGTGGCTGCAGACAGTTGAACTTGAACAACGTCATGGCGAACACAGACCTTTAGAAGCCTACACAGAAAATTTCAGGAGTTGAAAAATCATGAGTTAGGCAAAAAAGTAATTGTTTTAACTCTGACTACATTTTGTGTTATTGGATAGTCCCGGGCTGTGTTGTATTTTGGAGTTCATTCATTGGTGTTCAGGAGTGTGTTTTGGTTTTAACGCTACACCTGGAGTTATTTTTGAGAAGTGCGCCACGACACGACCCTGCCGCTGGACAAAGGAATAATGGACTTATGTGCCTCGTCGTGAGGTAGGTAAAAGTAAAACCATTTAAAAATGTTCTATATTTTCTGACAAACACGTTTGGTCATCGCGTAGCTGCTACGTTATAGGCTAGTTATACTGTTTACTAACGTCAACGACTATGACAAACTTGCTTTTGAACGTTTGTTTACTTGTTTCAAATTTTGAAATGGCTATTTGCGTGGGGGTTTGTCGATGTAAACGAGTTAACATTAGTTAACCGTCTTTCCATTCACCGTGTTTCTGAAAATGAGTGTTTTACCGTGAAATTTATGCATCAATGCATTACAGGCATACGTGGTTACAAAATTGCAGTGTCTAACGTTACCCTGGAAAAAAAGATATAGTTGTGCTATGTAGGCCTGCAATTATTTGAATTGTAACAGCTATAACGTTAGGCTATATTAGTGGTGACCCACGATGTGCGTGATTTTCAGCTAATATATTTTTGCATTCTCAATGAATGGTGCTAGATTACGCCTCATACTGTTGTTTTTGTGATCTTCAGATACGACTGTCCTGCAGCTGTCCTGCATCCAAACCCCCCCCAATTGAGAGATTTTGCAGGAGCCGCCACTGCTTTTATGAGGTTATGGTTAGTAGCATTAGAACGAAACACACCAGCTGTTGTGAATAACTTGGCCTCTTCTCAATAAGAGAGTCATTTAACCAAAGAGGTCGCTCATCCGAGCTCCAGATCATTGATATAGCAAGCGTTCGGCACTCTAAAGTGAGGGCTGCATTGATAATGAGGGCTTCATTCTCTTTGAGTGACTTGGCTTTTTTTGGTTAGCAAGCTATTCTGGAAAATAAGCCACCGCTCTACTGAGTATATGGGCATTACTGGGAGTATATACTATTTCACGAAGTGTTGTTTTGTGTGTGAGAGAGAGAGGGAGGGAACATACCCTCACATAAGGGATTACTAGGAACACCTGTTCAATTTCACATTAATGCAATTATCTAATCACCTGATCACATGGCAGTTGCTTCAATGTATTTAGGGGTGTGGTCCTGGTCAAGAAAATCTCCTGAACTCCAAACTGAATGTCAGAATGGGAAAGAAAGGTGATTTAAGCATTTTTGAGCGTGGCATGGTTGTTGGCGCTAGATGGGCTGGTCTGAGTATTTCACAATCTGCTCAGTTACTGGGATTTTCACGCACAACCATTTCAAGGGTTTACAAAGAATGCTGTGAATAGGGGAAAACATCCAGTATGCTGCAGTCCTGTGGGCAAAAATGCCTTTTTGATGCTAGAGTTTAGAGGAGAATGGGCCGACTGATTCAAGCCGATAGAAGATCATCTTTGACTGAAATAACCGCTTGTTACAACCAAAGTACACTATGCAGCAAAGCATTTGTGAAGCCACAACACTCACAACCTTGAGGCGGATGGACTACAACAGCAGAAGACCCCACCGGGTACCACTCATCTCCACTACAAATAGGAAAAAGAGGCTACAATTTGCAAGAGCTCACCAAAATTTGACAGTTGAAGACTGGAAAAATGTTGCCTGGTCTGATGAGTCTCGATTTCTGTTGAGACATTCAGATGGTAGAGTCAGAATTTGGCGTAAACAGAATGAGAACATGGATCCATCATGCCTTGTTACCACTGTGCAGGCTGGTGGTGGTGGTGTAATGGTGTGGGGGATGTTTTCTTGGCACACTTTAGGCCTCTTAATGCCAATTGGGCATCATTTAAATACCACGGCTAACCTAAGCATTGTTTCTTACCATGATCATCCCTTTATGTCCACCATGTACCTATCCTCTGATGGCTACTTCCAGCAGGATAATGCACCATGTCACAAAGCTCGAATCATTTCAAATTGGTTTCTTGAACATGGCAATGAGTTGACTGTACTAAAATGGCCCCCACAGTCACCAGATCTCAACCCAATAGAGCATCTTTGGGATGTGGTGGAACGGGAGTTTCATGTCCTGGATGTGCTTCCCACAATTGAGTGAGGATGATTAAATGCATGGTCCTGTGGTTGACATTGCTGCTTGGTGTCAGAATGCCAGAAAACCCAATGTCTTGAAGACTAAAGAGATGAGTATTGATTTTAGATTGAGAGGCAGTTAATTGATGATTAGCAAATAAGCATTAATGGAGTGGGTATCCAGAGTGTTGAACGGTACAAGTACTTAAGTGCGTATTAGATTGTAAATTGACTTTTTCCGCAAATACTGATGCCTTGTGTTAGAAGGGACAGCAAAGATTGCATTTTTTGCGAAAATTAAGGTCATTTGATGTGGATAAAACATTGATGTGCATGTTTTATAGATCCTATATTTAGTCGTTTATATATCCTTTTCATTGTTGTGCTGATTCAATTCTCTGAGTGCGAAAAATATAAATCGTATTGAGGGGAAGGTAAATCAAGGAAATAAAATAACGGGGAGGAAGCAGATGACCATGGCTTAGTTATACCAGAGACAGGCTTTGGGTAAAGCACAGAACATGTTTTTAGAAGTTTCTCACCCCTTGTATTATAAGTTCAATCTTCTTCCATCTGGTAGCCGCTCAGTAAAACGAATTGGTTTAAAAATGTATTTGTGCCTTCAGTTGTAAACTCTAGGTAAACGTATTTATTCATGTATGTGCATGGCATTGTTTAATTGTCTTGCTGCAACCAAATTGCCTTCGGGAAATTAATAAAGATGAACTGAACTGAACAAATTTCCATCAAGTGCAAGATGCTGTCCAATCAATATGGGCCAACAGTTCTAAAGAATGCTTTCAGCACCTTGTTGAAACCACGTAGAATTAAGGCAGCTCGGTATAGACCATTTTGCAAGATGTAAACAACACTGGTCCAAAAACACTTCCTGTTTCAGTTTGTAACTGTTTTCTTTATTTCACATGTAAAGAAAACATCTTAAAGATGTTTGTTTAACTTTTTGATTCAGTTTTATATGTTCTGTTGGTTGTATTTTATCCCAGCTTTTATGTAGTGTTAAAAACTGAAACAGGAAGTGCTTCTGGACCAGTGTTGTTTACATCTTGCAAAATGGTCTATAGGTGAAAGGGGGTCAAACACAGTATTCGGATGGTGTTCCTAATAATCCTTTAGGTTAGTGTACATTCACATTTATATTATATTTATATTATATTATATTTATATGGGAACATGTCGGTGCAATATATGGACACAATAAAGGATCAAACTTTTTGAATATTATTGTACATGTAACGGTGTTTTTGTCTTCATTTATAAATTTATATATGTATCAATATATAGCCCCACATGGTCAATGCATATATTGCAGTATATTTAAAAAAATATAAGCACTAATTTTCCATATATGGAAATTATGTAATATATCGCATTATATTTTGCAGTATATTCCCACATAAGGGTTTTCTTTGCACTCCTGGATTAAAGGCTGATATTTCAAGGCCTCCCTCTTATAAGCCTCCTCAAAGCCCTCCTACCATTGCACGGTCAGCTAGATTAGGATGATTTTACAATCAGCTGACCACAGGACGATGTGTCAACCACATCGAGGAACTGGAAGCCACCTTCCGACATCGGCTCTAATTTCCCAAGAGATCGTGGCTTGAAGCAGGATGGATTTTGCTGATGCCCTGGTTGCAAAGGGCCTGGCTCCCTCCTTGATGAAGGTTATAGTTTTACTCTCACCTGTGCCACCTGGCCTCTTCTTGCACCTCTCTCGCTCTAGTGTGTCGGCGAGGGACAGGAGCACCTTTTTGTGGCGTCAACTGTATCGACCTTGGGTTAAAGAGGTTTTGCACCCTGACAAAATGTGTGCCAGTGTCCCCTTTTGACCACAAAGTTATAGTACAGGTCATCCCTCAACCCCCAAGTGTGCAGGAAGAGTGTCGTATATTGAGCGCAGCAGGATGGAGATGCAGTAGGGATCCAATCTCCACAACTCTACTCATGTGATCTTACACTTAGGTAGGTCCCATTGTTTCTCCAGTAAATTACACGTTATTTTGTTTAGTTGTCTGTAAAATGTCACAGTTAATTATTAACGATATGGCTTGCTAACGATGAAGTTGCTGAAATGGTACCAAATTGTGGTTTTCCAGGAACTAGAGTTATTAAAGTCATATTTGTGCTTCAGTTTTGTTTTTGAGGTACTTAATCCAAGTTTCCCAGCGGACTGTTCAAGCAGTGAGAGCAGTAAATGAGCCAAGGGAACATCGGAGATCCCCGAAGTTAGAAAGTATCCAAAGAGAAGCACTCTTAACCATTCTGAGGCTGATTAAATCACCAGCTACTGGATACATCTGGTCATAATTAGTCACTTATGACAATAGTTGCTGAGACACTAAGTGATAGTGAACCGAAATTAATTGGTCTGACTGAATGTAGTAAATGAACTCTACATGGAGTCATGGGCTCATTATACATAGAGTGACCCATGTGTGTTTATGTCTTCCTGTTTAATGAGAAGGTTTTTAGTAATTAAAAGGAATGATCAAAACAGGATGTGCTACAGAGAACAGTAAGTACTCTTAGTGTTTTGATAATTTGCACTTTACTGAAGAGGATGTCCTGTCCTTGTCCTGGTCCCAAGACATAACCTCAAAATAATTTGCATCCCCCTTATTTCCCCCACAATTATTTTAATGTTTATCACAATTATTAGGGCCCGAGCACCCTATTGTTTTTGCTCCGTTTATAATAATAAATTAAAATAAAATAAATAATAATATTATCCTCCAAAGTGTATCGCATATTTGAGGGCCTTAAAGGTGCCATATGGAATAATTGAGGTAAAAATATCCAAAAAATGAGCTACACACATCAAAAGAATGAGAAGAAATAAGTGCAATGATGTAATTAAAAAACTGACAAGTTATAGTGCTGCCGAGATATAAACCTAAATTAGCATGCTAAATTACTAGCCCCGGCCCGGCAGGTGTCGTAATACCAGTTTTGGCCATGGGAGGCGGTATGCGGGCGGGCAACGTTACCACCAGCCAAATACGAGTGAGTCGCGCTCGCGCCGGCTTGTGTGTGTACTTGAACCTGATGTCAGTCGTGTGGAAATACAGCCCACTACTACATTTCAGTTCAGGGAAGAGTTCCAAAAATGATTGGTCGACATTATGCATGAGGAATACATTTTGGCAAGTTGTAGCATACTGTATCTTTCAACAGAGTTCATGTTTTTTATTCATTAGCTAGTAGAGATGATCGGTTCACGTGCGCTAGGGATCTGTCGTCTAACATTTACAAGCGCCAAAACTGCATTTATTGTTTGAATTGCGTAATAAAATTGACAGAATCTGAGAGCTTAACTAACCTGCTTGCTAAGTGTCAATTGCATGTGTCTCACGGTGAATTCGTGAGAGTTGGCAGCTCTGAATGGCGCTAGCTTGATCAACATCAGTGAATGCTGTCTGTCAAATTAATTCAAACTAATGATAAAAGTGGAATATGAACAAAACGAATACAGTAAACTTAAAATAATATACCAGGCTTTTATTTGTTCATATATCGTCGAAATGCACCGGCTTGTATTTGAGACAGGCGTCTATGAGACGGTCTTCATCATTTAGTGTTGAGATGTTGTTCATTGAGTCTCTGATCTCTAAAAATCTCCAAATGCTCCACGTGAAACTGCGGTCTTCCAACCTTTTACTATCATGTCAAATGATAAATACGCATTTCCCAGAGAGGTTGGAGGGGGGTGTCCTCAGTCAGCTAAACCCCCCAAAGATCAACAAGCACATCTTTTTTACTTCTAACCTTACTGTGAAGTTATACTAGTTAGACCATTTTATAATGTTTTAGGTTATGATTTCGGTTCTCATACCGGTTGTTGATACGCTAGCACACGCTAATAAATACAACGTTATACTTGTGTAGTCCGTTTGCTTTGTAATAACGATTGAAGAAGTGAATAGAGACCTACCCAGCTTTGCATGAACAGTGTTACTCCCTGATATTGTTAGTCCCAGCCTCCGTCTCGATTAGTAGGATATGTGGTGGTTCATCTGTGACCAGTAACTTTATGCTTTTGCTTCTATTTTGGATGCCTTGTCGTTTCTTGCGTTTCACCTGTATGTCTTGAATATAGCCTTCGAACGCATTTTGCAGCCCTTTTTGCCTACTTCTGCCTTGTCGTTTCTTGCGTTTCACCTGTATGTCTTGAATATAGCCTTCGAACGCATTTTGCAGCCCTTTTTGCCTACTTCTATCGGACACTTTATTTGCTGCTTTATAAAAGTTTGATAACATTTCAGCTGGAAGAGCTGTTACAGCATGAGCCATGCAGAGCGCAGATGAAGTTTGAAGGATGTAGCAACAGTAACTAAGGGGGGCGGGGCTTAGCCAAAGGTGAATTGGGTGGGGCAAACAAATATTTCGACTAATTTCAGGTACGTGGACGAAATTGGGTACATACATGTAATGACACAATACCTACTAAAAATTCTCTTGGAGCATAGCCCTAAACATAACAGGAAGTCTGCCATTTTGAACTACCTCTCCAATTTTTGTGCAGTTTTTGCCATTTTCAGGCCTCGTACTTTAATTAACTCCTCCAACAGTTTTGATCTGATCCTCTTCAAATTTGGTGAGTGTAATCTTAAGGCCTTTGTGATGTTACGTTATTTTCGTCGAAAGATGTGCCCTCAGCGGCCTGACAAATGTAGATGTGCAAACCCAATTTCAGTCTCTGGGTGAAATGTGCAGGGGCCAAAGAGTAAAAGTCCTGCCATATGTTTATTCCACCCATAAACCTGTCTGGGCTGCGTTCAACCCCGACAAAACATTGCATAACGTTTTTTAAATAGAAAATGTCATGTGTTGAACGCACTGCTGTTCAACTTCTAATTGATGCAATTATCTGATCAACCAATCACATGGCAGTTTCTTCAATGCATTTAGGGGTGTGGTCCTGGTCAAGACAATCTTCTGAACTCCAAACTGAATGTCAGAATGGGAAAGAAAGGTGATTTAAGCAATTTTGAGCGTGGCATGGTTGTTGGTGGAGTATTTCACAATCTGCTCAGTTACTGGGATTTTCACGCACAACCATTTCTAGGGTTTACAAAGAATGCTGTGAAAAGGGAAAAACGTCCAGTATGCGGCAGTCCTGTGGGCGAAAATGCCTTGTTGATGCTAGAGGTCAGAGGAGAATGGGCCGACTGACCTCCATGTTTTCCCTATTTAAATACAGTTACACGAGTAGTGTAACTCGACCAATAATGGTGACACAAAATAAAAGGTTGCGCTTTACTAAGCGTGTAAAGTGGATAGCTATAATGTATGTCGGAATACCATAGCAAGTGCTTGGGAGCACTTCGACTCGGCACAGTAATCATCACTCCGGAGAAGGAGAGGGGGGAGAGGATTTTCCACTTGCTGTGGTATTCCAGCCTGTTCTCATCCTTTAGCGTCACATAGAACGCTATATGACAAAATGTCGCTATACTACGCACATGGCACATCTTTATCGTTAATATTCACGCAAACCCAAGGCGTCATAAATCCTTTAGTGTAATATGAGACTACCCTACCCTACCCCACACCTAAACCTACCCATCACAGCGCGTGTTATATTAACGATAACGGGTGCCATGTGCGTAGTATAGCGCCGTTTTGTCCAGCCCGTTCTCATCCTTTAACGTCATAGAACGCTATATGCAAAAATGGCGCTATACTACGCACATGGCACCCTTTATCGTTAATATAACACGCGAACCCAAGACGTTATAAATCCTTTAGCGTGAATATGACACGCACACCCTACCCCACACCTAAACTTAGCCCTCACAGCGCGTGTTATATTAACGATAACGGGCGCCATGTGCGTAGTATAGCGCCGTTTTGTCATATAGCGTTCTATATGTCTTTAAAGGATGAAAATGCGTTGGTTTTGTCATATAACGTTCTATATGATGCTAAAGGATGAGAATGTGTTGGGTATTCCCCCATATATTATCGCTATACATTTTACATGCTTAGAAAAGCGGAACGTTTTATTTTGTGTCACCATTCTACACTACTCGTGTAACTGTATTTAAATAGGGAAAACGTGGAGGTGTTTGGTCGCTTCTCTGCTTGGCCCATATTGAATGAACTGGGCTAGTTAAGTGCTATCAAAGTGTCTCGCATGCCAGAGCGATTAAGTGCACGTACTGAGATGAGAGGGGTATGTATCAACTCGTCTTAGTTTAGGGCATAACATAGTTTAATCCCTTTAAGTATCCCTTTTCAGCCACTTTAGTCACTTGGACTATTTTAGCGATGTATTTACCAACTTTTCTGGGCCGGCATATGCAATTACTGAGCAGCCTGTGAAGGAGTAAGACAGCTCTTGGATTTCATTAAAAAATATCTTTGTGTTCCGAAGATGAACGAAGGTCTTACGGGGTTGGAACAACATGAGGGTGAGTCATTTGATTTTACTGACGGAATTTTAATTTCCGGGTGAACTATCCATTTAACATAATGTCCAGCTTACTTAAGCTGGACAATGACACTATTTTCTTCAAGAGCTGCTGAACAGGTGAAACAAACTTTGTTGCATTATTTTCCTATTATCACTGTAAAGCTGTTTTGAAACAATCTGTATTATAAAAAGTGCAATATAAATAAAGGTGACGTGACTTGACTTGTCAATGATGTTGCAAGAGTTTACACTGCCTTACTGGACAATTAGAGAAAAATAAAATAACAAATAACTTTGATGTTACAATCTTTACGTAATTATTCTATCTATGCTATAGCAACTAAAACCACAAACATGAACCCCCTCAGCAGAGCTAATTAACCAAGACAAAAATTATCTAGTAATTGGTTCATTCTTCCTGCAACCATGATTTCATCTGCATGTTTGAGTGGATGGAATGAGGTCATTAGGTCAGTGGCTGTATAGTTTGTTGTCTTATTCCTATGGGAGCATAGATCAAACTCACTGTATATATACTCCCATTCGAATGGCTTCAGGTCTTAATGTGGGCCCCGTATTCTACGACGAATGACCAAACAACAGAGAAGCCAAGACACCCAGGCAGGTATGTTATCATGCAGCCGAATCTTAGCAATTATGACCAAAGTGAACAGAATTTTTTATTTTTTTTCCCCATTTAAATGTAAGAATGAATGTATATTCATATTGAAAATAAACTTGTAAGACTTATAATTGCCTTTGTTTTGGGATGGTTACCAGTGATGTGATTGTTGTGATGTTGCAATTTTCCAATTTTGACAACTTTTAAAATATATATATATATATATACATTTTTATTTGTTTTGTTGACAGGTCTTTTAACGTACCAAAGGTACTTTGTTGTAGTTGTTACCAATGCAGGAAGGGTGAGAAATAGCCTGGGTACAAAGTCATGAAATGCCAACTCATGCACGAAAAAAATCTTTAAGAAAGGCTGATACTGGATAATGTACCAGACAATTGGTGAATATTTCATAGATGATGCATTTGCTGTTATTGTGTCTAGCTTTCAATTCATTGAGAAGCTAAATATGTGATAATAGCCATTTAACATAGAGGTCACAATGTATTGCTAAACTATATGGGTCATTCCAAACAAGATGGTCATTTAATTCCATCAAGTGATAAATATTAATCATTTTGTCCTTACCCTGTAAAATAGGTTACAACGACCACATTCAGAGTGCCATGTTTGAGGAACTCCAAGAAGCAAACATCTCGCATACAAAGTTCTTGTTTATGGGATTCCCAGAGATTTACAAATACAGACGTCTGCTTTTCCTGCCATTTTTTGTAAGTTACATTTTGGTCGTGCTGGGGAATTCTTTGTTGCTTTTCGTGATCAAAAATACAGAAAGTCTTCACAGTCCAATGTACATTCTAGTGTCTGCTTTGGCGGTTGTCGACATCATTGTACCCACTGCCATTATCCCAGCAATGCTTCTTGGTTTCCTCTTTGACTTGAATGAAATCTCTTTAACCGGGTGCTTGACACAAATGTTTGTTACTCATTTCTTTTCTTCTGTAGAGTCGACCATACTTTTAGCTATGGCTTTAGATCGCTTTGTGGCCATTTGCAAGCCATTGCATTACACTGAAATCATGAACTCGGCCATGTTTTTGAAACTGCTTGTTTTTACATTGATCAGAAGTGGCACTATAATGTTCGCCCTGATTGCTTTGGCTTCACTTTTGTCTTTTTGTGGCTCTAATGTTATCCATCATTGCTACTGTGACCACATGGCTCTTGTTAGCTTGGCCTGTGATTCAATAAGCAAAAATAATGCAATGGGATTAGTTGTGATAATCTGTTTTGTGGGAATTGACATTTCTGTTATTTTCTTCTCTTATGTGAAAATCTTGCATGTTGTGTTGGGGGCTGCAGCTGGAGAGGATCGTTGGAAAGCCTTTCATACCTGTGGTACACACTTAATGGTTATGATGTGTTTTTACTTTGTGGGGAGTATTACCTTTCTATCACGAAATCTTAACATTCCAATCCCAGTCGATGTAAATACTTTTCTGGGTGTTACATATATAGTATTTCCTGCAAGTGTCAATCCGATCATTTATGGTGTGCGAACAAAAGAAATAAGGAATGCTTTATTGAAAATGTTCAAAATAAATATAAATAAAGTTTCCATTGTAAAGGTTTCATCAATAAAGATTTAAGTGTCTGGAAAGTCATTCAATTTGACACGTTGTCTATCTAGTAATCTCAGCCATTGAAATTGAAATGTTTGTTGTCCTATAAAGTGACTTTCATTGTCAGAAATAGTGATCGTCGCCAATGAATAAACCATGTTATCTGCATCCTCAGAAGAATTAAAGTCTGTTCAAACATAAGTTCTTGGATTTTTTTTCTATAAAATTGGAAGTTTCAATGAAAATGGAAATGGAATGTGCTTGTAGCTTTAAGATTACATATTTTACCTGCTAACAATCCAGTGGAGGGATCAGGAAGTTACTAATATAACAATTCAAAAACATTCCTGTTTTATTACAGTTAGTTATATGAACAATTAAAAAAGTGGGGGCAAATGTTCTCATCAGCCTCTTTTAATAAGAAATATATGGCTTTGGCTTAATGTTTTCAGTAATCATGGGTAGTATTTAGTCATTACACTGATGCCCTGAAAAATTCTTAATCCATAGCTTACTCCAGGACTATCAAGTTTTGGATGAAAGTAGCTTCCTATAAACAACTTTAAAAAAAATTTAAGTTGTGACCGCTAATATCTGTGCATATTTAGGTTCATTTCATAAGTCTCATGAAAACAGCAACAAATTAAATTATCTCGACACACATTGCCAATACAGTATCTGTTTACATAAGAAGGCACAGGTTGGTAATTTGCTCAAACTCATTATACTTATTGTGCTAACTCCAACGAAAGGGCTCTAAATTAAGCAGTGACAACAGATTAAATGAGTTTAGGGATCATCCGAAAATCCCAAAGTGATCAAGTGTGCAAAGAGAGGGCCAATTATAACCACTTCAAAACTAATTAAATAACCATCTACTAGATACATCTGCTCATAATTGGCCACTCGTGACTGAGTTACTCAAAATGTTAATGAACATAAACTGACTAGGTAAAGTAAACAAAAGAGCAATTTACATCACCATGTGTGCATATGGTTTTATTTAGTTTAGTTTATTTTTATGTCACATTTAAAAACAACGTGAGGTGGCCAAAGTGCTTTCCATTAAAACAATATTCCAAAAAATACAAAAAAACATTAAACACAAACCAAAAAGACACTTAATGCAAGTCAAGATAAAACAAGGTACAATCAGCTGCCAGCTCAACCACGCCTGGGCAAGGAAATCTGCTCTTAAATGTGATTTAAAAATACCAAATGTAGTACAATATCTAATGTCCAAAGCAGTTTATTCCAGAGGCAAGGTGCAGCAACAGTGAAGGCACAATCCCCTTTGGACTTTAGACTAGATTTAGGGATCTTTAACTGTAATGTTTGAGATGACCTAATGGCCTTGTCGTCTGATAAACCTGGAGAAGATATTCCGGTGCTAGACATGCAAGGCCTTAAAAACAAATATTAAAACATTATTCTGGACCCAGAAATTAACTGGGAGCCACTGCAGTGAAGCTAGTACTGGGGAAACACTGACCTGCTTCTTCCAGTCAAAGCTGCTGCATTTTGTTAGAGGCGATTCAACATTATGCAAGTGTGGCATGATGGGTAAAACACACTTGACTGGCACTAAGGCCTAACTACTTATCAAATAAATGCAGTCATTCAAAAGTCAGTCACTGCAAAACTAATAAAACATTTCACTCAGAAGCTTTTGGCTGAGGGCTAAAAAACAAGGTATATTCAATTCAATTCAAATGTATTTGTATAGCGCTTTTCACAATACATACTGTTTCAAAGCAGCTTTACAGAAAGTGCATTTCAGAAATGTACGTGGAAAAATACATTTAGTTAATTTATATATTTATTTAGTTAAGTAATAATTTAGGGCATAACATATCGCTGGCGCTGAGTCGTCTCTTCACAAGCGTTGAGTCTTCTCTTCACAGGCTAATAATGCATTACAGTACATCAGAGTTTGCTCAGTGATCGAGGTTATGAATGCATGAACCATCTTGACTTCACGCTGACCGACTTTCGTGGCATGTCGATCAATTCTCTAGGAGGAGTACTTTAAATTCCATTACATCTGTTTTCCAAACAACCCTAAATAGCCGACTTCCTGTTAGGCTGGCGAAAAATTTAGAGCAGGAAAGTTGTTCGCCCCGATGAGTTCTATATGTGTACCGAGTTTCATATTATTACATGCAAGTGTGTTTGATTTATGGACCAAGTTTTCAGACCCCGTTCCATGGGGCGGCTAATTAGTAATTAGCAAGCAAGTAAACATTTCATCTGAAGCCGGGCTGAATAAATAAACACTGTTATTGCACTCCTGACCTAGACCAGACCCTCAGTCACCTCAGAATGAATAAGAAATAGGTTATAGATTAGTAAGAAAAACAAAACCATCAATTCAAACATAATTAACAAAGGTAGAATAAAATGCCTCATTTCAAACCCTGTCCTTGTACGCCACCTCATAACATGGATGACGGCTGTTTGTAACCTTCTTTACAATCTTTTGCCCTTAATCATTCTCAGAAAAAGAAAAAATAGAAACAAACAAGACAACAACCTCTCTGTGTTTCGCTGCTTTGTTCCACTGATTCCCGCACCACTCTCAATCTTGTGGTGCCCAGTGTTCCCTCTCCAGGGAAATCATGATATTTAATTAATCTGTCCTGCATACATTTCTGCCCATAATTTTTCTCATTTGACAGAAAACCAGTGTATCATATTTGGCAAGCTTGCTTTGAGATTTCCCCATATTGGCTGTTTTCTATTTCTGTGGAATTACCATTTGACGCGCATTTATATTCTGCTGGACTTCTCCAACAGATCTGATTTCTTAACCCAAGTTCAGTTAAGGGTGCACTCTGAATGCTTTATCTGCTTGAAATATCTTGACCCGGCTGCCCGATCTCAATTAATTCCTGAGTAAAGTAATTCTGGACTGTGATCTGCTTAAATTACATTGATCTGTTCCCAAATCTCATTTAATTCCAGACTCTTTTACGAGAACTCAGTGCCCACATGAAATCTCTTGACCTTCTCTCAGGTCTCAATTAATTCTGGACATATCTTGTACCCACATCACAGAAATACCTCAGCCACTAATGTTTCTCTTAAATTTTATACCCGAAACAAAATACTTTTCCCTAAAAGAGACCCTCTTACCAGAGATATCTTGGTTGCCACGGGTTTGCTTTCTTTTGATTCCAGTGGAGCTTCTCCCGAACCCGATAGTGGTCGGCCCCTCTCTCTCAAGCTTAAGAGGTAGAGCTGGAAATTCTCAGACCATGTGGCCAAACACCGTACGCTCTCGGATCCAGAAGGTACTTCCAAGGAATCCCACTTCTGACACCAAATTGTTGTGGCAAAAATTCTGTCAAACACCATCACTGCGTAAGAGACACTCAGAGTCAAATTAATAAAGAAAGAGAAGTTTTTATTCCTGCAAGAATAGGCCCAGTCGCAAGCATAGAAGCTACACTGTGGAGTGAGTGAGACGCCTTCAGGGAGACATGAGACCTCTTATAGTCTTTTCAAGGTTCCTCTTCCCCTGCTGTACCTTTCACCCACCCAGATAAGGCCCTTACTGCTGTTTAGTCTCTACTTAAGGACACAAACTGGTACTGAAATAAACTGGCCAAAACTGGCCATACCTAAGGTCAGAGGTCCTGTCCCATATGTTCCTGAAACGTCACCCACAACCACGTACACATCTATATTTTACTCATGGAATAGGTTCAATGGAAACACATGGCTCAGACTACCTAATCTTCACTAATGATTCAAATTTCCATAACACTCTGAATCAAAGACACCTCCCAGATTATTTGCTTGCTTATGTACATTAGAGGCAAGAGGGCCTAAACAGTCAAGTATGTTGAGTGGGTGACCTACTGCTATACATTCTGTTTTAGCTTCATTAAGTTGTAAAAGATTCTGTGCCGTCCATAATTTAATTTCACTCAAGCAATAAATCAAAACATCTAATTGAGATCCATCACCTGCCTTCAATAGAAGATACAGTTGAGTGTCATCTGCATTACAATGATAAGCAACATTATATGTTTGACATATAAAACTGAGTGGTAACATGTAGAAAGAAAACAATATGGGCCCCAGAATTGTCATGTGTTCATGTGTTAAATAAGTTATAGCTCATCTATATCATTTAAGAGTTATATCATTTAAATGTTTCAAGCAAGAAAATACATTCCCAACAGTGATAAAAATAAAAAAACGCAATCTGAAAATGTTGTGAATATGAGGTCCAATTAAACAAATCCCCATGCAATGCTGAGGGAGGGAAACATAGAATATTTAAGAGCAGGGAAGAGTTTGCTCAGTGGTAGGGAAAGACAGAGCAGGGGACAGGTAGATAAGACAGACTGTTTCATGGGAGTACAGGAGAACTTTAAACTAAATATGAAAAACAATCATTTTGCTAATTTCTTATTGATTTTTTATGCTTAAAATGTCCGAATAGGTAATGTTTTGTCACTGTTTTGTACGATTTTAAACGTTTATATTTTCATGTATTTGACATTGAGGTTAACAAGTTTATTTTTGCTGTTTTATTTTTCAAGGTCTGTACTACACACTTTAAAAAAGCAGAATGGGTGACCAATCAAACAACAACTCTTTTACTAGTTTCCAGTTAATCGGGTTCACAGACCTTAAAGGGTACCGGCCTCTACTCTTCATTCCTTTTTGCATAATCTTAATCTATACATTATTTGCTAATGGCATTTTGATTATTGTCATTGCAAAACATAGAAAATTGCATGCTCCCATGTATATTTTAATTGGACTGATTGCAGCTTTGGGGTTTTTTGTGCCCATTTACTTCATTCCAAGGATGTTGGTCGGTTTTTTGTTGGACTGGAATACAATTACACGACATGAATGCCTAATACAAATGTTTTGTATGCATTTTTCTGCTTGTTTTCAGTCCACCATATTGCTTGGGATGGCTGTGGACAGATATTTTGCGATTATTTATCCTTTACGTTACAATGATTTTGTAAATATGACAAACTCACTTATTTTCTCCGCAGTTCTTAGCATTCGGAACGCACTTTCCATTATTGCCATGGTTGGTCTAGTTGTGCCACTTACTTTTTGTAGAACAGATTTGATTTACCACAGTTTCTGTGAGCATACATCTGTTGTCAATCTAGCTTGCAATGATATTTCTAAAAACTATTTAGCTCTTACAGTAGCTTTTGGTATAACATCCGCTGATTGTTTTGTGATATTTTGCTCTTATGTCATCATTTTTGTAGTTATATTTCGCTCTCCTTCTGGTGAATCCCGCCACAAAGCCATCCATACATGCACCACACACATAATGACCATAGTAATAGCCTATATTAGTGTTACTGCTGCATTTGTTGGGTATAGAGTACCTACAATACCCCGGGATATTCGTATCTTAACTAGCGTAATGTATCACCTTGTTCCTGCAATATGTAACCCTATTATTTATGGTCTCAGAACCACAGAAATTAGAACTCAAATTGTGAATCTTTTTAAATTTAATAAAGTTAATAATTCATTGTCAAATGCAGTCCATGTAAAACATTTATAATAAGAGTTTTGGCATTTTCTTTTGCAAAATTGTCTATTGTAAATTTCCAACCAAATTCTTTTTTATTTTTTTCTAGTGTGTTGTTTACCATATTGTCACATTTTAAGTGTGTTTTCATTCATGTCTGTATTTCTTGTCTTGTGTTTTGCTGTCAGTGTGTCGATTGGTTCTGTCATTCTCAGGTTCCCTTGCCTGTTTGTCACCATAGTTACATATTGATTAGCGTTTGAGTTCAGGTGTGTCTAGTTAATAAGTCTCGTTAGTTCCTCTGTTTGCAGCGTACTTAAGCCCTGTGTGTCTTTCTGTTCAGGGTTCTACATTTTGACTATGTTGGTTGTTTATAGTAAGAGAATCTCAAGTGTTTTGTAAAATTTTGTGTTTGTTGAATAAGTTTAATAAGGAGAAGGCACTGCATCTGGATACTGACAACCTTTGTACTGCAACCAATGTTTTGTGACACATATGTGAGTTCATTCTACTCACAACTTGCTCTGTATTGGTATTAAGACTGCTGCTAGTTCCATTGCACTTGATAACTTAATGTTTAAAAAATGTAATTTTCCAATGAACTGCTTTATTTTACTCATGCATTGTAAACTAGAGTTAATTTACAACCAAATTGAATAAACGTGAATGCATTCGTTAATAAATTGCCAAATTGTCATTGTTTTTATAATCCATTAAAACATTAGATTATTGCCATGCATGTCTATAGACTTTTAAACTTCTGCTTGTGGTTAAAGACTGGCAAAAGAAGAAAAACTTCACTGTGAAGATATAGTGTGTAATTGTAATTAGAGTGACCATTGTGATTAACATAAAGACCAAACCATGTTTAGAACCACTTGCGGTTTACTGATAACTCGGCCTTTCCACCTAATGAGGGACATTTGCTTCTTGTAGCTCTTCAAAATTAAACTTTATTTGTTATATTTTTTTGAACACTGAATCTAATACAACAAGTTTAACTATTCAATATGTGTATTGGTCAATCTCAGGCAACTTAATTACATTTTTACAAGGTTTCTAAGCAGAAGATAGATGCATGTTTTCTCAGTCCTGTTATTGAAACTGCCATTTAAAACACATTTAATTAATTCCTGTGTTTTCCACACAAGAAAGTGTTTATTTGAAATAAATTGTTGGTTATTTGTTCAGATAATTTATATTTTTGAAGGGGAAAAAATATCACTGTAAAAAGCACAAAGCTGTTTCATTTTTTAAAAAATTATATAATTTAATTTATTAAACAATTGTATAATGGATGGAACAAAAAAAAATTGGAAAAAAAACAGGAATGAACATTAACAGGAATATGTGTGTGAATGTGTTTATGAGAGAGAGAGTGTACATGACTGTGTGTGCATGAGATTTCTGTGTTGAAGTGATGTACTATGTGCTTGTGGTACTCCACAGCGAAAGAGGTGGAAAGAGAAAGAAGGAGAGAGAGGGGAGAAGGGACGTTAAGACAAAAAGGGGGGAAAGAGAAGGTTTTGGGTGTGCCTCGCGCCTTCTCTTGCAGTAGCTATGCCATGGGTGGGTGTTTCTGGCACCTGCATAGTATGGGTTCTCTCCATCTTCTACAAAGTATAAAAGTCACTTTGTTGTAGACAGGCTTCCTGGAAGTATGGTATTCACATTGTAAAACAATGTCAATTTAAGTAATTCAAACCTTAAAACTATTAATAGTGGTTAATACTATGAAAAGTATTATAACAACTAATATTTACAGTATTACAAAAATTAATAAAAAAAAAAGAGGACTCTACTCACTCCTGTTATTTTTTCTTGAGTAACAGGACTGAAAGTAACAAGATTGAGTTTATACTCAATAGTTTTTTTTTCCACTATTACAGTTCTCAAGGTTTACTAAAGAACCTGAAAAGTGTTGATTATAGCATTATATTCAGATCTATTGCATTATATTTATATCATAGCTTGAAATTTTGCAGTGATGAGCGCTGTAGTTGAATGCAGTGATCTCGTCATTGAAACTCGATTTCTGCATACTAACAAATGCTTTCATCATAACTAACAGTTACAAATACAACTAACAAATACAATGTCAAAAAGAGGATCTGTTGTTGATTAAAGAGACGGTCTGTATCATTGGCCGTTCTATGGCAGCACAAGTGGTCTCAGAGAGACATTTATGGCTAAATCGCTTGGGGATCAGGGAGAAGGGCAGGCCCTTCCTTCTCATTGCCCCCCTTTCGCCTTCTGGCCTCTTTGGCGAGGCGGTAAGAACCGTTGTCGAGAGGCTTCAGGAGGCAGAGCAACAATCAGATATCCCAAGTTGTCAGTTCAGGTCTCATGGGACACCCCCTCCCCCTCCCCCCAAAATAGGAAACATTTTCCCTAGGGGTTCTGGAAAGGGTTAGGAGGGGTTCATTCCTTGTAGCTCCGTACTGACCGGCCCGAATTTGGTTCTCGGACCTTATAAGTCTTCTGGAGAGTCCTCCCTGGTGAGTTCCTATTAGCAGAGATTTTCTTTCCCCCGGTGGTGCTGGTGGTTCAGTACTGGCTTCAGCCTGTTATCCCTGTGACCCGTCATGTCCTGTGGATAAGTTATCTGAGAATATATATAAGAATCTTGAGTCTGCTTCCTGTTCGTCCTATGCCCTGGAAGAGTGGTGGCGTTGCCCCCTCTTACTTGAGGGCGTGGGATCCACTCCATCTCATTTCTGCCTCAACACTGAGGTGTCTGTAGGCAATATCATGATTCTCTGTGCATTCATCATATAAAAATCTATTTGAGTCTGCTTCCTGCTTGTCTTGCTCCCTGGAAGAGTGGTAGTGCTGCTCCCTCCCTCTCCCTCTGCGTGGCAGCCACTCTACTTTTATTTCTGCCTTGACATTGAGGTGCCTGTAGGCAGTATCATGATTCTTTAGGTAATGATCAGGCATCAGATTCCTCCATCGCATGTGTGATAGTCAAGGTCGTAGCCTTGGAGGCCCCTATGTTAGGCCTTGGGCTAGGAGGAGTTAGATCTATCTAGATAAGGGCTAGGAGCTATCCCCCTTTTTCCAAATAGACAGTTGGTTATCTACGGTAACCTCTCATAACTGATGTACGAGGTGCGCTCTTGCCTTCACCTCTGATCTAATATTTCTTTACAGCCTGGGGTCCATTGAGCCACCGGCTCCAGACCTCCCCTTCTTACACAAAATCTTATGACAATCTAGGTTGGATCTGCCTTCTCAGTCCTATTGTCCATGAGTGTGCCAGATGCTTCACACCAAGGCGTTTTTCTCTCAGTGTGGCGGCGTGGGTATTTGTTCCCCAAAGCATAGAGAATTGATGCAGCGGGAGTTCCCTTGTGAAAGAGAATGTCTCAGGTTACGATAGACCCCTTTTCAGTTGATAAACATGGTGACGTTTTTATGTGGGTAGAGCTTAGGTGGAGGCAGAACAATCCCTCTGGCCGCTTCACTAATGCTAGTTAGCAAGGTTTATTAGCTTGTTTTTTTAACAATGACTGAAGAAAATAAGATTTTATCTTAATGTGTAAGGTCACTCACAGTCCAGGACCGCGATTGTTATTTCCAAAAGTTATTTTTAACGGACAGAACCAGATTGGCCGACCCGTAGCCTTCACATGCTCACTCAATGCATAGACGACCTGACAGGATTAACGTTACCTCGGTTGAGTGGCCTGACTTCTACACCTACCTTATAGAGAAACCGATCGTAAAGAGAAACTGAGGGCATATAAATGTTCAGATGCCTATAAGTAAGCGCTGAATGGTCCTGTACAAGACTTGTGTGTACGATCTGCAGTTCCGCCGAGGACACGGACACATAGGACACGCTGGAAAGACTATGTCTCCCGGCTGGCCTGGGAACGCCTCGGTGTCCCCCCAGAAGTGCTAGAGGAAGTGTCTAGGGAGAGGGAAGTCTGGGCATCTCTGCTTAGACTGCTGCCCCCGCGACCCGGCCCTGGATGAAGCGGAAGAAGATGTATGTATGTATGTATGTATGTATAAAGGATTGTTCCTGTGCACCTATGCAACCATTGTGAAGGTGGGGTGCAACCACAGAAACTGAAAATTTTCAGGACAGCAGCATCTGTCTAAAAAACAATCTTAAAATTCTATTTCATCAGAAACGATCTTAAAACAGGGCTTTAATTGTAAAATACTGAACTTGTCCTTTAAGGCAGTCGGTTTCTGTAAGTGAAATTAGTTAACTCGTTATAAGTTTTAATTTCATCCATTTTTACAGTAACATACTGTAGATTGAAGTAAATAACTGGCAACAGTGTTCCGAGTATTTTACTGTAAAAAAAAAAAAAAAAGCCTGGTAAGGTCTAACAGTGTGGTTTAAATCATACTTATCTGACCGATCAGTTTGCAGCCGTAAATGAAGAGATGTCTTATCGGTTCAGTATTGAGTACCACAAGGCTCAGTATTACGACCGTTGCTGCTCACTTGTTCACGTTGCTGTACATGCTACTCTTAGGAGATATCATTAGGAAGCATGGCATTAGTTTTCACTGTTATGCTGATGATACTCAGTTCTATATTTCTTCACGCCCTGATAAAACTTACAAATTCACAAAGTTAACTGAATGCTTAGCTGAGATATAAAATTGGATGACTAGCAATTTCCTACTACTTAATTCTGAAAAAAACAGAGATTCTAATTACTGGACAAAAAAACGTCCTCACGTAATAACCTAGAATACTGTCTAACACTTGATGGCTGCTCTGTCAAGTCTTCGTCGTCTATTAGGAACCTGGGTGTGCTCTTTGATACCAATCTTTTATTTGAAAGTCAAGTGTCTAGTAACTGTAAAACCGCATTTTTCATCTTAAAGATATAACGAAATTACATCATATGCTTTCAATTAAAAATGCAGAACAATTAATTAATGCGTTCATGATATCAAGGCTAGATTATTGAAATGTTCTACTGGATAGTTGCCCTGCATGCTTAATAAACAAACCACAGCTGGTCCAAAATGCAGCAGCTAGAGTTTTTACCAGAACCAGGTAGTTTGAGCATATATTAGCCTTGTTCTGACAAGACTGCATTGACTCCCTATTAAATATAGTATATATATTAAAATATTGCTGATTACTTACAAAGCACCAAATGGTTTAGCTCCCCAGTGCTTGAGCGAGCTCTTAATGCATTATAGTCCTTCATGTCATTTGCGATCTCAAAATTCCTGTCAGTTGATAATACCTAGAATGTCAAAATCGACTGCTGATGGTAGATCCTTTTCTTATTTAGCACCAAAACTTTGGAACAATCTTCCTAACATTGTCCGATAAGCAGACACAATCTGTCAGTTCAAATCTAGACTAAAAACAGATCTCTTTTACCTAGCATACTCATAACACAAAATAGACTTCTATAAACATCTACATTGTAAGGCTGCATAGTTTAGATCAGCCGGAACCGGGAACACTAAGGATGGCGTCTATGCTAATATTAGTCTCTCTGTTTATCCAAGGTTTCCCACAGTCCGCAGGATCCAGATCTGATGAAGGACCATCACCTGGACATGACGACAACGCAGTCCTGAATTGTAAGACAATTAATTTATTGCGAATATCAGGCAGGTTAAAAGCATAAACAAGATGGTCCAGGATGGGTGGAATAATAAGGAACCTCAGAGAAAGAAAAACTGACAGCCATATAGGAAGTTCAGGTAGGGAGCCCCTAAAGGGATGTGGTGGTAGAAAAAAATTAGGATGGGAGAAAAAATTTCTCAAATCTTTTGCATTCCCTCGCAAAACTTTTGCGTTCCCCCGAGAAACTGCATTCCCTCGCAAAACTTTTGTATTCCCTATTTGCGTATTTGCGTTCCCACAATCTTGGTCAGACACTTACTGTTTAATGTCCCGCTGGCGGTGCCTCAGAGCTCCTACGTTAATGGAGCGTTTCGTAGTGTTTGAACTTGGACTCAAATATAAAGAAATGTGGTCAGTGCTTAACTCAAGGAGTTCAGTGAAGTTGGCAATATATTCAAACAGGCTATTCAAAGTTCCCGCATCAATATTCTTGAGCTAAACGTTGTTAAAACACAAACAACACCTATTTACAATCACATTTAACCTGTTCTAAACAATGAGCAACAACCCAATTCTCCTCAAAACGAGCTTTCAGAATGGGTTTCATAATGGGTGCTGAGCACAATAAAGCAGGGTTATTCACTACAGTTCGCTCGCCGTCCGGCGCACTTTCAAGCACGGACCGCAACAGCAGTGAATACGGAAATAGTGAAGCTGCTGTGCAAATGGGCCATAGAACTGGTACTTCCTTCTCTGAGCAATTCGGGGTTTTACAGCTGTTATTTTCTCGTACCCAAGAAGGACGGAGCCCTAAGACCCATCTTAGATCTGAGACATTTGAACAAAGTGCTAATGAAAAGACCGTTCAAAATGCTTACGACCAGGAAAATCCTTGCGCACGTTCGACTGAGGGACTGGTTAATTTCTCTTGATCTGAAAGATGCCTATTTTGAGATTCAGATAATACCCCGTCACAGGCCGTTCTTGAGATTCGCCTTCGACGGTCAGGTATATCAATACACCATCCTTCCATTCGGCCTGTCTCTAGCACCCCGTACGTTTACGAAGTGCATGGACACGGCTCTCGCCCCCTTGAGAACTTGCGAATCATGAACAATCTGGACGACTGGCTGATTTTGGCACAGTCAGAGATAGAACTGCCATCTCACAGAACTGTGCTCCTCAGTCACCTGGAAAGCTTGGGTCGCACAGTCAACTGGACCATAATTGTGGTGCCTGTTTGCCAAAGCGGAAGTCGACCTATTTGCGTCAAAAGATAACGCTCACTGCCCGATGTTCTTTTCAAAGAACGAGGACGCGCTGGCCAAAATCTGGCCAAGCCGCTCGCTGTATGCCTTCCCTACGATCTCTCTGTTGCCAAAGGTGATCAAGATGATCTGGGAAACGCACCACTCAGTGCTCCCCATACCCCCACATTGGGAGAATGAGATTTGGTTCCCGGAGCTGACACGGCTGTCACAAACAGCCTTGTAGCTGATTCCGGTCAGAATAGATCTCTTCTCTCAAGCTCACGGCTCGATCTGGAATCCCCATCCAGAGCACTGGTCTCTGCAACGGGTACCCGTTGCTCTGCCAGAAGGAGTGATGAACACCATTACGCAGTCTAGAGCTCCCTCTACCAGAAAGATTTATGCATCTAAATGGTCTGTCCAAATGGTGCACCGACAAAAGTCAGGGTTTACACTACGTGCTCCGCCCCTTTCAGGCACTCAGAGCAACTTTTTGTTTTCTTCGGTGGGCGCACCAAGGGTCTTGCCGCCTTGAAACAAAGCCTGTCCAGATGGAATGTGGACACAATAGCAGCCGCTTAGGCATCAAAAAGTCTGCAAAACCCCTTTGGCGTCAGGGCTCATTTCACTAAAGGCGTGGCTTTATAGAGTCATGGTGGAGCAGAGCAGTTAGAGGTGCTTGTCATTGCCCCGGAAAGTTTAAAAGGCTATTTAAAAGGTTATTTTTAATGGCAGACCATACATATGCTGAACCACAAGAGAAGAAAACCTCATCACTAAAAAAAGACCAAACACCAAAATAGAACGTAAAAGGAAACATGACCAGAGATAACAAAAAACAAGAGTTACTCGACGAAGTGCTATTAGAAGACATCCTGTCATAGCTTTTTGGTACATAACGCTTACCGTAGATGCAACCCCAGACAGCAATCTGACATTGAATCAATGTGGAAACGACATCTCTCATGACATTGAAACAACGTTGACCAACGTCAGACGCGGCATTCTTCAAAGCTAAATGAAAATCGGTTTGCTTTCATAACGTTGAAACAACGTTGATTTCAAGTTGATTTTCCGTTAGTTTTGAAAGAATGGCGTTGGTTCAACGTTAATTCGATGAGCAAAACAATGTCAGATCAACGTTGTTTCGATGTCATGTTTCCACGTTGATTCAATGACAGTTTGCTATCTGGGACACGCATTTGAAAAAGTGAGGCGCTGGAGAGCACAATTCACTTGAATGCAAAATACAATTTCACCGCTACACTCTTAGAAGGAAAGGTTCTACTGCATATGGGCTATGTGCACAACCGTAGTTTCGAACTTCCGCTTTTGTCAGAAGTTGGCGTATCAGTTTCCGGTCTACGACTGTTCATCCGCATCCACTAATAAACAAAGAAGATGAGTTGCTGCTGTTGTACGAAAAATAAGAGTTCTTAAACACATCTAAGTTTCTAAGAACTGTAGTGGATCTAACGTCCGTTTCACACCCGTTTGCAGTGTGTGTTGCGGTGCAGGAGCGTGCTGTTAGTGCGTTCACATATTATGATGCGTTTGCACAGTGAATAACTGATCCGCGGCTGTACAACAAACACATAGCCTACTTAATATTTTTATTATTTTTTGCGCGTCGATCAAAATGTCTATTTTGTGCAGCCACTGCGCACGAAGGTTGGTGTTTATCAGGAAGCAGTAGAAGCTCAAATGGCTGTTTGTGACTTGAAGCAGAGCAAGTGCCAGTCTCCTAACGCACCATGTAAACAGGTTAGGGCTTTCACTTTTCACTGGTGTGGTACATATAACAGCAGCACAGCGATCGTTTCCACACCGAATCTATTTCTGCTGTGCTGCAAACGCTGGTGGTCAAAATGATTGACCTGAAAATGTAGTAATTTCACCATAATTTCACGTTTAATTAAATAAAATGTAGTAATCTCACCATAAATGCACATTTAATTAAGGAAAACTACAACTTACTTCAACCAGGTGACAGAATGAACTCGTCTCAATGGAGGTGGAAAAATAAGTTTTGTGACATGCAAGATCTATTGTTTTAAAATTAAGATGCAAACGAAAAGGCAAGTCGGCTGCTTTTGTCAATTTCAAGTTTTAATTTAAATTATTTGCGATTTTAATATAGGAAATATTTGACCACTTGCTTGAGCAACTTGTAATGCATGGAGTAACTTACATTGTTTAAATTGTGTTTAAACGTGCATACTAAGAATCGCAATGCTGACACAACTTTTTGTTTTTAAAAATAAGTTGCAGCATAACTTCTGGCCTTTAAATAAAAATAATAAGTATGTGTTTGTTGTACAGCAGCGGATCAGTTATTCACTGTGTAAAACGCATCATAATAGCCTATGTGAACGCACTAACAGCACGATCCTGCACCGCAACACACACTGCAAACGGGTGTGAAACGGACGTTAGATCCACTACAGTTCTAAGAAACTTTGATGTGTTTAAGAACTCTTTTTTTCGTACAACAGCAGCACTCATCTTGTTTGTTTATCAGTGGATGCGGATGACCAGTCGTAGACCGGAAACTGATACGCCAACTTCTGACAAAAGCGGAAGTTCGAAACTACGGTTGTGCACATAGCCTATAGAACCTTAAAAGGTTCTAAAGCGCTACGTATTTGGAACCCCTAAAATGCAATGCATGTGAATGATCACAAAATTCAAGTGGGTTATGTGGGTTAAAAAATGTAATTAATTAACACAGTCTCATCCCAAAAAGTCATATAACTGACGTCTTGGGACGTCTTTTGACCATACGTCAATATCCGCCTTTTTAGGGCCCCCTTAAACGTCGGTAGATGGCGATCCCGGGCCGTCATACAACTGACGCTTTACCTTTAACGTCAGTTAGGTGACGGGTTAGGTTTAGGTATGGGGTAGAGTTAGGATCCCATAACCTCATCTACTGACGTTTAAGGGGGCCCTAAAAAGGCGAATATTGACGTATGGTCAAAAGACGTCCCAAAACGTCAGTTATATGACGTCTTGGGATAAGACCGGATTGAATTAATCAATATCAGACGACGAGTGACATTTCAGTTGAGTGACAAGTCAGCATGATTAAAATGTGATATTAAGTTACTACAACAGTTTAATAAACAATAATTTAATTACATACTACAAAATGTTGCAGAATAATGTAAATATATATACGAATAATAGCCTTTAAAGAACCTTTGTGCCAAAAGCGTTCTTTCTTCTCACTATAGAACCTTTTGTAGCATTAAATATCCTTTGGAGTTGAGTGAAGAACCCTATGCTACATATATAGAACCCTTTTTTCTAAGAGTGTAGATGGGAGAAATTCCTACACAATTACACAATGTCCCTTTAAAGCTGACATAGTTAGAATGTTAACTGATAGGCAGAGTCTGATGTAGGTCTTCACAGCAGCAGCAAGGATGGTTTGATGGTCTTATGGGCAAAGAGAAGACCACCAAACCAAGCCTGAAGCCAAGAGTGATCCAACAACTACTTTCAAGCTTGCCACAAAGAAGCTCCATGACACATAGGAGGAAGATGTGTATTAAAGCAGCACTATGCAGGATTTCCGTTTTTGTCAAACTGTGACCGAAAGACCTGATATTACGTGACACTTCCTGATGTACTTCCTGATGTTGGGTGAGACGCCCAACATTCAACCCGAAAATAGTCATAAAACCATTGAATAACTCCGAAGCTATTAAGTTAAGGGGGAAAAAAATGCATTGTGCTGCTTTAACACACACTCGTATCAGGCACTAAATGTATTTTCAATCAATCAAAATTGTATCATATTTCATAATTGTTTATTTTTGCCAGACTAAAGACATACTTAAAAGAGTTGTGAATGTTATCATCAACACTTTTAACTTCACCTGATTCTTTTTGCAAATAAAATAAATACATAAAGAATTAAACAATCAGCAGCTGACCAATGATGCAATATAAACCTGGTGTTTTCTTTTTCAATACACAGGTATGATATCTCTTGTGATAAGTGGTCAGAGTCTAATGAACACACAATAGATAATTGGACCCTTGTTGATGTCGCCTCCCCTTGAGTGCTACTTAGTGTGTTTACCACCAAGTGTTAAGTTTGACCCTTGTCATAGCAACAAAAACATATTGGACCCTTGAGATGGGTCTAGCTAAACAAAGTCCAGTAATGAGTGATGAATTAGAGCTTTCTAAGAGTTCTCTAACTACTATCATAAGGGGACAAAGTTACACAAAGTTTATCACCATGACTCTTAAATGTCATTCGGACCTTTTAATAATTATAATAAATAGGAAAATAAAGCAAAACATAATTTTACTGGCCTGAGACACTTTTATAGGCTCCAATGGGCTCTATGGACGGGGGTATAGAGTGCCGAAGTGACGTCACTTTGTAGGACAACTCGGAAGCTAGCGGCGCATGGGTTGCCTCGGTCGAAAAGCAATGCATTTTCCCCATAGACTTTTGGAAAATCTCAAAAAATAAGATCTGTGTTTAACAAAGAGTTGTGACCCTTACACGTTTTGTCGATCAAGATAATCTTTACAAGTTAATCCAAGATTTATACATTTTGAAGCCTATATAAAGATTTTAAAAAACACAATCAGACACAATGAAGTTTAAAAAAAACACAAGCAGGTTGTAACTGTGTTTTATGTCATAGATCAAAACGTGAAAATATTTATAGGCTTTGTTCACCACAGACCTTATTTCAGGCAATTTAGCAAAAACCCATTCAAAAATCCCATAGACTTTAGAGCGAGGGAACCGGGAGTGCTAAAATGCTAACTCACTTCCGCGTTTTGGCCTACAGAGTGACGTCGTAACTTCGGCACTCTATTTCTGGTGAAGGTCTAAGGATGCTTGATAACTTCCGCCGATCGTAGAGTCCAATGCAATACCGAGAATTTATTTTAAATTTTATACTCCATGGTTATACTAAAGAAACGTTAGTCACAAAAACAGCCAAAACAGACACCCCTCGTTGTGTTTGCTTCTTTTTAAAATTATATTAAATAAACATAACTATATAAAATGACATCTAAACGTATGACAGTTTCGGTTCAAAGATGTGAGGACAGTAAATTTTGAAGACTCTGCCATAATCCCGTTTTCCTCGGTTTTCCTCCGCTTTAATCTCCCCAGCCGGAAACTGAAGAGCATCCTTGCGTCAAATGTGGAACTTATGCGAGCATATAGCCCATTCCCCTACTCGCCATAGGACAAACTGCTTGGAAAAATAATGGATAGATGGAAAAATCACCATATGCGCATTTAAACAGGCTGGTCGTGTATTCTGAACTTTCATCTTTTAAAACTTGCCTTCTACAACCTTTCTTTTACAATTTGATTACACCAAAGACAAGAAATCAAGGGACAATCCATGTTTTATTGTTATTTACACGTGTTATACACTTGCTAGACCTTGCAAATGCTTAAACTAGGAAAATGAAATGAGCATTAAAGCAAATGCATAAATAACTACAGATTACATAGAAGTGGAATGAAGGGCACAAAGCATTTTTCGGGAATTTGAAATTGACTACAATATGTGCAAAAACAATAAACCATTTCGTATTATTTAATAAAAATAATGTCTTTTTAATAGTTTCTTGAATATTGAAAATCTTTTTCATCACTAAAAATAATAGGGACACATTTTTCATATTTTAGATATTTTATCTACACCATAAAAAAATTAAAACTGTGTGCAAAAATGGAGGCTCTAGACCCTTCCAGAGCTGAGATATCGAAACTCAAAAATTCGACCCGAAAAAAAAAAACGACAGTGGTACCCCTTTCTTTTTTTTTTCGGGCGAAAAATTAAGTTTCTCCAATCTTCTCAAAACTCTGAATTCTGATAGAGGGCCATGAGACTTAAACCTGAGTGCAAAAATTGAGGCTCTAGACCCTTCCAGAGCTGAGATATCGAAACTCAAAAATTCGACCCGAAAAAAAAAACGACAGTGGTACCCCTTTCGTTTTTGTTTTTTTTCGGTCGAAAAATTAAGTTTCTCCAATCTTCTCAAAACTCTGGATTCTGATAGAGGGCCACGAGACTTACACCTGAGTGCAAAAATGGAGGCTCTAGACCCTTCCAGAGCTGATTGAAACTCAAAAATTCGACCCGAAAAAAAAAAAGACAGTGGTACCCCTTTCGTTTTTTTTTTTTCGGGCGAAAAATTAAGCTTCTCCAATCTTCTCAAAAATCTGGATTCTGATAGAGGGCCATGAGACTTAGACCTGAGTGCAAAAATGGAGGCTCTGGACCCTTCCAGAGCTGAGATATCAAAACTCAAAAATTCGACCCGAAAAAAAAAACGACAGTGGTACCCCTTTCGGTTTTTTTTTCGGGCGAAAAATTACGTTTCTCCAATCTTCTCAAAACTCTGGATTCTGATAGAGGGCCATGAGACTTAGAACTGAGTGCAAAAATGGAGGCTCTAGACCCTTCCAGAGCTGAGATATCGAAACTCAAAAATTCGACCTGAAAAAAAAAACGACTGTGGTACCCCTTTCGGTTTTTTTTTCGGGCGAAAAATTAAGCTTCTCCAATCTTCTCAAAACTCTGGATTCTGATAGAGGTCCATGAGACTTAGACCTGAGTGCAAAAATGGAGGCTCTGGACCCTTCCAGAGCTGAGATATCAAAACTCAAAAATTCGACCCGAAAAAAAAAACGACAGTGGTACCCCTTTCGGTTTTTTTTTTTGGGCGAAAAATTAAGTTTCTCCAATCTTCTCAAAACTCTGAATTCTGATAGAGGGCCATGAGACTTAAAACTGTGTGCAAAAATGGAGGCTCTAGACCCTTCCAGAGCTGAGATATTGAAACTCAAAAATTCGACCCGAAAAAAAAAAGACAGTGGTACCCCTTTCAGGGTTTTTTTTCGGGCGAAAAATTAAGTTTTTCCAATCTTCTCAAAACTCTGGATTCTGATAGAGGGCCATGAGACTTAGACCTGAGTGCAAAAATGGAGGCTCTAGACCCTTCCAGAGCTGAGATATCGAAACTCAAAATTTCGATCAGAAAAAAAAACGACAGTGTTACCCCTTACGTTTTTTTTTTTGGGTGAAAAATGAAGTATCCCCAATCTTCTCAAAACTCTGGATTCTGATAGAGGGCCATGAGACTTAGACCTGAGTGCAAAAATAGAGGCTCTAGACCCTTCCAGAGCTGAGATATCGAAACTCAAAATTTCGACCTGAAAAAAAAAACGACAGTGTTACCCCTTACGTTTTTTTTTTTCGGGTGAAAAATTAAGTATCTCCAATCTTCTCAAAACTCAGGATTCTGATAGAGGGCCATGAGACTTAGACCTGAGTGCAAAAATGGAGGCTCTAGACCCCTCCAGAGCTGAGATATCGAAACTCAAAATTTCGACCAGAAAAAAAAACGACAGTGTTTACCCCTTACGGTTTTTTTTTTTCGGGTGAAAAATTAAGTATCTCCAATCTTCTCAAAACTCTGGATTCTAATAGAGGGCCATGAGACTTAGACCTGAGTGCAAAAATGGAGGCTCTAGACCCTTCCAGAGCTGAGATATCGAAACTCAAAATTTCGACCAGAAAAAAAAACGACAGTGTTACCCCATACGTTTTTTTTTGGGGGGTGAAAAATTAAGTATCTCCAATCTTCTCAAAACTCTGGATTCCGATAGAGGGCCATGAGACTTAGACCTGAGTGCAAAAATGGAGGCTCTAGACCCTTCCAGAGCTGAGATATCGAAACTCAAAATTTCGACCAGAAAAAAAAACGACAGTGTTACCCCTTACGTTTTTTTTTTTTGGGGTGAAAAATTAAGTATCCCAAATCTTCTCAAAACTCTGGATTCTGATAGAGGGCCATGAGACTTAGACCTTAGTGCAAAAATGGAGGCTCTAGACCCTTCCAGAGCTGAGATATTGAAACTCAAAATTTCGACCAGAAAAAAAAAACGACAGTGTTACCCCTTACGTTTTTTTTTTGGGGGGGGGGGGGGGGGGTGAAAAATTAAGTATCTCCAATCTTCTCAAAACTCTGGATTCTGATAGAGGGCCATGAGACTTAGACCTGAGTGCAAAAATGGAGGCTCTAGACCCTTCCAGAGCTGAGATATCGAAACTCAAAATTTAGACCGGAAAAAAAAAACGACAGTATTACCCCTTACGTTTTTTTTTGGGGGGGGGGGGGGGTGAAAAATTAAGTATCTCCAATCTTCTCAAAACTCTGGATTCTGATAGAGGGCCATGAGACTTAGACCTGAGTGCAAAAAATGAGGCTCTAGACCCGTCCAGAGCTGAGATATCGAAACTCAAAATTTCGACCAGAAAAAAAAACGACAGTGTTACCCCTTACGTTTTTTTTTTTTGGGTGAAAAATTAAGTATCCCCAATCTTCTCAAACCTCTGGATTCTGATAGAGGGCCATGAGACTTAGACCTGAGTGCAAAAATGGAGGCTCTAGACCCTTCCAGAGCTGAGATTTTGAAACTCAAAATTTCGACCAGAAAAAAAAACGACAGTGTTACCCCTTACGGTTTTTTTTTTCGGGTGAAAAATTAAGTATCTCCAGTCTTCTCAAAACTCTGGATTCTGATAGAGGGCCATGAGACTTAGACCTGAGTGCAAAAATGGAGGCTCTAGACCCTTCCAGAGCTGAGATATCGAAACTCAAAATTTCGACCAGAAAAAAAAACGACAGTGTTACCCCTTACGTTTTTTTTTTTTGGGTGAAAAATTAAGTGTCCCCAATCTTCTCAAAACTCTGGATTCTGATAGAGGGCCATGAGACTTAGACCTGAGTGCAAAAATGGAGGCTCTAGACCCTTCCAGAGCTGAGATTTTGAAACTCAAAGTTTCGACCAGAAAAAAAAACGACAGTGTTACCCCTTACGTTTTTTTTTTTTTTTGGGTGAAAAATTAAGTATCCCCAATCTTCTCAAAACTCTGGATTCTGATAGAGGGCCATGAGACTTAGACCTGAGTGCAAAAATGGAGGCTCTAGACCCTTCCAGAGCTGAGATATCGAAACTCAAAATTTCGACCAGAAAAAAAAACGACAGTGTTACCCCTTACGTTTTTTTTTTCGGGTGAAAAATTAAGTATCTCCAATCTTCTCAAAACTCTGGATTCTGATAGAGGGCCATGAGACTTAGACCTGAGTGCAAAAAATGGAGGCTCTAGACCCTTCCAGAGCTGAGATATCGAAACTCAAAATTTCGACCAGAAAAAAAAACGACAGTGTTACCCCTTACGTTTTTTTTTTGGGTGGGGGGGGGGTGAAAAATTAAGTATCTCCAATCTTCTCAAAACTCTGGATTCTGATAGAGGGCCATGAGACTTAGACCTGAGTGCAAAAATGGAGGCTCTAGACCCTTCCAGAGCTGAGATATCGAAACTCAAAATTTAGACCGGAAAAAAAAAACGACAGTATTACCCCTTACGTTTTTTTTTGTGGGGGGGGGGGGGTGAAAAATTAAGTATCTCCAATCTTCTCAAAACTCTGGATTCTGATAGAGGGCCATGAGACTTAGACCTGAGTGCAAAAAATGAGGCTCTAGACCCGTCCAGAGCTGAGATATCGAAACTCAAAATTTCGACCAGAAAAAAAAACGACAGTGTTACCCCTTACGTTTTTTTTTTTTGGGTGAAAAATTAAGTATCCCCAATCTTCTCAAAACTCTGGATTCTGATAGAGGGCCATGAGACTTAGACCTGAGTGCAAAAATGGAGGCTCTAGACCCTTCCAGAGCTGAGATTTTGAAACTCAAAGTTTCGACCAGAAAAAAAAAATGACAGTGTTACCCCTTACGGTTTTTTTTTTTATCGGGTGAAAAATTAAGTATCTCCAGTCTTCTCAAAACTCTGGATTCTGATAGATGGCCATGAGACTTAGACCTGAGTGCAAAAATGGAGGCTCTAGACCCTTCCAGAGCTGAGATATCGAAACTCAAAATTTCGACCGAAAAAAAACCCGACAGTGTTACCCCTTACGTTTTTTTGGGGGGGGTGAAAAATTAAGTATCTCCAATCTTCTCAAAACTCTGGATTCTGATAGAGGGCCATGAGACTTAGACCTGAGTGCAAAAATGGAGGCTCTAGACCCTTCCAGAGCTGAGATATCGAAACTCAAAATTTCGACCGGAAAAAAAAAACGACAGTGTTACCCCTTACGTTTTTTTTTGGGGGGGTGAAAAATTAAGTATCTCCAATCTTCTCAAAACTCTGGATTCTGATAGAGGGCCATGAGACTTAGACCTGAGTGCAAAAATTGAGGCTCTAGACCCTTCCAGAGCTGAGATATCGAAACTCAAAATTTCGACCAGAAAAAAAAAAACGACAGTGTTACCCCTTACGTTTTTTTTGGGGGGGTGAAAAATTAAGTATCTCCAATCTTCTCAAAACTCTGGATTCTGATAGAGGGCCATGAGACTTAGACCTGAGTGCAAAAATAGAGGCTCTAGACCCTTCCAGAGCTGAGATATCGAAACTCAAAATTTCGACCAGAAAAAAAAAAAACGACAGTGTTACCCCTTACGTTTTTTTTTTCGGGTGAAAAATTAAGTATCTCCAATCTTCTCAAAACTCTGGATTCTGATAGAGGGCCATGAGACTTAGACCTGAGTGCAAAAATGGAGGCTCTAGACCCTTCCAGAGCTGAGATATCGAAACTCAAAATTTCGACCGGAAAAAAAACGACAGTGTTACCCCTTACGTTTTTTTTGGGGGGGTGAAAAATTAAGTATCTCCAATCTTCTCAAAACTCTTGATTCTGATAGAGGGCCATGAGACTTAGACCTGAGTGCAAAAATGGAGGCTCTAGACCCTTCCAGAGCTGAGATATCGAAACTCAAAATTTCGACCGGAAAAAAAAACGACAGTGTTACCCCTTACGTTTTTTTGGGGGGGGGTGAAAAATTAAGTATCTCCAATCTTCTCAAAACTCTGGATTCTGATAGAGGGCCATGAGACTTAGACCTGAGTGCAAAAATGGAGGCTCTAGACCCTTCCAGAGCTGAGATATCGAAACTCAAAATTTCGACCGGAAAAAAAAAAACGACAGTGTTACCCCTTACGTTTTTTTTTGGGGGGGGGGGTGAAAAATTAAGTATCTCCAATCTTCTCAAAACTCTGGATTCTGATAGAGGGCCATGAGACTTAGACCTGAGTGCAAAAATGGAGGCTCTAGACCCTTCCAGAGCTGAGATATCGCAACTCAAAATTTCGACCAGAAAAAAAAACGACAGTGTTACCCCTCACGTTTTTTTTTTTTGGGTGAAAAATTAAGTATCTCTAATCTTCTCAAAACTCTGGATTCTGATAGATGGCCATGAGACTTAGACCTGAGTGCAAAAATGGAGGCTCTAGACTCTTCCAGAGCTGAGATATCGAAACTCAAAATTTCGACCAGAAAAAAAAACGACAGTGTTACCCCTTACGTTTTTTTTGGGGGGGTGAAAAATTAAGTATCTCCAATCTTCTCAAAACTCTGGATTCTGATAGAGGGCCATGAGACTTAGACCTGAGTGCAAAAATGGAGGCTCTAGACCCTTCCAGAGCTGAGATATCGCAACTCAAAATTTCGACCAGAAAAAAAAACGACAGTGTTACCCCTTACGTTTTTTTTTTTTTTGGGTGAAAAATTAAGTATCCCCAATCTTCTCAAAACTCTGGATTCTGATAGAGGGCCATGAGACTTAGACCTGAGTACAAAAATGGAGGCTCTAGACCCTTCCAGAGCTGAGATTTTGAAACTCAAAATTTCGACCAGAAAAAAAACGACAGTGTTACCCCTTAGGTTTTTTTTTTTCGGGTGAAAAATTAAGTATCTCCAATCTTCTCAAAACTCTGAATTCTGATAGAGGGTAGAGGGCCATGAGACTTAGACCTGAGTGCAAAAATGGAGGCTCTAGACCCTTCCAGAGCTGAGATATCGAAACTCAAAATTTCGACTGGAAAAAAAACGACAGTGTTACCCCTTACGTTTTTTTTTTTCGGGTGAAAAATTAAGTATCTCCAATCTTCTCAAAACTCTGAATTCTGATAGAGGGCCATGAGACTTAGACCTGAGTGCAAAAATGGAGGCTCTAGACCCTTCCAGAGCTGAGATATCGCAACTCAAAATTTCGACCAGAAAAAAAAACGACAGTGTTACCCCTTACTTTTTTTTTGGGGGGGTGAAAAATTAAGTATCTCCAATCTTCTCAAAACTCTGGATTCTGATAGATGGCCATGAGACTTAGACCTGAGTGCAAAAATGGAGGCTCTAGACTCTTCCAGAGCTGAGATATCGAAACTCAAAATTTCGACCAGAAAAAAAAAACGACAGTGTTACCCCTTACGTTTTTTTTTTTTGGGTGAAAAATTAAGTATCCCCAATCTTCTCAAAACTCTGGATTCTGATAGAGGGCCATGAGACTTAGACCTGAGTGCAAAAATGGAGGCTCTAGGCCCTTCCAGAGCTGAGATTTTGAAACTCAAAGTTTCGACCAGAAAAAAAAACGACAGTGTTACCCCTTACGTTTTTTTTTTTCGGGTGAAAAATTAAGTATCCCCAATCTTCTCAAAACTCTGGATTCTGATAGAGGGCCATATGACTTAGACCTTAGTGCAAAAATGGAGGCTCTAGACCCTTCCAGAGCTGAGATATCGAAACTCAAAATTTCGACCAGAAAAAAAACGACAGTGTTACCCCTTAGGTTTTTTTTTTTCGGGTGAAAAATTAAGTATCTCCAATCTTCTCAAAACTCTGAATTCTGATAGAGGGCCATGAGACTTAGACCTGAGTGCAAAAATGGAGGCTCTAGACCCTTCCAGAGCTGAGATATCGAAACTCAAAATTTCGACTGGAAAAAAAACGACAGTGTTACCCCTTACGTTTTTTTTTTTTGGGTGAAAAATTAAGAATCCCCAATCTTCTCAAAACTCTGGATTCTGATAGAGGGCCATGAGACTTAGACCTTAGTGCAAAAATAGAGGCTCTAGACCCTTCCAGAGCTGAGATATCGAAACTCAAAATTTTGACCAGAAAAAAAAACGACAGTGTTACCCCTTACGTTTTTTTTTTGGGTGAAAAATTAAGTATCCCCAATCTTCTCAAACCTCTGGATTCTGATAGAGGGCCATGAGACTTAGACCTGAGTGCAAAAATGGAGGCTCTAGACCCTTCCAGAGCTGAGATATCGCAACTCAAAATTTCGACCAGAAAAAAAAACGACAGTGTTACCCCTTACGTTTTTTTTTTTTTTGGGTGAAAAATTAAGTATCCCCAATCTTCTCAAAACTCTGGATTCTGATAGAGGGCCATGAGACTTAGACCTGAGTACAAAAATGGAGGCTCTAGACCCTTCCAGAGCTGAGATTTTGAAACTCAAAATTTCGACCAGAAAAAAAACGACAGTGTTACCCCTTAGGTTTTTTTTTTTCGGGTGAAAAATTAAGTATCTCCAATCTTCTCAAAACTCTGAATTCTGATAGAGGGTAGAGGGCCATGAGACTTAGACCTGAGTGCAAAAATGGAGGCTCTAGACCCTTCCAGAGCTGAGATATCGAAACTCAAAATTTCGACTGGAAAAAAAACGACAGTGTTACCCCTTACGTTTTTTTTTTTTCGGGTGAAAAATTAAGTATCTCCAATCTTCTCAAAACTCTGAATTCTGATAGAGGGCCATGAGACTTAGACCTGAGTGCAAAAATGGAGGCTCTAGACCCTTCCAGAGCTGAGATATCGCAACTCAAAATTTCGACCAGAAAAAAAAACGACAGTGTTACCCCTTACTTTTTTTTTGGGGGGGTGAAAAATTAAGTATCTCCAATCTTCTCAAAACTCTGGATTCTGATAGATGGCCATGAGACTTAGACCTGAGTGCAAAAATGGAGGCTCTAGACTCTTCCAGAGCTGAGATATCGAAACTCAAAATTTCGACCAGAAAAAAAAAACGACAGTGTTACCCCTTACGTTTTTTTTTTTTGGGTGAAAAATTAAGTATCCCCAATCTTCTCAAAACTCTGGATTCTGATAGAGGGCCATGAGACTTAGACCTGAGTGCAAAAATGGAGGCTCTAGGCCCTTCCAGAGCTGAGATTTTGAAACTCAAAGTTTCGACCAGAAAAAAAAACGACAGTGTTACCCCTTACGTTTTTTTTTTTCGGGTGAAAAATTAAGTATCCCCAATCTTCTCAAAACTCTGGATTCTGATAGAGGGCCATATGACTTAGACCTTAGTGCAAAAATGGAGGCTCTAGACCCTTCCAGAGCTGAGATATCGAAACTCAAAATTTCGACCAGAAAAAAAACGACAGTGTTACCCCTTAGGTTTTTTTTTTTCGGGTGAAAAATTAAGTATCTCCAATCTTCTCAAAACTCTGAATTCTGATAGAGGGCCATGAGACTTAGACCTGAGTGCAAAAATGGAGGCTCTAGACCCTTCCAGAGCTGAGATATCGAAACTCAAAATTTCGACTGGAAAAAAAACGACAGTGTTACCCCTTACGTTTTTTTTTTTTTGGGTGAAAAATTAAGAATCCCCAATCTTCTCAAAACTCTGGATTCTGATAGAGGGCCATGAGACTTAGACCTTAGTGCAAAAATGGAGGCTCTAGACCCTTCCAGAGCTGAGATATCGAAACTCAAAATTTTGACCAGAAAAAAAAACGACAGTGTTACCCCTTACGTTTTTTTTTTGGGTGAAAAATTAAGTATCCCCAATCTTCTCAAACCTCTGGATTCTGATAGAGGGCCATGAGACTTAGACCTGAGTGCAAAAATGGAGGCTCTAGACCCTTCCAGAGCTGAGATTTTGAAACTCAAAATTTCGACCAGAAAAAAAAACGACAGTGTTACCCCTTACGGTTTTTTTTTCGGGTGAAAAATTAAGTATCTCCAGTCGTCTCAAAACTCTGGATTCTGATAGAGGGCCATGAGACTTAGACCTGAGTGCAAAAATGGAGGCTCTAGACCCTTCCAGAGCTGAGATATCGAAACTCAAAATTTCGACCAGAAAAAAAAAACGACAGTGTTACCCCTTACGTTTTTTTTTTTTTTTGGGTGAAAAATTAAGTATCCCCAATCTTCTCAAAACTCTGGATTCTGATAGAGGGCCATGAGACTTAGACCTGAGTGCAAAAATGGAGGCTCTAGACCCTTCCAGAGCTGAGATTTTGAAACTCAAAGTTTCGACCAGAAAAAAAAACGACAGTGTTACCCCTTACGGTTTTTTTTGGGGGTGAAAAATTAAGTATCCCCAATCTTCTCAAAACTCTGGATTCTGATAGAGGGCCATGAGACTTAGACCTGAGTGCAAAAATGGAGGCTCTAGACCCTTCCAGAGCTGACATATCGAAACTCAAAATTTCGACCAGAAAAAAAAACGACAGTGTTACCCCTTACGTTTTTTTTTTTCGGGTGAAAAATTAAGTATCTCCAATCTTCTCAAAACTCTGGATTCTGATAGAGGGCCATGAGACTTAGACCTGAGTGCAAAAATGGAGGCTCTAGACCCTTCCAGAGCTGAGATATCGAAACTCAAAATTTAGACCGGAAAAAAAAAACGACAGTGTTACCCCTTACGTTTTTTTTTGGGGGGGGGGGGGTGAAAAATTAAGTATCTCCAATCTTCTCAAAACTCTGGATTCTGATAGAGGGCCATGAGACTTAGACCTGAGTGCAAAAAATGAGGCTCTAGACCCGTCCAGAGCTGAGATATCGAAACTCAAAATTTCGACCAGAAAAAAAACGACAGTGTTACCCCTTACGTTTTTTTGGGGGGGGGGGGGGGTGAAAAATTAAGTATCTCCAATCTTCTCAAAACTCTGGATTCTGATAGAGGGCCATGAGACTTAGACCTGAGTGCAAAAATGGAGGCTCTAGACCCTTCCAGAGCTGAGATTTTGAAACTCAAAGTTTCGACCAGAAAAAAAAAACGACAGTGTTACCCCTTACGGTTTTTTTTTTCGGGTGAAAAATTAAGTATCTCCAATCTTCTCAAAACTCTGGATTCTGATAGATGGCCATGAGACTTAGACCTGAGTGCAAAAATGGAGGCTCTAGACCCTTCCAGAGCTGAGATATCGAAACTCAAAATTTCGACCGAAAAAAAAAACGACAGTGTTACCCCTTACGTTTTTTTGGGGGGGGTGAAAAATTAAGTATCTCCAATCTTCTCAAAACTCTGGATTCTGATAGAGGGCCATGAGACTTAGACCTGAGTGCAAAAATGGAGGCTCTAGACCCTTCCAGAGCTGAGATATCGAAACTCAAAATTTCGACCGGAAAAAAAAAAACGACAATGTTACCCCTTACGTTTTTTTTGGGGGGGTGAAAAATTAAGTATCTCCAATCTTCTCAAAACTCTGGATTCTGATAGAGGGCCATGAGACTTAGACCTGAGTGCAAAAATTGAGGCTCTAGACCCTTCCAGAGCTGAGATATCGAAACTCAAAATTTCGACCAGAAAAAAAAACGACAGTGTTACCCCTTACGTTTATTTTTTTGGGTGAAAAATTAAGTATCCCCATTCTTCTCAAAACTCTGGATTCTGATAGAGGGCCATGAGACTTAGACCTTAGTGCAAAAATGGAGGCTCTAGACCCTTCCAGAGCTGAGATATCGAAACTCAAAATTTCGACCAGAAAAAAAAACGACAGTGTTACCCCTTACGTTTTTTTTTTTGGGTGAAAAATTAAGTATCCCCAATCTTCTCAAAACTCTGCATTCTGATAGAGGGCCATGAGACTTAGACCTGAGTGCAAAAATGGAGGCTCTAGACCCTTCCAGAGCTGAGATATCGAAACTCAAAATTTCGACCAGAAAAAAAAACGACAGTGTTACCCCTTACGTTTTTTTTGGGGGGGGGGTGAAAAATTAAGTATCTCCAATCTTCTCAAAACTCTGGATTATGATAGAGGGCCATGAGACTTAGACCTGAGTGCAAAAATAGAGGCTCTAGACCCTTCCAGAGCTGAGATATCGAAACTCAAAATTTCGACCAGAAAAAAAAAACGACAGTGTTACCCCTTACGTTTTTTTTTCGGGTGAAAAATTAAGTATCTCCAATCTTCTCAAAACTCTGGATTCTGATAGAGGGCCATGAGACTTAGACCTGAGTGCAAAAATGGAGGCTCTAGACCCTTCCAGAGCTGAGATTTTGAAACTCAAAGTTTCGACCAGAAAAAAAAAACGACAGTGTTACCCCTTACGGTTTTTTTTTTTTCGGGTGAAAAATTAAGTATCTCCAATCTTCTCAAAACTCTGGATTCTGATAGATGGCCATGAGACTTAGACCTGAGTGCAAAAATGGAGGCTCTAGACCCTTCCAGAGCTGAGATATCGAAACTCAAAATTTCGACCGAAAAAAAAAACGACAGTGTTACCCCTTACGTTTTTTTGGGGGGGGTGAAAAATTAAGTATCTCCAATCTTCTCAAAACTCTGGATTCTGATAGAGGGCCATGAGACTTAGACCTGAGTGCAAAAATGGAGGCTCTAGACCCTTCCAGAGCTGAGATATCGAAACTCAAAATTTCGACCGGAAAAAAAAAACGACAATGTTACCCCTTACGTTTTTTTGGGGGGGGTGAAAAATTAAGTATCTCCAATCTTCTCAAAACTCTGGATTCTGATAGAGGGCCATGAGACTTAGACCTGAGTGCAAAAATTGAGGCTCTAGACCCTTCCAGAGCTGAGATATCGAAACTCAAAATTTCGACCAGAAAAAAAAACGACAGTGTTACCCCTTACGTTTATTTTTTTGGGTGAAAAATTAAGTATCCCCATTCTTCTCAAAACTCTGGATTCTGATAGAGGGCCATGAGACTTAGACCTTAGTGCAAAAATGGAGGCTCTAGACCCTTCCAGAGCTGAGATATCGAAACTCAAAATTTCGACCAGAAAAAAAAACGACAGTGTTACCCCTTACGTTTTTTTTTTTTGGGTGAAAAATTAAGTATCCCCAATCTTCTCAAAACTCTGCATTCTGATAGAGGGCCATGAGACTTAGACCTGAGTGCAAAAATGGAGGCTCTAGACCCTTCCAGAGCTGAGATATCGAAACTCAAAATTTCGACCAGAAAAAAAAACGACAGTGTTACCCCTTACGTTTTTTTTTGGGGGGGTGAAAAATTAAGTATCTCCAATCTTCTCAAAACTCTGGATTATGATAGAGGGCCATGAGACTTAGACCTGAGTGCAAAAATAGAGGCTCTAGACCCTTCCAGAGCTGAGATATCGAAACTCAAAATTTCGACCAGAAAAAAAAAACGACAGTGTTACCCCTTACGTTTTTTTTTCGGGTGAAAAATTAAGTATCTCCAATCTTCTCAAAACTCTGGATTCTGATAGAGGGCCATGAGACTTAGAACTTAGTGCAAAAATGGAGGCTCTAGACCCTTCCAGAGCTGAGATATCGAAACTCAAAATTTCGACCAGAAAAAAAAAACGACAGTGTTACCCCTTACGTTTTTTTGGGGGGGGTGAAAAATTAAGTATCTCCAATCTTCTCAAAACTCTGGATTCTGATAGAGGGCCATGAGACTTAGACCTGAGTGCAAAAATGGAGGCTCTAGACCCTTCCAGAGCTGAGATATCGAAACTCAAAATTTCGACCGGAAAAAAAAACGACAGTGTTACCCCTTACGTTTTTTTTGGGGGGGTAAAAAATTAAGTATCTCCAATCTTCTCAAAACTCTGGATTCTGATAGAGGGCCATGAGACTTAGACCTGAGTGCAAAAATAGAGGCTCTAGACCCTTCCATAGCTGAGATATCGAAACTCAAAATTTCGACCGGAAAAAAAACCGACAGTGTTACCCCTTACGTTTTTTTTTTTGGGGGGGTGAAAAATTAAGTATCTCCAATCTTCTCAAAACTCTGGATTCTGATAGAGGGCCATGAGACTTAGACCTGAGTGCAAAAATGGAGGCTCTAGACCCTTCCAGAGCTAAGATATCGAAACTCAAAATTTCGACCGGAAAAAAAAACGACAGTGTTACCCCTTACGTTTTTTTTGGGGGGGTGAAAAATTAAGTATCTCCAATCTTCTCAAAACTCTGGATTCTGATAGAGGGCCATGAGACTTAGACCTGAGTGCAAAAATAGAGGCTCTAGACCCTTCCATAGCTGAGATATCGAAACTCAAAATTTCGACCGGAAAAAAAACCGACAGTGTTACCCCTTACGTTTTTTTTTTGGGGGGGTGAAAAATTAAGTATCTCCAATCTTCTCAAAACTCTGGATTCTGATAAAGGGCCATGAGACTTAGACCTGAGTGCAAAAATGGAGGTTCTAGACCCTTCCAGAGCTGAGATATCGAAACTCAAAATTTCGACCAGAAAAAAAAAAACGACAGTGTTACCCCTTACGTTTTTTTTTTTGGGTGAAAAATTATGTATCCCCAATCTTCTCAAAACTCTGGATTCTGATAGAGGACCATGAGACTTAGACCTGAGTGCAAAAATGGAGGCTCTAGACCCTTCCAGAGCTGAGATTTTGAAACTCAAAGTTTCGACCAGAAAAAAAAAACGACAGTGTTACCCCTTACGTTTTTTTTGGGGGGGTGAAAAATTAAGTATCTCCAATCTTCTCAAAACTCTGGATTCTGATAGATGGCCATGAGACTTAGACCTGAGTGCAAAAATGGAGGCTCTAGACTCCTCTAGAGCTGAGATATCGAAACTCAAACTTTCGACCAGAAAAAAAAAACGACAGTGTTACCCCTTACGTTTTTTTTTTTTGGGTGAAAAATTAAGTATCGCCAATCTTCTCAAAACTCTGGATTCTGATAGAGGGCCATGAGACTTAGACCTGAGTGCAAAAATGGAGGCTCTAGACCCTTCCAGAGCTGAGATTTTGAAACTCAAAATTTCGACCAGAAAAAAAAACGACAGTGTTACCCCTTACGGTTTTTTTTTCGGGTGAAAAATTAAGTATCTCCAGTCGTCTCAAAACTCTGGATTCTGATAGAGGGCCATGAGACTTAGACCTGAGTGCAAAAATGGAGGCTCTAGACCCTTCCAGAGCTGAGATATCGAAACTCAAAATTTCGACCAGAAAAAAAAAACGACAGTGTTACCCCTTACGTTTTTTTTTTTTTTTGGGTGAAAAATTAAGTATCCCCAATCTTCTCAAAACTCTGGATTCTGATAGAGGGCCATGAGACTTAGACCTGAGTGCAAAAATGGAGGCTCTAGACCCTTCCAGAGCTGAGATTTTGAAACTCAAAGTTTCGACCAGAAAAAAAAACGACAGTGTTACCCCTTACGTTTTTTTTTGGGGGTGAAAAATTAAGTATCCCCAATCTTCTCAAAACTCTGGATTCTGATAGAGGGCCATGAGACTTAGACCTGAGTGCAAAAATGGAGGCTCTAGACCCTTCCAGAGCTGACATATCGAAACTCAAAATTTCGACCAGAAAAAAAAACGACAGTGTTACCCCTTACGTTTTTTTTTTTTCGGGTGAAAAATTAAGTATCTCCAATCTTCTCAAAACTCTGGATTCTGATAGAGGGCCATGAGACTTAGACCTGAGTGCAAAAATGGAGGCTCTAGACCCTTCCAGAGCTGAGATATCGAAACTCAAAATTTAGACCGGAAAAAAAAAACGACAGTGTTACCCCTTACGTTTTTTTTGGGGGGGGGGGGGTGAAAAATTAAGTATCTCCAATCTTCTCAAAACTCTGGATTCTGATAGAGGGACATGAGACTTAGACCTGAGTGCAAAAAATGAGGCTCTAGACCCGTCCAGAGCTGAGATATCGAAACTCAAAATTTCGACCAGAAAAAAAACGACAGTGTTACCCCTTACGTTTTTTTTGGTGGGGGGGGTGAAAAATTAAGTATCTCCAATCTTTTCAAAACTCTGGATTCTGATAGAGGGCCATGAGACTTAGACCTGAGTGCAAAAATGGAGGCTCTAGACCCTTCCAGAGCTGAGATTTTGAAACTCAAAGTTTCGACCAGAAAAAAAAAACGACAGTGTTACCCCTTACGGTTTTTTTTTTTTCGGGTGAAAAATTAAGTATCTCCAATCTTCTCAAAACTCTGGATTCTGATAGATGGCCATGAGACTTAGACCTGAGTGCAAAAATGGAGGCTCTAGACCCTTCCAGAGCTGAGATATCGAAACTCAAAATTTCGACCGAAAAAAAAAACGACAGTGTTACCCCTTACGTTTTTTTGGGGGGGGTGAAAAATTAAGTATCTCCAATCTTCTCAAAACTCTGGATTCTGATAGAGGGCCATGAGACTTAGACCTGAGTGCAAAAATGGAGGCTCTAGACCCTTCCAGAGCTGAGATATCGAAACTCAAAATTTCGACCGGAAAAAAAAAACGACAATGTTACCCCTTACGTTTTTTTTGGGGGGGTGAAAAATTAAGTATCTCCAATCTTCTCAAAACTCTGGATTCTGATAGAGGGCCATGAGACTTAGACCTGAGTGCAAAAATGGAGGCTCTAGACCCTTCCAGAGCTAAGATATCGAAACTCAAAATTTCGACCGGAAAAAAAAACGACAGTGTTACCCCTTACGTTTTTTTTGGGGGGGTGAAAAATTAAGTATCTCCAATCTTCTCAAAACTCTGGATTCTGATAGAGGGCCATGAGACTTAGACCTGAGTGCAAAAATAGAGGCTCTAGACCCTTCCATAGCTGAGATATCGAAACTCAAAATTTCGACCGGAAAAAAAACCGACAGTGTTACCCCTTACGTTTTTTTTTTGGGGGGGTGAAAAATTAAGTATCTCCAATCTTCTCAAAACTCTGGATTCTGATAAAGGGCCATGAGACTTAGACCTGAGTGCAAAAATGGAGGTTCTAGACCCTTCCAGAGCTGAGATATCGAAACTCAAAATTTCGACCAGAAAAAAAAAAACGACAGTGTTACCCCTTACGTTTTTTTTTTTGGGTGAAAAATTATGTATCCCCAATCTTCTCAAAACTCTGGATTCTGATAGAGGGCCATGAGACTTAGACCTGAGTGCAAAAATGGAGGCTCTAGACCCTTCCAGAGCTGAGATTTTGAAACTCAAAGTTTCGACCAGAAAAAAAAAACGACAGTGTTACCCCTTACGTTTTTTTTGGGGGGGTGAAAAATTAAGTATCTCCAATCTTCTCAAAACTCTGGATTCTGATAGATGGCCATGAGACTTAGACCTGAGTGCAAAAATGGAGGCTCTAGACTCCTCTAGAGCTGAGATATCGAAACTCAAACTTTCGACCAGAAAAAAAAAACGACAGTGTTACCCCTTACGTTTTTTTTTTTTGGGTGAAAAATTAAGTATCGCCAATCTTCTCAAAACTCTGGATTCTGATAGAGGGCCATGAGACTTAGACCTGAGTGCAAAAATGGAGGCTCTAGACCCTTCCAGAGCTGAGATTTTGAAACTCAAAATTTCGACCAGAAAAAAAAACGACAGTGTTACCCCTTACGGTTTTTTTTTCGGGTGAAAAATTAAGTATCTCCAGTCGTCTCAAAACTCTGGATTCTGATAGAGGGCCATGAGACTTAGACCTGAGTGCAAAAATGGAGGCTCTAGACCCTTCCAGAGCTGAGATATCGAAACTCAAAATTTCGACCAGAAAAAAAAAACGACAGTGTTACCCCTTACGTTTTTTTTTTTTTTTTGGGTGAAAAATTAAGTATCCCCAATCTTCTCAAAACTCTGGATTCTGATAGAGGGCCATGAGACTTAGACCTGAGTGCAAAAATGGAGGCTCTAGACCCTTCCAGAGCTGAGATTTTGAAACTCAAAGTTTCGACCAGAAAAAAAAACGACAGTGTTACCCCTTACGTTTTTTTTTGGGGGTGAAAAATTAAGTATCCCCAATCTTCTCAAAACTCTGGATTCTGATAGAGGGCCATGAGACTTAGACCTGAGTGCAAAAATGGAGGCTCTAGACCCTTCCAGAGCTGACATATCGAAACTCAAAATTTCGACCAGAAAAAAAAACGACAGTGTTACCCCTTACGTTTTTTTTTTTTCGGGTGAAAAATTAAGTATCTCCAATCTTCTCAAAACTCTGGATTCTGATAGAGGGCCATGAGACTTAGACCTGAGTGCAAAAATGGAGGCTCTAGACCCTTCCAGAGCTGAGATATCGAAACTCAAAATTTAGACCGGAAAAAAAAAACGACAGTGTTACCCCTTACGTTTTTTTGGGGGGGGGGGGGTGAAAAATTAAGTATCTCCAATCTTCTCAAAACTCTGGATTCTGATAGAGGGACATGAGACTTAGACCTGAGTGCAAAAAATGAGGCTCTAGACCCGTCCAGAGCTGAGATATCGAAACTCAAAATTTCGACCAGAAAAAAAACGACAGTGTTACCCCTTACGTTTTTTTTGGTGGGGGGGGTGAAAAATTAAGTATCTCCAATCTTTTCAAAACTCTGGATTCTGATAGAGGGCCATGAGACTTAGACCTGAGTGCAAAAATGGAGGCTCTAGACCCTTCCAGAGCTGAGATTTTGAAACTCAAAGTTTCGACCAGAAAAAAAAAACGACAGTGTTACCCCTTACGGTTTTTTTTTTTTCGGGTGAAAAATTAAGTATCTCCAATCTTCTCAAAACTCTGGATTCTGATAGATGGCCATGAGACTTAGACCTGAGTGCAAAAATGGAGGCTCTAGACCCTTCCAGAGCTGAGATATCGAAACTCAAAATTTCGACCGAAAAAAAAAACGACAGTGTTACCCCTTACGTTTTTTTGGGGGGGGTGAAAAATTAAGTATCTCCAATCTTCTCAAAACTCTGGATTCTGATAGAGGGCCATGAGACTTAGACCTGAGTGCAAAAATGGAGGCTCTAGACCCTTCCAGAGCTGAGATATCGAAACTCAAAATTTCGACCGGAAAAAAAAAACGACAATGTTACCCCTTACGTTTTTTTTGGGGGGGTGAAAAATTAAGTATCTCCAATCTTCTCAAAACTCTGGATTCTGATAGAGGGCCATGAGACTTAGACCTGAGTGCAAAAATTGAGGCTCTAGACCCTTCCAGAGCTGAGATATCGAAACTCAAAATTTCGACCAGAAAAAAAAAACGACAGTGTTACCCCTTACGTTTATTTTTTTGGGTGAAAAATTAAGTATCCCCATTCTTCTCAAAACTCTGGATTCTGATAGAGGGCCATGAGACTTAGACCTTAGTGCAAAAATGGAGGCTCTAGACCCTTCCAGAGCTGAGATATCGAAACTCAAAATTTCGACCAGAAAAAAAAACGACAGTGTTACCCCTTACGTTTTTTTTTTTTGGGTGAAAAATTAAGTATCCCCAATCTTCTCAAAACTCTGCATTCTGATAGAGGGCCATGAGACTTAGACCTGAGTGCAAAAATGGAGGCTCTAGACCCTTCCAGAGCTGAGATATCGAAACTCAAAATTTCGACCAGAAAAAAAAACGACAGTGTTACCCCTTACGTTTTTTTTTGGAGGGGGTGAAAAATTAAGTATCTCCAATCTTCTCAAAACTCTGGATTATGATAGAGGGCCATGAGACTTAGACCTGAGTGCAAAAATAGAGGCTCTAGACCCTTCCAGAGCTGAGTTATCGAAACTCAAAATTTCGACCAGAAAAAAAAAACGACAGTGTTACCCCTTACGTTTTTTTTTCGGGTGAAAAATTAAGTATCTCCAATCTTCTCAAAACTCTGGATTCTGATAGAGGGCCATGAGACTTAGAACTTAGTGCAAAAATGGAGGCTCTAGACCCTTCCAGAGCTGAGATATCGAAACTCAAAATTTCGACCGGAAAAAAAAACGACAGTGTTACCCCTTACGTTTTTTTGGGGGGGGGTGAAAAATTAAGTATCTCCAATCTTCTCAAAACTCTGGATTCTGATAGAGGGCCATGAGACTTAGACCTGAGTGCAAAAATAGAGGCTCTAGACCCTTCCATAGCTGAGATATCGAAACTCAAAATTTCGACCGGAAAAAAAACCGACAGTGTTACCCCTTACGTTTTTTTTTTTGGGTGAAAAATTATGTATCCCCAATCTTCTCAAAACTCTGGATTCTGATAGAGGGCCATGAGACTTAGACCTGAGTGCAAAAATGGAGGCTCTAGACCCTTCCAGAGCTGAGATTTTGAAACTCAAAGTTTCGACCAGAAAAAAAAAACGACAGTGTTACCCCTTACGTTTTTTTTGGGGGGGTGAAAAATTAAGTATCTCCAATCTTCTCAAAACTCTGGATTCTGATAGATGGCCATGAGACTTAGACCTGAGTGCAAAAATGGAGGCTCTAGACTCCTCTAGAGCTGAGATATCGAAACTCAAACTTTCGACCAGAAAAAAAAAACGACAGTGTTACCCCTTACGTTTTTTTTTTTTGGGTGAAAAATTAAGTATCGCCAATCTTCTCAAAACTCTGGATTCTGATAGAGGGCCATGAGACTTAGACCTGAGTGCAAAAATGGAGGCTCTAGACCCTTCCAGAGCTGAGATTTTGAAACTCAAAATTTCGACCAGAAAAAAAAACGACAGTGTTACCCCTTACGGTTTTTTTTTCGGGTGAAAAATTAAGTATCTCCAGTCGTCTCAAAACTCTGGATTCTGATAGAGGGCCATGAGACTTAGACCTGAGTGCAAAAATGGAGGCTCTAGACCCTTCCAGAGCTGAGATATCGAAACTCAAAATTTCGACCAGAAAAAAAAAACGACAGTGTTACCCCTTACGTTTTTTTTTTTTTTGGGTGAAAAATTAAGTATCCCCAATCTTCTCAAAACTCTGGATTCTGATAGAGGGCCATGAGACTTAGACCTGAGTGCAAAAATGGAGGCTCTAGACCCTTCCAGAGCTGAGATTTTGAAACTCAAAGTTTCGACCAGAAAAAAAAACGACAGTGTTACCCCTTACGTTTTTTTTGGGGGGTGAAAAATTAAGTATCCCCAATCTTCTCAAAACTCTGGATTCTGATAGAGGGCCATGAGACTTAGACCTGAGTGCAAAAATGGAGGCTCTAGACCCTTCCAGAGCTGACATATCGAAACTCAAAATTTCGACCAGAAAAAAAAACGACAGTGTTACCCCTTACGTTTTTTTTTTTTCGGGTGAAAAATTAAGTATCTCCAATCTTCTCAAAACTCTGGATTCTGATAGAGGGCCATGAGACTTAGACCTGAGTGCAAAAATGGAGGCTCTAGACCCTTCCAGAGCTGAGATATCGAAACTCAAAATTTAGACCGGAAAAAAAAAACGACAGTGTTACCCCTTACGTTTTTTTTGGGGGGGGGGGGTGAAAAATTAAGTATCTCCAATCTTCTCAAAACTCTGGATTCTGATAGAGGGACATGAGACTTAGACCTGAGTGCAAAAAATGAGGCTCTAGACCCGTCCAGAGCTGAGATATCGAAACTCAAAATTTCGACCAGAAAAAAAACGACAGTGTTACCCCTTACGTTTTTTTTGGTGGGGGGGGTGAAAAATTAAGTATCTCCAATCTTTTCAAAACTCTGGATTCTGATAGAGGGCCATGAGACTTAGACCTGAGTGCAAAAATGGAGGCTCTAGACCCTTCCAGAGCTGAGATTTTGAAACTCAAAGTTTCGACCAGAAAAAAAAAACGACAGTGTTACCCCTTACGGTTTTTTTTTTTTCGGGTGAAAAATTAAGTATCTCCAATCTTCTTAAAACTCTGGATTCTGATAGATGGCCATGAGACTTAGACCTGAGTGCAAAAATGGAGGCTCTAGACCCTTCCAGAGCTGAGATATCGAAACTCAAAATTTCGACCGAAAAAAAAAACGACAGTGTTACCCCTTACGTTTTTTTGGGGGGGGTGAAAAATTAAGTATCTCCAATCTTCTCAAAACTCTGGATTCTGATAGAGGGCCATGAGACTTAGACCTGAGTGCAAAAATGGAGGCTCTAGACCCTTCCAGAGCTGAGATATCGAAACGCAAAATTTCGACCGGAAAAAAAAAACGACAATGTTACCCCTTACGTTTTTTTTGGGGGGGTGAAAAATTAAGTATCTCCAATCTTCTCAAAACTCTGGATTCTGATAGAGGGCCATGAGACTTAGACCTGAGTGCAAAAATTGAGGCTCTAGACCCTTCCAGAGCTGAGATATCGAAACTCAAAATTTCGACCAGAAAAAAAAAACGACAGTGTTACCCCTTACGTTTATTTTTTTGGGTGAAAAATTAAGTATCCCCATTCTTCTCAAAACTCTGGATTCTGATAGAGGGCCATGAGACTTAGACCTTAGTGCAAAAATGGAGGCTCTAGACCCTTCCAGAGCTGAGATATCGAAACTCAAAATTTCGACCAGAAAAAAAAACGACAGTGTTACCCCTTACGTTTTTTTTTTTTGGGTGAAAAATTAAGTATCCCCAATCTTCTCAAAACTCTGCATTCTGATAGAGGGCCATGAGACTTAGACCTGAGTGCAAAAATGGAGGCTCTAGACCCTTCCAGAGCTGAGATATCGAAACTCAAAATTTCGACCAGAAAAAAAAACGACAGTGTTACCCCTTACGTTTTTTTTTGGAGGGGGTGAAAAATTAAGTATCTCCAATCTTCTCAAAACTCTGGATTATGATAGAGGGCCATGAGACTTAGACCTGAGTGCAAAAATAGAGGCTCTAGACCCTTCCAGAGCTGAGTTATCGAAACTCAAAATTTCGACCAGAAAAAAAAAACGACAGTGTTACCCCTTACGTTTTTTTTTCGGGTGAAAAATTAAGTATCTCCAATCTTCTCAAAACTCTGGATTCTGATAGAGGGCCATGAGACTTAGAACTTAGTGCAAAAATGGAGGCTCTAGACCCTTCCAGAGCTGAGATATCGAAACTCAAAATTTCGACCGGAAAAAAAAACGACAGTGTTACCCCTTACGTTTTTTTTGGGGGGGTGAAAAATTAAGTATCTCCAATCTTCTCAAAACTCTGGATTCTGATAGAGGGCCATGAGACTTAGACCTGAGTGCAAAAATAGAGGCTCTAGACCCTTCCATAGCTGAGATATCGAAACTCAAAATTTCGACCGGAAAAAAAACCGACAGTGTTACCCCTTACGTTTTTTTTTTGGGGGGGTGAAAAATTAAGTATCTCCAATCTTCTCAAAACTCTGGATTCTGATAGAGGGCCATGAGACTTAGACCTGAGTGCAAAAATGGAGGCTCTAGACCCTTCCAGAGCTGAGATATCGAAACTCGAAATTTCGACCGGAAAAAAAAACGACAGTGTTACCCCTTACGTTTTTTTTGGGGGGGTGAAAAATTAAGTATCTCCAATCTTCTCAAAACTCTGGATTCTGATAGAGGGCCATGAGACTTAGACCTGAGTGCAAAAATAGAGGCTCTAGACCCTTCCATAGCTGAGATATCGAAACTCAAAATTTCGACCGGAAAAAAAACCGACAGTGTTACCCCTTACGTTTTTTTTGGGGGGGGGTGAAAAATTAAGTATCTCCAATCTTCTCAAAACTCTGGATTCTGATAAAGGGCCATGAGACTTAGACCTGAGTGCAAAAATGGAGGTTCTAGACCCTTCCAGAGCTGAGATATCGAAACTCAAAATTTCGACCAGAAAAAAAAAACGACAGTGTTACCCCTTACGTTTTTTTTTTTCGGGTGAAAAATTATGTATCCCCAATCTTCTCAAAACTCTGGATTCTGATAGAGGGCCATGAGACTTAGACCTGAGTGCAAAAATGGAGGCTCTAGACCCTTCCAGAGCTGAGATTTTGAAACTCAAAGTTTCGACCAGAAAAAAAAAACGACAGTGTTACCCCTTACGTTTTTTTTGGGGGGGTGAAAAATTAAGTATCTCCAATCTTCTCAAAACTCTGGATTCTGATAGATGGCCATGAGACTTAGACCTGAGTGCAAAAATGGAGGCTCTAGACTCCTCTAGAGCTGAGATATCGAAACTCAAACTTTCGACCAGAAAAAAAAAACGACAGTGTTACCCCTTACGTTTTTTTTTTTTGGGTGAAAAATTAAGTATCGCCAATCTTCTCAAAACTCTGGATTCTGATAGAGGGCCATGAGACTTAGACCTGAGTGCAAAAATGGAGGCTCTAGACCCTTCCAGAGCTGAGATTTTGAAACTCAAAATTTCGACCAGAAAAAAAAACGACAGTGTTACCCCTTACGGTTTTTTTTTCGGGTGAAAAATTAAGTATCTCCAGTCGTCTCAAAACTCTGGATTCTGATAGAGGGCCATGAGACTTAGACCTGAGTGCAAAAATGGAGGCTCTAGCCCCTTCCAGAGCTGAGATATCGAAACTCAAAAATTCGGCCCGAAAAAAAAAACGACAGTGGTACCCCTTACGTTTTTTTTTTGGGCGAAAAATTAAGTTTCTCCAATCTTCCCAAATTCTGGTAGAGGGCCATGAGACTTAGACCTGAGTGCAAAAATGGAGGCTCTAGCCCCTTCCAGAGCTGAGATATCGAAACTCAAAAATTCGGCCCGAAAAAAAAACGACAGTGGTACCCCTTACGTTTTTTTTTTGGGCGAAAAATTAAGTTTCTCCAATCTTCCCAAATTCTGATAGAGGGCCATGAGACTTAGACCTGAGTGCAAAAATGGAGGCTCTAGCCCCTTCCAGAGCTGAGATATCGAAACTCAAAAATTCGGCCCGAAAAAAAAAACGACAATGATACCCCTTACGTTTTTTTTTTTGGGCGAAAAATTAAGTTTCTCCAATCTTCCCAAATTCTGATAGAGGGCCATGAGACTTAGACCTGAGTGCAAAAATGGAGGCTCTAGCCCCTCCAGAGCTGAGATATCGAAACTCAAAAATTCGTCCCGAAAAAAAAAATGACAGTGTTACCCCTTACGTTTTTTTTTTTTCGGGTGAAAAATTAAGTATCTCCAATCTTCTCAAAACTCTGGATTCTGATAGAGGGCCATGAGACTTAGACCTGAGTGCAAAAATGGAGGCTCTAGACCCTTCCAGAGCTGAGATATCGAAACTCAAAATTTAGACCGGAAAAAAAAAAACGACAGTGTTACCCCTTACGTTTTTTTTGGGGGGGGGGGGGGTGAAAAATTAAGTATCTCCAATCTTCTCAAAACTCTGGATTCTGATAGAGGGACATGAGACTTAGACCTGAGTGCAAAAAATGAGGCTCTAGACCCGTCCAGAGCTGAGATATCGAAACTCAAAATTTCGACCAGAAAAAAAACGACAGTGTTACCCCTTACGTTTTTTTTGGTGGGGGGGGTGAAAAATTAAGTATCTCCAATCTTCTCAAAACTCTGGATTCTGATAGAGGGCCATGAGACTTAGACCTGAGTGCAAAAATGGAGGCTCTAGACCCTTCCAGAGCTGAGATTTTGAAACTCAAAGTTTCGACCAGAAAAAAAAAACGACAGTGTTACCCCTTACGGTTTTTTTTTTTTCGGGTGAAAAATTAAGTATCTCCAATCTTCTCAAAACTCTGGATTCTGATAGATGGCCATGAGACTTAGACCTGAGTGCAAAAATGGAGGCTCTAGACCCTTCCAGAGCTGAGATATCGAAACTCAAAATTTCGACCGAAAAAAAAAACGACAGTGTTACCCCTTACGTTTTTTTGGGGGGGGTGAAAAATTAAGTATCTCCAATCTTCTCAAAACTCTGGATTCTGATAGAGGGCCATGAGACTTAGACCTGAGTGCAAAAATGGAGGCTCTAGACCCTTCCAGAGCTGAGATATCGAAACTCAAAATTTCGACCGGAAAAAAAAAACGACAATGTTACCCCTTACGTTTTTTTTGGGGGGGTGAAAAATTAAGTATCTCCAATCTTCTCAAAACTCTGGATTCTGATAGAGGGCCATGAGACTTAGACCTGAGTGCAAAAATTGAGGCTCTAGACCCTTCCAGAGCTGAGATATCGAAACTCAAAATTTCGACCAGAAAAAAAAACGACAGTGTTACCCCTTACGTTTATTTTTTTGGGTGAAAAATTAAGTATCCCCATTCTTCTCAAAACTCTGGATTCTGATAGAGGGCCATGAGACTTAGACCTGAGTGCAAAAATAGAGGCTCTAGACCCTTCCATAGCTGAGATATCGAAACTCAAAATTTCGACCGGAAAAAAAACCGACAGTGTTACCCCTTACGTTTTTTTTTGGGGGGGTGAAAAATTAAGTATCTCCAATCTTCTCAAAACTCTGGATTCTGATAAAGGGCCATGAGACTTAGACCTGAGTGCAAAAATGGAGGTTCTAGACCCTTCCAGAGCTGAGATATCGAAACTCAAAATTTCGACCAGAAAAAAAAAAACGACAGTGTTACCCCTTACGTTTTTTTTTTTGGGTGAAAAATTATGTATCCCCAATCTTCTCAAAACTCTGGATTCTGATAGAGGGCCATGAGACTTAGACCTGAGTGCAAAAATGGAGGCTCTAGACCCTTCCAGAGCTGAGATTTTGAAACTCAAAGTTTCGACCAGAAAAAAAAAACGACAGTGTTACCCCTTACGTTTTTTTTGGGGGGGTGAAAAATTAAGTATCTCCAATCTTCTCAAAACTCTGGATTCTGATAGATGGCCATGAGACTTAGACCTGAGTGCAAAAATGGAGGCTCTAGACTCCTCTAGAGCTGAGATATCGAAACTCAAACTTTCGACCAGAAAAAAAAAAACGACAGTGTTACCCCTTACGTTTTTTTTTTTTGGGTGAAAAATTAAGTATCGCCAATCTTCTTAAAACTCTGGATTCTGATAGAGGGCCATGAGACTTAGACCTGAGTGCAAAAATGGAGGCTCTAGACCCTTCCAGAGCTGAGATTTTGAAACTCAAAATTTCGACCAGAAAAAAAAACGACAGTGTTACCCCTTACGGTTTTTTTTTCGGGTGAAAAATTAAGTATCTCCAGTCGTCTCAAAACTCTGGATTCTGATAGAGGGCCATGAGACTTAGACCTGAGTGCAAAAATGGAGGCTCTAGCCCCTTCCAGAGCTGAGATATCGAAACTCAAAAATTCGGCCCGAAAAAAAAAACGACAGTGGTACCCCTTACGTTTTTTTTTTGGGCGAAAAATTAAGTTTCTCCAATCTTCCCAAATTCTGGTAGAGGGCCATGAGACTTAGACCTGAGTGCAAAAATGGAGGCTCTAGCCCCTTCCAGAGCTGAGATATCGAAACTCAAAAATTCGGCCCGAAAAAAAAAACGACAATGATACCCCTTACGTTTTTTTTTTTGGGCGAAAAATTAAGTTTCTCCAATCTTCCCAAATTCTGATAGAGGGCCATGAGACTTAGACCTGAGTGCAAAAATGGAGGCTCTAGCCCCTTCCAGAGCTGAGATATCGAAACTCAAAAATTCGTCCCGAAAAAAAAAATGACAGTGTTACCCCTTACGTTTTTTTTTTTTCGGGTGAAAAATTAAGTATCTCCAATCTTCTCAAAACTCTGGATTCTGATAGAGGGCCATGAGACTTAGACCTGAGTGCAAAAATGGAGGCTCTAGACCCTTCCAGAGCTGAGATATCGAAACTCAAAATTTAGACCGGAAAAAAAAAACGACAGTGTTACCCCTTACGTTTTTTTTGGGGGGGGGGGGGTGAAAAATTAAGTATCTCCAATCTTCTCAAAACTCTGGATTCTGATAGAGGGACATGAGACTTAGACCTGAGTGCAAAAAATGAGGCTCTAGACCCGTCCAGAGCTGAGATATCGAAACTCAAAATTTCGACCAGAAAAAAAACGACAGTGTTACCCCTTACGTTTTTTTTGGTGGGGGGGGTGAAAAATTAAGTATCTCCAATCTTCTCAAAACTCTGGATTCTGATAGAGGGCCATGAGACTTAGACCTGAGTGCAAAAATGGAGGCTCTAGACCCTTCCAGAGCTGAGATTTTGAAACTCAAAGTTTCGACCAGAAAAAAAAAACGACAGTGTTACCCCTTACGGTTTTTTTTTTTTCGGGTGAAAAATTAAGTATCTCCAATCTTCTCAAAACTCTGGATTCTGATAGATGGCCATGAGACTTAGACCTGAGTGCAAAAATGGAGGCTCTAGACCCTTCCAGAGCTGAGATATCGAAACTCAAAATTTCGACCGAAAAAAAAAACGACAGTGTTACCCCTTACGTTTTTTTGGGGGGGGTGAAAAATTAAGTATCTCCAATCTTCTCAAAACTCTGGATTCTGATAGAGGGCCATGAGACTTAGACCTGAGTGCAAAAATGGAGGCTCTAGACCCTTCCAGAGCTGAGATATCGAAACTCAAAATTTCGACCGGAAAAAAAAAACGACAATGTTACCCCTTACGTTTTTTTTGGGGGGGTGAAAAATTAAGTATCTCCAATCTTCTCAAAACTCTGGATTCTGATAGAGGGCCATGAGACTTAGACCTGAGTGCAAAAATTGAGGCTCTAGACCCTTCCAGAGCTGAGATATCGAAACTCAAAATTTCGACCAGAAAAAAAAACGACAGTGTTACCCCTTACGTTTATTTTTTTGGGTGAAAAATTAAGTATCCCCATTCTTCTCAAAACTCTGGATTCTGATAGAGGGCCATGAGACTTAGACCTTAGTGCAAAAATGGAGGCTCTAGACCCTTCCAGAGCTGAGATATCGAAACTCAAAATTTCGACCAGAAAAAAAAACGACAGTGTTACCCCTTACGTTTTTTTTTTTTGGGTGAAAAATTAAGTATCCCCAATCTTCTCAAAACTCTGCATTCTGATAGAGGGCCATGAGACTTAGACCTGAGTGCAAAAATGGAGCCTCTAGACCCTTCCAGAGCTGAGATATCGAAACTCAAAATTTCGACCAGAAAAAAAAACGACAGTGTTACCCCTTACGTTTTTTTTGGAGGGGGTGAAAAATTAAGTATCTCCAATCTTCTCAAAACTCTGGATTATGATAGAGGGCCATGAGACTTAGACCTGAGTGCAAAAATAGAGGCTCTAGACCCTTCCAGAGCTGAGATATCGAAACTCAAAATTTCGACCAGAAAAAAAAAACGACAGTGTTACCCCTTACGTTTTTTTTTCAGGTGAAAAATTAAGTATCTCCAATCTTCTCAAAACTCTGGATTCTGATAGAGGGCCATGAGACTTAGAACTTAGTGCAAAAATGGAGGCTCTAGACCCTTCCAGAGCTGAGATATCGAAACTCAAAATTTCGACCGGAAAAAAAAACGACAGTGTTACCCCTTACGTTTTTTTTTGGGGGGGTGAAAAATTAAGTATCTCCAATCTTCTCAAAACTCTGGATTCTGATAGAGGGCCATGAGACTTAGACCTGAGTGCAAAAATAGAGGCTCTAGACCCTTCCATAGCTGAGATATCGAAACTCAAAATTTCGACCGGAAAAAAAACCGACAGTGTTACCCCTTACGTTTTTTTTTTGGGGGGGTGAAAAATTAAGTATCTCCAATCTTCTCAAAACTCTGGATTCTGATAGAGGGCCATGAGACTTAGACCTGAGTGCAAAAATGGAGGCTCTAGACCCTTCCAGAGCTGAGATATCGAAACTCAAAATTTCGACCGGAAAAAAAAACGACAGTGTTACCCCTTACGTTTTTTTTGGGGGGGTGAAAAATTAAGTATCTCCAATCTTCTCAAAACTCTGGATTCTGATAGAGGGCCATGAGACTTAGACCTGAGTGCAAAAATAGAGGCTCTAGACCCTTCCATAGCTGAGATATCGAAACTCAAAATTTCGACCGGAAAAAAAACCGACAGTGTTACCCCTTACGTTTTTTTTTGGGGGGGGTGAAAAATTAAGTATCTCCAATCTTCTCAAAACTCTGGATTCTGATAAAGGGCCATGAGACTTAGACCTGAGTGCAAAAATGGAGGTTCTAGACCCTTCCAGAGCTGAGATATCGAAACTCAAAATTTCGACCAGAAAAAAAAAAACGACAGTGTTACCCCTTACGTTTTTTTTTTTGGGTGAAAAATTATGTATCCCCAATCTTCTCAAAACTCTGGATTCTGATAGAGGGCCATGAGACTTAGACCTGAGTGCAAAAATGGAGGCTCTAGACCCTTCCAGAGCTGAGATTTTGAAACTCAAAGTTTCGACCAGAAAAAAAAAACGACAGTGTTACCCCTTACGTTTTTTTTGGGGGGGTGAAAAATTAAGTATCTCCAATCTTCTCAAAACTCTGGATTCTGATAGATGGCCATGAGACTTAGACCTGAGTGCAAAAATGGAGGCTCTAGACTCCTCTAGAGCTGAGATATCGAAACTCAAACTTTCGACCAGAAAAAAAAACGACAGTGTTACCCCTTACGTTTTTTTTTTTTGGGTGAAAAATTAAGTATCGCCAATCTTCTCAAAACTCTGGATTCTGATAGAGGGCCATGAGACTTAGACCTGAGTGCAAAAATGGAGGCTCTAGACCCTTCCAGAGCTGAGATTTTGAAACTCAAAATTTCGACCAGAAAAAAAAACGACAGTGTTACCCCTTACGGTTTTTTTTTCGGGTGAAAAATTAAGTATCTCCAGTCGTCTCAAAACTCTGGATTCTGATAGAGGGCCATGAGACTTAGACCTGAGTGCAAAAATGGAGGCTCTAGCCCCTTCCAGAGCTGAGATATCGAAACTCAAAAATTCGGCCCGAAAAAAAAAACGACAGTGGTACCCCTTACGTTTTTTTTTTGGGCGAAAAATTAAGTTTCTCCAATCTTCCCAAATTCTGATAGAGGGCCATGAGACTTAGACCTGAGTGCAAAAATGGAGGTTCTAGCCCCTTCCAGAGCTGAGATATCGAAACTCAAAAATTCGGCCCAAAAAAAACGACAGTGGTACCCCTTACGTTTTTTTTTTGGGGCGAAAAATTAAGTTTCTCCAATCTTCCCAAATTCTGATAGAGGGCCATGAGACTTAGACCTGAGTGCAAAAATGGAGGCTCTAGCCCCTTCCAGAGCTGAGATATCGAAACTCAAAAATTCGGCCCGAAAAAAAAACGACAGTGGTACCCCTTACGTTTTTTTTTTGGGGCGAAAAATTAAGTTTCTCCAATCTTCCCAAATTCTGATAGAGGGCCATGAGACTTAGACCTGAGTGCAAAAATGGAGGCTCTAGCCCCTTCCAGAGCTGAGATATCGAAACTCAAAAATTCGGCCCGAAAAAAAAAAACGACAGTGGTACCCCTTACGTTTTTTTTGTTGGGGCGAAAAATTAAGTTTCTCCAATCTTCCCAAATTCTGATAGAGGGCCATGAGACTTAGACCTGAGTGCAAAAACGGGGGCTCTAGCCCCTTCCAGAGCTGAGATATCGAAACTCAAAAATTCGGCCCGAAAAAAAAGGACAGTGGTACCCCTTACGTTTTTTTTTGGGGCAGAAAATTAAGTTTCTCCAATCTTCCCAAATTCTGATAGAGGGCCATGAGACTTAGACCTGAGTGCAAAAATGGAGGCTCTAGCCCCTTCCAGAGCTGAGATATCGAAACTCAAAAATTCAGCCAGAAAAAAAAAAACGACAGTGGTACCCCTTACGGTTTTTTTTTTTGGGCGAAAAATTAAGTTTCTCCAATCTTCCCAAATTCTGATAGAGGGCCATGAGACTTAGACCTGAGTGCAAAAATGGAGGCTCTAGCCCCTTCCAGAGCTGAGATATCGAAACTCAAAAATTCGGCCCGAAAAAAAAAACGACAGTGGTACCCCTTACATTTTTTTTTTTTGGGGCGAAAAAATAAGTTTCTCCAATCTTTCCAAATTCTGATAGAGGGCCATGAGACTTAGACCTGAGTGCAAAAATGGAGGCTCTAGCCCCTTCCAGAGCTGAGATATCGAAACTCAAAAATTCGGCCCGAAAAAAAAACGACAGTGGTACCCCTTACGTTTTTTTTTTTGGGCGAAAAATTCAGTTTCTCCAATCTTCCCAAATTCTGATAGAGGGCCATGAGACTTAGACCTGAGTGCAAAAATGGAGGCTCTAGCCCCTTCCAGAGCTGAGATATCGAAAATCAAAAATTCGGCCCGAAAAAAAAAAACGACAGTGGTACCCCTTACGTTTTTTTTTTTGGGCGAAAAATTAAGTTTCTCCAATCTTCCCAAATTCTGATAGAGGGCCATGAGACTTAGACCTGAGTGCAAAAATGGAGGCTCTAGCCCCTTCCAGAGCTGAGATATCGAAACTCAAAAATTCGGCCCGAAAAAAAAACGACAGTGGTACCCCTTATGTTTTTTTTTTTTTGGGGTGAAAAATTAAGTTTCTCCAATCTTCCCAAATTCTGATAGAGGGCCATGAGACTTAGACCTGAGTGCAAAAATGGAGGCTCTAGCCCCTTCCAGAGCTGAGATATCGAAACTCAAAAATTCGGCCCGAAAAAAAAAAAACGACAGTGGTACCCCTTACGTTTTTTTTTGGGGCGAAAAATTAAGTTTCTCCAATCTTCCCAAATTCTGATAGAGGGCCATGAGACTTAGACCTGAGTGCAAAAATGGAGGCTCTAGCCCCTTCCAGAGCTGAGATATCGAAACTCAAAAATTCGGCCCGAAAAAAAAACGACAGTGGTACCCCTTACGTTTTTTTTTTTGGGCGAAAAATTAAGTTTCTCCAATCTTCCCAAATTCTGATAGAGGGCCATGAGACTTAGACCTGAGTGCAAAAATGGAGGCTCTAGCCCCTTCCAGAGCTGAGATATCGAAACTCAAAAATTCGGCCCGAAGAAAAACCGACAGTGGTACCCCTTACGTTTTTTTTTTTGGGCGAAAAATTAAGTTTCTCCAATCTTCCCAAATTCTGGTAGAGGGCCATGAGACTTAGACCTGAGTGCAAAAATGGAGGCTCTAGCCCCTTCCAGAGCTGAGATATCGAAACTCAAAAATTCGGCCCGAAAAAAAAACGACAGTGGTACCCCTTACGTTTTTTTTTTGGGCGAAAAATTAAGTTTCTCCAATCTTCTCAAATTCTGGTAGAGGGCCATGAGACTTAGACCTGAGTGCAAAAATGGAGGCTCTAGCCCCTTCCAGAGCTGAGATATCGAAACTCAAAAATTCGGCCCGAAAAAAAAAAACGACAGTGGTACCCCTTACGTTTTTTTTTGGGGCGAAAAATTAAGTTTCTCCAATCTTCCCAAATTCTGATAGAGGGCCATGAGACTTAGACCTGAGTGCAAAAATGGAGGCTCTAGCCCCTTCCAGAGCTGAGATATCGAAACTCAAAAATTCGGCCCGAAAAAAAAAACGACAGTGGTACCCCTTACGGTTTTTTTTTTGGGCGAAAAATTAAGTTTCTCCAATCTTCCCAAATTCTGATAGAGGGCCATGAGACTTAGACCTGAGTGCAAAAATGGAGGCTCTAGCCCCTTCCAGAGCTGAGATATCGAAACTCAAAAATTCGGCCCGAAAAAAAAAACGACAGTGGTACCCCTTACGTTTTTTTTTGGGGGGCGAAAAATTAAGTTTCTCCAATCTTCCCAAAACTCTGGATTCTGATAGAGGGCCATGAGACTTAGACCTGAGTGCAAAAATGGAGGCTCTAGCCCCTTCCAGAGCTGAGATATCAAAACTCAAAAATTCGGCCCGAAAAAAAAACGACAATGGTACCCCTTACGTTTTTTTTTTGGGTGAAAAATTAAGTTTCTCCAATCTTCCCAAATTCTGATAGAGGGCCATGAGACTTAGACCTGAGTGCAAAAATGGAGGCTCTAGCCCCTTCCAGAGCTGAGATATCGAAACTCAAAAATTCGGCCCGAAAAAAAAAAACGACAGTGGTACCCCTTACGTTTTTTTTTTTTTGGGGCGAAAAATTAAGTTTCTCCAATCTTCCCAAATTCTGATAGAGGGCCATGAGACTTAGACCTGAGTGCAAAAATGGAGGCTCTAGCCCCTTCCAGAGCTGAGATATTGAAACTCAAAAATTCGGCCCGAAAAAAAAAACGACAGTGGTACCCCTTACGTTTTTTTTTTTTGGGGCGAAAAATTAAGTTTCTCCAATCTTCCCAAATTCTGATAGAGGGCCATGAGACTTAGACCTGAGTGCAAAAATGGAGGCTCTAGCCCCTTCCAGAGCTGAGATATCGAAACTCAAAAATTCGGCCCGAAAAAAAAACGACAGTGGTACCCCTTACGTTTTTTTTTTGGGGCGAAAAATTAAGTTTCTCCAATCTTCCCAAATTCTGATAGAGGGCCATGAGACTTAGACCTGAGTGCAAAAATGGAGGCTCTAGCCCCTTCCAGAGCTGAGATATCGAAACTCAAAAATTCGGCCCGAAAAAAAAAAACGACAGTGGTACCCCTTACGTTTTTTTTGTTGGGGCGAAAAATTAAGTTTCTCCAATCTTCCCAAATTCTGATAGAGGGCCATGAGACTTAGACCTGAGTGCAAAAACGGGGGCTCTAGCCCCTTCCAGAGCTGAGATATCGAAACTCAAAAATTCGGCCCGAAAAAAAAGGACAGTGGTACCCCTTACGTTTTTTTTTGGGGCAGAAAATTAAGTTTCTCCAATCTTCCCAAATTCTGATAGAGGGCCATGAGACTTAGACCTGAGTGCAAAAATGGAGGCTCTAGCCCCTTCCAGAGCTGAGATATCGAAACTCAAAAATTCAGCCAGAAAAAAAAAAACGACAGTGGTACCCCTTACGGTTTTTTTTTTTGGGCGAAAAATTAAGTTTCTCCAATCTTCCCAAATTCTGATAGAGGGCCATGAGACTTAGACCTGAGTGCAAAAATGGAGGCTCTAGCCCCTTCCAGAGCTGAGATATCGAAACTCAAAAATTCGGCCCGAAAAAAAAAACGACAGTGGTACCCCTTACGTTTTTTTTTTTGGGGCGAAAAATTAAGTTTCTCCAATCTTTCCAAATTCTGATAGAGGGCCATGAGACTTAGACCTGAGTGCAAAAATGGAGGCTCTAGCCCCTTCCAGAGCTGAGATATCGAAACTCAAAAATTCGGCCCGAAAAAAAAACGACAGTGGTACCCCTTACGTTTTTTTTTTTGGGCGAAAAATTAAGTTTCTCCAATCTTCCCAAATTCTGATAGAGGGCCATGAGACTTAGACCTGAGTGCAAAAATGGAGGCTCTAGCCCCTTCCAGAGCTGAGATATCGAAAATCAAAAATTCGGCCCGAAAAAAAAAAACGACAGTGGTACCCCTTACGTTTTTTTTTTTGGGCGAAAAATTAAGTTTCTCCAATCTTCCCAAATTCTGATAGAGGGCCATGAGACTTAGACCTGAGTGCAAAAATGGAGGCTCTAGCCCCTTCCAGAGCTGAGATATCGAAACTCAAAAATTCGGCCCGAAAAAAAAACGACAGTGGTACCCCTTACGTTTTTTTTTTTGGGCGAAAAATTAAGTTTCTCCAATCTTCCCAAATTCTGGTAGAGGGCCATGAGACTTAGACCTGAGTGCAAAAATGGAGGCTCTAGCCCCTTCCAGAGCTGAGATATCGAAACTCAAAAATTCGGCCCAAAAAAAAAACGACAGTGGTACCCCTTACGTTTTTTTTTTTGGGGCGAAAAATTAAGTTTCTCCAATCTTCCCAAATTCTGGTAGAGGGCCATGAGACTTAGACCTGAGTGCAAAAATGGAGGCTCTAGCCCCTTCCAGAGCTGAGATATCGAAACTCAAAAATTCGGCCCGAAAAAAAAAAAACGACAGTGGTACCCCTTACGTTTTTTTTTTTGGGGCGAAAAATTAAGTTTCTCCAATCTTCCCAAATTCTGATAGAGGGCCATGAGACTTAGACCTGAGTGCAAAAATGGAGGCTCTTGCCCCTTCCAGAGCTGAGATATCGAAACTCAAAAATTCGGCCCGAAAAAAAAAAACGACAGTGGTACCCCTTACGTTTTTTTTTTTGGGCGAAAAATTAAGTTTCTCCAATCTTCCCAAATTCTGGTAGAGGGCCATGAGACTTAGACCTGAGTGCAAAAATGGAGGCTCTAGCCCCTTCCAGAGCTGAGATATCGAAACTCAAAAATTCGGCCCAAAAAAAAAAACGACAGTGGTACCCCTTACGTTTTTTTTTTTGGGGCGAAAAATTAAGTTTCTCCAATCTTCCCAAATTCTGGTAGAGGGCCATGAGACTTAGACCTGAGTGCAAAAATGGAGGCTCTAGCCCCTTCCAGAGCTGAGATATCGAAACTCAAAAATTCGGCCCGAAAAAAAAAAAACGACAGTGGTACCCCTTACGTTTTTTTTTTTGGGGCGAAAAATTAAGTTTCTCCAATCTTCCCAAATTCTGATAGAGGGCCATGAGACTTAGACCTGAGTGCAAAAATGGAGGCTCTTGCCCCTTCCAGAGCTGAGATATCGAAACTCAAAAATTCGGCCCGAAAAAAAAAAACGACAGTGGTACCCCTTACGTTTTTTTTTTTTTTGGGGCGAAAAATTAAGTTTCTCCAATCTTCCCAAATTCTGATAGAGGGCCATGAGACTTAGACCTGAGTGCAAAAATGGAGGCTCTAGCCCCTTCCAGAGCTGAGATATCGAAACTCAAAAATTCGGCCCGAAAAAAAAAAAACGACAGTGGTACCCCTTACGTTTTTTTTTTGGGGGCGAAAAATTAAGTTTCTCCAATCTTCCCAAATTCTGATAGAGGGCCATGAGACTTAGACCTGAGTGCAAAAATGGAGGCTCTAGCCCCTTCCAGAGCTGAGATATCGAAACTCAAAAATTCGGCCCGAAAAAAAAAAACGACAGTGGTACCCCTTACGTTTTTTTTTTTTTTGGGGCGAAAAATTAAGTTTCTCCAATCTTCCCAAATTCTGATAGAGGGCCATGAGACTTAGACCTGAGTGCAAAAATGGAGGCTCTAGCCCCTTCCAGAGCTGAGATATCGAAACTCAAAAATTCGGCCCGAAAAAAAAAACGACAGTGGTACCCCTTACGTTTTTTTTTTTTTGGGGCGAAAAATTAAGTTTCTCCAATCTTCCCAAATTCTGATAGAGGGCCATGAGACTTAGACCTGAGTGCAAAAATGGAGGCTCTAGCCCCTTCCAGAGCTGAGATATTGAAACTCAAAAATTTGGCCCGAAAAAAAAACGACAGTGGTACCCCTTACGTTTTTTTTTTGGGCGAAAAATTAAGTTTCTCCAATCTTCCCAAATTCTGATAGAGGGCCATGAGACTTAGACCTGAGTGCAAAAATGGAGGCTCTAGCCCCTTCCAGAGCTGAGATATCGAAACTCAAAAATTCGGCCCGAAAAAAAAAACGACAGTGGTACCCCTTACGTTTTTTTTTGGGCGAAAAATTAAGTTTCTCCAATCTTCCCAAATTCTGATAGAGGGCCATGAGACTTAGACCTGAGTGCAAAAATGGAGGCTCTAGCCCCTTCCAGAGCTGAGATATCGAAACTCAAAAATTCGGCCCGAAAAAAAAACGACAGTGGTACCCCTTACGTTTTTTTTTTTGGGCGAAAAATTAAGTTTCTCCAATCTTCCCAAATTCTGGTAGAGGGCCATGAGACTTAGACCTGAGTGCAAAAATGGAGGCTCTAGCCCCTTCCAGAGCTGAGATATCGAAACTCAAAAATTCGGCCCGAAAAAAAAACGACAGTGGTACCCCTTACGTTTTTTTTTTTGGGCGAAAAATTCAGTTTCTCCAATCTTCCCAAATTCTGATAGAGGGCCATGAGACTTAGACCTGAGTGCAAAAATGGAGGCTCTAGCCCCTTCCAGAGCTGAGATATCGAAACTCAAAAATTCGGCCCGAAAAAAAAACGACAGTGGTACCCCTTATGTTTTTTTTTTTTGGGGTGAAAAATTAAGTTTCTCCAATCTTCCCAAATTCTGATAGAGGGCCATGAGACTTAGACCTGAGTGCAAAAATGGAGGCTCTAGCCCCTTCCAGAGCTGAGATATCGAAACTCAAAAATTCGGCCGGAAAAAAAAACGACAGTGGTACCCCTTACGTTTTTTTTTTTGGGCGAAAAATTAAGTTTCTCCAATCTTCCCAAATTCTGATAGAGGGCCATGAGACTTAGACCTGAGTGCAAAAATGGAGGCTCTAGCCCCTTCCAGAGCTGAGATATCGAAACTCAAAAATTCGGCCCGAAAAAAAACCGACAGTGGTACCCCTTACGTTTTTTTTTTTGGGGCGAAAAATTAAGTTTCTCCAATCTTCCCAAATTCTGATAGAGGGCCATGAGACTTAGACCTGAGTGCAAAAATGGAGGCTCTTGCCCCTTCCAGAGCTGAGATATCGAAACTCAAAAATTCGGCCCGAAAAAAAAAACGACAGTGGTACCCCTTACGTTTTTTTTTTTGGGCGAAAAATTAAGTTTCTCCAATCTTCCCAAATTCTGGTAGAGGGCCATGAGACTTAGACCTGAGTGCAAAAATGGAGGCTCTAGCCCCTTCCAGAGCTGAGATATCGAAACTCAAAAATTCGGCCCAAAAAAAAAAACGACAGTGGTACCCCTTACGTTTTTTTTTTTGGGGCGAAAAATTAAGTTTCTCCAATCTTCCCAAATTCTGGTAGAGGGCCATGAGACTTAGACCTGAGTGCAAAAATGGAGGCTCTAGCCCCTTCCAGAGCTGAGATATCGAAACTCAAAAATTCGGCCCGAAAAAAAAAAACGACAGTGGTACCCCTTACGTTTTTTTTTTTGGGGCGAAAAATTAAGTTTCTCCAATCTTCCCAAATTCTGATAGAGGGCCATGAGACTTAGACCTGAGTGCAAAAATGGAGGCTCTTGCCCCTTCCAGAGCTGAGATATCGAAACTCAAAAATTCGGCCCGAAAAAAAAAAACGACAGTGGTACCCCTTACGTTTTTTTTTTTTTTTGGGGCGAAAAATTAAGTTTCTCCAATCTTCCCAAATTCTGATAGAGGGCCATGAGACTTAGACCTGAGTGCAAAAATGGAGGCTCTAGCCCCTTCCAGAGCTGAGATATCGAAACTCAAAAATTCGGCCCGAAAAAAAAAAACGACAGTGGTACCCCTTACGTTTTTTTTTTGGGGGCGAAAAATTAAGTTTCTCCAATCTTCCCAAATTCTGATAGAGGGCCATGAGACTTAGACCTGAGTGCAAAAATGGAGGCTCTAGCCCCTTCCAGAGCTGAGATATCGAAACTCAAAAATTCGGCCCGAAAAAAAAAACGACAGTGGTACCCCTTACGTTTTTTTTTTTTTGGGGCGAAAAATTAAGTTTCTCCAATCTTCCCAAATTCTGATAGAGGGCCATGAGACTTAGACCTGAGTGCAAAAATGGAGGCTCTAGCCCCTTCCAGAGCTGAGATATCGAAACTCAAAAATTCGGCCCGAAAAAAAAAACGACAGTGGTACCCCTTACGTTTTTTTTTTTTGGGGCGAAAAATTAAGTTTCTCCAATCTTCCCAAATTCTGATAGAGGGCCATGAGACTTAGACCTGAGTGCAAAAATGGAGGCTCTAGCCCCTTCCAGAGCTGAGATATTGAAACTCAAAAATTTGGCCCGAAAAAAAAACGACAGTGGTACCCCTTACGTTTTTTTTTTGGGCGAAAAATTAAGTTTCTCCAATCTTCCCAAATTCTGATAGAGGGCCATGAGACTTAGACCTGAGTGCAAAAATGGAGGCTCTAGCCCCTTCCAGAGCTGAGATATCGAAACTCAAAAATTCGGCCCGAAAAAAAAAAACGACAGTGGTACCCCTTACGTTTTTTTTTGGGCGAAAAATTAAGTTTCTCCAATCTTCCCAAATTCTGATAGAGGGCCATGAGACTTAGACCTGAGTGCAAAAATGGAGGCTCTAGCCCCTTCCAGAGCTGAGATATCGAAACTCAAAAATTCGGCCCGAAAAAAAAACGACAGTGGTACCCCTTACGTTTTTTTTTTTGGGCGAAAAATTAAGTTTCTCCAATCTTCCCAAATTCTGGTAGAGGGCCATGAGACTTAGACCTGAGTGCAAAAATGGAGGCTCTAGCCCCTTCCAGAGCTGAGATATCGAAACTCAAAAATTCGGCCCGAAAAAAAAACGACAGTGGTACCCCTTACGTTTTTTTTTTTTGGGCGAAAAATTCAGTTTCTCCAATCTTCCCAAATTCTGATAGAGGGCCATGAGACTTAGACCTGAGTGCAAAAATGGAGGCTCTAGCCCCTTCCAGAGCTGAGATATCGAAACTCAAAAATTCGGCCCGAAAAAAAAACGACAGTGGTACCCCTTATGTTTTTTTTTTTTTGGGGTGAAAAATTAAGTTTCTCCAATCTTCCCAAATTCTGATAGAGGGCCATGAGACTTAGACCTGAGTGCAAAAATGGAGGCTCTAGCCCCTTCCAGAGCTGAGATATCGAAACTCAAAAATTCGGCCGGAAAAAAAAACGACAGTGGTACCCCTTACGTTTTTTTTTTTGGGCGAAAAATTAAGTTTCTCCAATCTTCCCAAATTCTGATAGAGGGCCATGAGACTTAGACCTGAGTGCAAAAATGGAGGCTCTAGCCCCTTCCAGAGCTGAGATATCGAAACTCAAAAATTCGGCCCGAAAAAAAACCGACAGTGGTACCCCTTACGTTTTTTTTTTTGGGCGAAAAATTAAGTTTCTCCAATCTTCCCAAATTCTGGTAGAGGGCCATGAGACTTAGACCTGAGTGCAAAAATGGAGGCTCTAGCCCCTTCCAGAGCTGAGATATCGAAACTCAAAAATTCGGCCCGAAAAAAAAAACGACAGTGGTACCCCTTACGTTTTTTTTTTGGGCGAAAAATTAAGTTTCTCCAATCTTCTCAAATTCTGGTAGAGGGCCATGAGACTTAGACCTGAGTGCAAAAATGGAGGCTCTAGCCCCTTCCAGAGCTGAGATATCGAAACTCAAAAATTCGGCCCGAAAAAAAAAAACGACAGTGGTACCCCTTACGTTTTTTTTTGGGGCGAAAAATTAAGTTTCTCCAATCTTCCCAAATTCTGATAGAGGGCCATGAGACTTAGACCTGAGTGCAAAAATGGAGGCTCTAGCCCCTTCCAGAGCTGAGATATCGAAACTCAAAAATTCGGCCCGAAAAAAAAAACGACAGTGGTACCCCTTACGGTTTTTTTTTTGGGCGAAAAATTAAGTTTCTCCAATCTTCCCAAATTCTGATAGAGGGCCATGAGACTTAGACCTGAGTGCAAAAATGGAGGCTCTAGCCCCTTCCAGAGCTGAGATATCGAAACTCAAAAATTCGGCCCGAAAAAAAAAACGACAGTGGTACCCCTTACGTTTTTTTTTGGGGGGCGAAAAATTAAGTTTCTCCAATCTTCCCAAAACTCTGGATTCTGATAGAGGGCCATGAGACTTAGACCTGAGTGCAAAAATGGAGGCTCTAGCCCCTTCCAGAGCTGAGATATCAAAACTCAAAAATTCGGCCCGAAAAAAAAACGACAATGGTACCCCTTACGTTTTTTTTTTGGGTGAAAAATTAAGTTTCTCCAATCTTCCCAAATTCTGATAGAGGGCCATGAGACTTAGACCTGAGTGCAAAAATGGAGGCTCTAGCCCCTTCCAGAGCTGAGATATCGAAACTCAAAAATTCGGCCCGAAAAAAAAAAACGACAGTGGTACCCCTTACGTTTTTTTTTTTTTTGGGGCGAAAAATTAAGTTTCTCCAATCTTCCCAAATTCTGATAGAGGGCCATGAGACTTAGACCTGAGTGCAAAAATGGAGGCTCTAGCCCCTTCCAGAGCTGAGATATCGAAACTCAAAAATTCGGCCCGAAAAAAAAAACGACAGTGGTACCCCTTACGTTTTTTTTTTTTGGGGCGAAAAATTAAGTTTCTCCAATCTTCCCAAATTCTGATAGAGGGCCATGAGACTTAGACCTGAGTGCAAAAATGGAGGCTCTAGCCCCTTCCAGAGCTGAGATATCGAAACTCAAAAATTCGGCCCGAAAAAAAAACGACAGTGGTACCCCTTACGTTTTTTTTTTGGGGCGAAAAATTAAGTTTCTCCAATCTTCCCAAATTCTGATAGAGGGCCATGAGACTTAGACCTGAGTGCAAAAATGGAGGCTCTAGCCCCTTCCAGAGCTGAGATATCGAAACTCAAAAATTCGGCCCGAAAAAAAAAAACGACAGTGGTACCCCTTACGTTTTTTTTGTTGGGGCGAAAAATTAAGTTTCTCCAATCTTCCCAAATTCTGATAGAGGGCCATGAGACTTAGACCTGAGTGCAAAAACGGGGGCTCTAGCCCCTTCCAGAGCTGAGATATCGAAACTCAAAAATTCGGCCCGAAAAAAAAGGACAGTGGTACCCCTTACGTTTTTTTTTGGGGCAGAAAATTAAGTTTCTCCAATCTTCCCAAATTCTGATAGAGGGCCATGAGACTTAGACCTGAGTGCAAAAATGGAGGCTCTAGCCCCTTCCAGAGCTGAGATATCGAAACTCAAAAATTCAGCCAGAAAAAAAAAAACGACAGTGGTACCCCTTACGGTTTTTTTTTTTGGGCGAAAAATTAAGTTTCTCCAATCTTCCCAAATTCTGATAGAGGGCCATGAGACTTAGACCTGAGTGCAAAAATGGAGGCTCTAGCCCCTTCCAGAGCTGAGATATCGAAACTCAAAAATTCGGCCCGAAAAAAAAAACGACAGTGGTACCCCTTACGTTTTTTTTTTTTGGGGCGAAAAATTAAGTTTCTCCAATCTTTCCAAATTCTGATAGAGGGCCATGAGACTTAGACCTGAGTGCAAAAATGGAGGCTCTAGCCCCTTCCAGAGCTGAGATATCGAAACTCAAAAATTCGGCCCGAAAAAAAAACGACAGTGGTACCCCTTACGTTTTTTTTTTTGGGCGAAAAATTAAGTTTCTCCAATCTTCCCAAATTCTGATAGAGGGCCATGAGACTTAGACCTGAGTGCAAAAATGGAGGCTCTAGCCCCTTCCAGAGCTGAGATATCGAAAATCAAAAATTCGGCCCGAAAAAAAAAAACGACAGTGGTACCCCTTACGTTTTTTTTTTTGGGCGAAAAATTAAGTTTCTCCAATCTTCCCAAATTCTGATAGAGGGCCATGAGACTTAGACCTGAGTGCAAAAATGGAGGCTCTAGCCCCTTCCAGAGCTGAGATATCGAAACTCAAAAATTCGGCCCGAAAAAAAAACGACAGTGGTACCCCTTACGTTTTTTTTTTTGGGCGAAAAATTAAGTTTCTCCAATCTTCCCAAATTCTGGTAGAGGGCCATGAGACTTAGACCTGAGTGCAAAAATGGAGGCTCTAGCCCCTTCCAGAGCTGAGATATCGAAACTCAAAAATTCGGCCCAAAAAAAAAACGACAGTGGTACCCCTTACGTTTTTTTTTTTGGGGCGAAAAATTAAGTTTCTCCAATCTTCCCAAATTCTGGTAGAGGGCCATGAGACTTAGACCTGAGTGCAAAAATGGAGGCTCTAGCCCCTTCCAGAGCTGAGATATCGAAACTCAAAAATTCGGCCCGAAAAAAAAAAAACGACAGTGGTACCCCTTACGTTTTTTTTTTTGGGGCGAAAAATTAAGTTTCTCCAATCTTCCCAAATTCTGATAGAGGGCCATGAGACTTAGACCTGAGTGCAAAAATGGAGGCTCTTGCCCCTTCCAGAGCTGAGATATCGAAACTCAAAAATTCGGCCCGAAAAAAAAAAACGACAGTGGTACCCCTTACGTTTTTTTTTTTGGGCGAAAAATTAAGTTTCTCCAATCTTCCCAAATTCTGGTAGAGGGCCATGAGACTTAGACCTGAGTGCAAAAATGGAGGCTCTAGCCCCTTCCAGAGCTGAGATATCGAAACTCAAAAATTCGGCCCAAAAAAAAAACGACAGTGGTACCCCTTACGTTTTTTTTTTTGGGGCGAAAAATTAAGTTTCTCCAATCTTCCCAAATTCTGGTAGAGGGCCATGAGACTTAGACCTGAGTGCAAAAATGGAGGCTCTAGCCCCTTCCAGAGCTGAGATATCGAAACTCAAAAATTCGGCCCGAAAAAAAAAAAACGACAGTGGTACCCCTTACGTTTTTTTTTTTGGGGCGAAAAATTAAGTTTCTCCAATCTTCCCAAATTCTGATAGAGGGCCATGAGACTTAGACCTGAGTGCAAAAATGGAGGCTCTTGCCCCTTCCAGAGCTGAGATATCGAAACTCAAAAATTCGTCCCGAAAAAAAAAAACGACAGTGGTACCCCTTACGTTTTTTTTTTTTTTGGGGCGAAAAATTAAGTTTCTCCAATCTTCCCAAATTCTGATAGAGGGCCATGAGACTTAGACCTGAGTGCAAAAATGGAGGCTCTAGCCCCTTCCAGAGCTGAGATATCGAAACTCAAAAATTCGGCCCGAAAAAAAAAAACGACAGTGGTACCCCTTACGTTTTTTTTTTTGGGGCGAAAAATTAAGTTTCTCCAATCTTCCCAAATTCTGATAGAGGGCCATGAGACTTAGACCTGAGTGCAAAAATGGAGGCTCTAGCCCCTTCCAGAGCTGAGATATCGAAACTCAAAAATTCGGCCCGAAAAAAAAAACGACAGTGGTACCCCTTACGTTTTTTTTTTTTTGGGGCGAAAAATTAAGTTTCTCCAATCTTCCCAAATTCTGATAGAGGGCCATGAGACTTAGACCTGAGTGCAAAAATGGAGGCTCTAGCCCCTTCCAGAGCTGAGATATCGAAACTCAAAAATTCGGCCCGAAAAAAAAAACGACAGTGGTACCCCTTACGTTTTTTTTTTTTTGGGGCGAAAAATTAAGTTTCTCCAATCTTCCCAAATTCTGATAGAGGGCCATGAGACTTAGACCTGAGTGCAAAAATGGAGGCTCTAGCCCCTTCCAGAGCTGAGATATTGAAACTCAAAAATTTGGCCCGAAAAAAAAACGACAGTGGTACCCCTTACGTTTTTTTTTTGGGCGAAAAATTAAGTTTCTCCAATCTTCCCAAATTCTGATAGAGGGCCATGAGACTTAGACCTGAGTGCAAAAATGGAGGCTCTAGCCCCTTCCAGAGCTGAGATATCGAAACTCAAAAATTCGGCCCGAAAAAAAAAAAACGACAGTGGTACCCCTTACGTTTTTTTTTGGGCGAAAAATTAAGTTTCTCCAATCTTCCCAAATTCTGATAGAGGGCCATGAGACTTAGACCTGAGTGCAAAAATGGAGGCTCTAGCCCCTTCCAGAGCTGAGATATCGAAACTCAAAAATTCGGCCCGAAAAAAAAACGACAGTGGTACCCCTTACGTTTTTTTTTTTGGGCGAAAAATTAAGTTTCTCCAATCTTCCCAAATTCTGGTAGAGGGCCATGAGACTTAGACCTGAGTGCAAAAATGGAGGCTCTAGCCCCTTCCAGAGCTGAGATATCGAAACTCAAAAATTCGGCCCGAAAAAAAAACGACAGTGGTACCCCTTACGTTTTTTTTTTTTGGGGCGAAAAATTAAGTTTCTCCAATCTTCCCAAATTCTGGTAGAGGGCCATGAGACTTAGACCTGAGTGCAAAAATGGAGGCTCTAGCCCCTTCCAGAGCTGAGATATCGAAACTCAAAAATTCGGCCCGAAAAAAAAACGACAGTGGTACCCCTTACGTTTTTTTTTTTTTGGGCAAAAAATTAAGTTTCTCCAATCTTCCCAAATTCTGATAGAGGGCCATGAGACTTAGACCTGAGTGCAAAAATGGAGGCTCTAGCCCCTTCCAGAGCTGAGATATCGAAACTCAAAAATTCGGCCCGAAAAAAAAAAACGACAGTGGTACCCCTTACGTTTTTTTTTTGGGGCGAAAAATTAAGTTTCTCCAATCTTCCCAAATTCTGGTAGAGGGCCATGAGACTTAGACCTGAGTGCAAAAATGGAGGCTCTAGCCCCTTCCAGAGCTGAGATATCGAAACTCAAAAATTCGGCCCGAAAAAAAAAAACGACAGTGGTACCCCTTACGTTTTTTTTTTGGGGCGAAAAATTAAGTTTCTCCAATCTTCCCAAATTCTGGTAGAGGGCCATGAGACTTAGACCTGAGTGCAAAAATGGAGGCTCTAGCCCCTTCCAGAGCTGAGATATCGAAACTCAAAAATTCGGCCCGAAAAAAAAACGACAGTGGTACCCCTTACGTTTTTTTTTTTTGGGGCGAAAAATTAAGTTTCTCCAATCTTCCCAAATTCTGGTAGAGGGCCATGAGACTTAGACCTGAGTGCAAAAATGGAGGCTCTAGCCCCTTCCAGAGCTGAGATATCGAAACTCAAAAATTCGGCCCGAAAAAAAAACGACAGTGGTACCCCTTACGTTTTTTTTTTTTTGGGCAAAAAATTAAGTTTCTCCAATCTTCCCAAATTCTGATAGAGGGCCATGAGACTTAGACCTGAGTGCAAAAATGGAGGCTCTAGCCCCTTCCAGAGCTGAGATATCGAAACTCAAAAATTCGGCCCGAAAAAAAAAAACGACAGTGGTACCCCTTACGTTTTTTTTTTGGGGCGAAAAATTAAGTTTCTCCAATCTTCCCAAATTCTGGTAGAGGGCCATGAGACTTAGACCTGAGTGCAAAAATGGAGGCTCTAGCCCCTTCCAGAGCTGAGATATCGAAACTCAAAAATTCGGCCCGAAAAAAAAAAACGACAGTGGTACCCCTTACGTTTTTTTTTTGGGCGAAAAATTAAGTTTCTCCAATCTTCCCAAATTCTGGTAGAGGGCCATGAGACTTAGACCTGAGTGCAAAAATGGAGGCTCTAGCCCCTTCCAGAGCTGAGATATCGAAACTCAAAAATTCGGCCCAAAAAAAAAACGACAGTGGTACCCCTTACGTTTTTTTTTTTGGGGCGAAAAATTAAGTTTCTCCAATCTTCCCAAATTCTGGTAGAGGGCCATGAGACTTAGACCTGAGTGCAAAAATGGAGGCTCTAGCCCCTTCCAGAGCTGAGATATCGAAACTCAAAAATTCGGCCCGAAAAAAAAAAAACGACAGTGGTACCCCTTACGTTTTTTTTTTTGGGGCGAAAAATTAAGTTTCTCCAATCTTCCCAAATTCTGATAGAGGGCCATGAGACTTAGACCTGAGTGCAAAAATGGAGGCTCTTGCCCCTTCCAGAGCTGAGATATCGAAACTCAAAAATTCGGCCCGAAAAAAAAACGACAGTGGTACCCCTTACGTTTTTTTTTTTGGGCGAAAAATTAAGTTTCTCCAATCTTCCCAAATTCCGATAGAGGGCCATGAGACTTAGACCTGAGTGCAAAAATGGAGGCTCTAGCCCCTTCCAGAGCTGAGATATCGAAACTCAAAAATTCGGCCCGAAAAAAAAAAAAACGACAGTGGTACCCCTTACGTTTTTTTTGGGGGGCGAAAAATTAAGTTTCTCCAATCTTCCCAAAACTCTGGATTCTGATAGAGGGCCATGAGACTTAGACCTGAGTGCAAAAATGGAGGCTCTAGCCCCTTCCAGAGCTGAGATATCGAAACTCAAAAATTCGGCCCGAAAAAAAAACGACAGTGGTACCCCTTACGTTTTTTTTTTGGGCAAAAAATTAAGTTTCTCCAATCTTCCCAAATTCTGATAGAGGGCCATGAGACTTAGACCTGAGTGCAAAAATGGAGGCTCTAGCCCCTTCCAGAGCTGAGATATCGAAACTCAAAAATTCGGCCCGAAAAAAAAAACGACAGTGGTACCCCTTACGTTTTTTTTTTGGGGCGAAAAATTAAGTTTCTCCAATCTTCCCAAATTCTGATAGAGGGCCATGAGACTTAGACCTGAGTGCAAAAATGGAGGCTCTAGCCCCTTCCAGAGCTGAGATATCGAAACTCAAAAATTCGGCCCGAAAAAAAAACGACAGTGGTACCCCTTACATTTTTTTTGGGCGAAAAATTAAGTTTCTCCAATCTTCCCAAATTCTGATAGAGGGCCATGAGACTTAGACCTGAGTGCAAAAATGGAGGCTCTAGCCCCTTCCAGAGCTGAGATATCAAAACTCAAAAATTCGGCCCGAAAAACAAACGACAGTGGTACCCCTTACGTTTTTTTTTTTGGGCGAAAAATTAAGTTTCTCAAATCTTCCCAAATTCTGGTAGAGGGCCATGAGACTAAGACCTGAGTGCAAAAATGGAGGCTCTAGCCCCTTCCAGAGCTGAGATATCGAAACTCAAAAATTCGGCCCGAAAAAAAAACGACAGTGGTACCCCTTACGTTTTTTTTTTGGGCAAAAAATTAAGTTTCTCCAATCTTCCCAAATTCTGATAGAGGGCCATGAGACTTAGACCTGGGTGCAAAAATGGAAGCTCTAGCCCCTTCCAGAGCTGAGATATCAAAACTCAAAAATTCGGCCCGAAAAACAAACGACAGTGGTACCCCTTACGTTTTTTTTTTTGGGCGAAAAATAAAGTTTCTCAAATCTTCCCAAATTCTGGTAGAGGGCCATGAGACTTAGACCTGAGTGCAAAAATGGAGGCTCTAGCCCCTTCCAGAGCTGAGATATCGAAACTCAAAAATTCGGCCCGAAAAAAAAAACGACAGTGGTACCCCTTACGTTTTTTTTTTTGGGCGAAAAATTAAGTTTCTCCAATCTTCCCAAATTCTGGTAGAGGGCCATGAGACTTAGACCTGAGTGCAAAAATGGAGGCTCTAGCCCCTTCCAGAGCTGAGATATCGAAACTCAAAAATTCGGCCCGAAAAAAAAACGACAGTGGTACCCCTTACGTTTTTTTTTTTGGGCGAAAAATTAAGTTTCTCCAATCTTCCCAAATTCTGATAGAGGGCCATGAGACTTAGACCTGAGTGCAAAAATGGAGGCTCTAGCCCCTTCCAGAGCTGAGATATCGAAACTCAAAAATTCGGCCTGAAAAAAAAAAACGACAGTGGTACCCCTTACGTTTTTTTTTTGGGGCGAAAAATTACGTTTCTCCAATCTTCCCAAATTCTGATAGAGGGCCATGAGACTTAGACCTGAGTGCAAAAATGGAGGCTCTAGCCCCTTCCAGAGCTGAGATATCGAAACTCAAAAATTCGGCCCGAAAAAAAAACGACAGTGGTACCCCTTACGTTTTTTTTTTTGGGGGGCGAAAAATTAATATTCTCCAATCTTCCCAAATTCTGATAGAGGGCCATGAGACTTAGACCTGAGTGCAAAAATGGAGGCTCTAGCCCCTTCCAGAGCTGAGATATCGAAACTCAAAAATTCGGCCCGAAAAAAAAACGACAGTGGTACCCCTTACGTTTTTTTTTTTTGGGCAAAAAATTAAGTTTCTCCAATCTTCCCAAATTCTGATAGAGGGCCATGAGACTTAGACCTGAGTGCAAAAATGGAGGCTCTAGCCCCTTCCAGAGCTGAGATATCGAAACTCAAAAATTCGGCCCGAAAAAAAAAAACGACAGTGGTACCCCTTACGTTTTTTTTTTGGGGCGAAAAATTAAGTTTCTCCAATCTTCCCAAATTCTGGTAGAGGGCCATGAGACTTAGACCTGAGTGCAAAAATGGAGGCTCTAGCCCCTTCCAGAGCTGAGATATCGAAACTCAAAAATTCGGCCCGAAAAAAAAAACGACAGTGGTACCCCTTACGTTTTTTTTTTGGGCGAAAAATTAAGTTTCTCCAATCTTCCCAAATTCTGATAGAGGGCCATGAGACTTAGACCTGAGTGCAAAAATGGAGGCTCTAGCCCCTTCCAGAGCTGAGATATCGAAACTCAAAAATTCGGCCCGAAAAAAAAAAACGACAGTGGTACCCCTTACGTTTTTTTTTTTGGGGCGAAAAATTAAGTTTCTCCAATCTTCCCAAATTCTGATAGAGGGCCATGAGACTTAGACCTGAGTGCAAAAATGGAGGCTCTTGCCCCTTCCAGAGCTGAGATATCGAAACTCAAAAATTCGGCCCGAAAAAAAAAACGACAGTGGTACCCCTTACGTTTTTTTTTTTGGGCGAAAAATTAAGTTTCTCCAATCTTCCCAAATTCCGATAGAGGGCCATGAGACTTAGACCTGAGTGCAAAAATGGAGGCTCTAGCCCCTTCCAGAGCTGAGATATCGAAACTCAAAAATTCGGCCCGAAAAAAAAAAAACGACAGTGGTACCCCTTACGTTTTTTTTTTTGGGCGAAAAATTACGTTTCTCCAATCTTCCCAAAACTCTGGATTCTGATAGAGGGCCATGAGACTTAGACCTGAGTGCAAAAATGGAGGCTCTAGCCCCTTCCAGAGCTGAGATATCGAAACTCAAAAATTCGGCCCGAAAAAAAAACGACAGTGGTACCCCTTACGTTTTTTTTTTGGGCAAAAAATTAAGTTTCTCCAATCTTTCCAAATTCTGATAGAGGGCCATGAGACTTAGACCTGAGTGCAAAAATGGAGGCTCTAGCCCCTTCCAGAGCTGAGATATCGAAACTCAAAAATTCGGCCCGAAAAAAAAAACGACAGTGGTACCCCTTACGTTTTTTTTTTTGGGGCGAAAAATTAAGTTTCTCCAATCTTCCCAAATTCTGATAGAGGGCCATGAGACTTAGACCTGAGTGCAAAAATGGAGGCTCTAGCCCCTTCCAGAGCTGAGATATCGAAACTCAAAAATTCGGCCCGAAAAAAAAACGACAGTGGTACCCCTTACGTTTTTTTTGGGCGAAAAATTAAGTTTCTCCAATCTTCCCAAATTCTGATAGAGGGCCATGAGACTTAGACCTGAGTGCAAAAATGGAGGCTCTAGCCCCTTCCAGAGCTGAGATATCAAAACTCAAAAATTCGGCCCGAAAAACAAACGACAGTGGTACCCCTTACGTTTTTTTTTTTGGGCGAAAAATTAAGTTTCTCAAATCTTCCCAAATTCTGGTAGAGGGCCATGAGACTAAGACCTGAGTGCAAAAATGGAGGCTCTAGCCCCTTCCAGAGCTGAGATATCGAAACTCAAAAATTCGGCCCGAAAAAAAAAAAACGACAGTGGTACCCCTTACGTTTTTTTTTTTGGGCGAAAAATTAAGTTTCTCCAATCTTCCCAAATTCTGGTAGAGGGCCATGAGACTTAGACCTGAGTGCAAAAATGGAGGCTCTAGCCCCTTCCAGAGCTGAGATATCGAAACTCAAAAATTCGGCCCGAAAAAAAAACGACAGTGGTACCCCTTACGTTTTTTTTTTGGGCGAAAAATTAAGTTTCTCCAATCTTCCCAAATTCTGATAGAGGGCCATGAGACTTAGACCTGAGTGCAAAAATGGAGGCTCTAGCCCCTTCCAGAGCTGAGATATCGAAACTCAAAAATTCGGCCTGAAAAAAAAAAACGACAGTGGTACCCCTTACGTTTTTTTTTTGGGGCGAAAAATTACGTTTCTCCAATCTTCCCAAATTCTGATAGAGGGCCATGAGACTTAGACCTGAGTGCAAAAATGGAGGCTCTAGCCCCTTCCAGAGCTGAGATATCGAAACTCAAAAATTCGGCCCGAAAAAAAAACGACAGTGGTACCCCTTACGTTTTTTTTTTGGGGGGCGAAAAATTAAGTTTCTCCAATCTTCCCAAATTCTGATAGAGGGCCATGAGACTTAGACCTGAGTGCAAAAATGGAGGCTCTAGCCCCTTCCAGAGCTGAGATATCGAAACTCAAAAATTCGGCCCGAAAAAAAAACGACAGTGGTACCCCTTACGTTTTTTTTTTGGGCGAAAAATTAAGTTTCTCCAATCTTCCCACATTCTAAAAGAGGGCCATGAGACTTAGACCTGAGTGCAAAAATGGAGGTTCTAGCCCCTTCCAGAGCTGAGATATCGAAACTCAAAAATTCGGCCCAAAAAAAACGACAGTGGTACCCCTTACGTTTTTTTTTTGGGGCGAAAAATTAAGTTTCTCCAATCTTCCCAAATTCTGATAGAGGGCCATGAGACTTAGACCTGAGTGCAAAAATGGAGGCTCTAGCCCCTTCCAGAGCTGAGATATCGAAACTCAAAAATTCAGCCAGAAAAAAAAAACGACAGTGGTACCCCTTACGTTTTTTTTTTTGGGCGAAAAATTAAGTTTCTCCAATCTTCCCAAATTCTGATAGAGGGCCATGAGACTTAGACCTGAGTGCAAAAATGGAGGCTCTAGCCCCTTCCAGAGCTGAGATATCGAAACTCAAAAATTCGGCCCGAAAAAAAAAACGACAGTGGTACCCCTTACGTTTTTTTTTTTAGGGCGAAAAATTAAGTTTCTCCAATCTTCCCAAAACTCTGGATTCCGATCGAGGGCCATGAGACTTAGACCTGAGTGCAAAAATGGAGGCTCTAGCCCCTTCCAGAGCTGAGATATCGAAACTCAAAAATTCGGCCCGAAAAAAAAAAACGACAGTGGTACCCCTTACGTTTTTTTTTTTGGGCGAAAAATTACGTTTCTCCAATCTTCCCAAATTCTGATAGAGGGCCATGAGACTTAGACCTGGGTGCAAAAATGGAGGCTCTAGCCCCTTCCAGAGCTGAGATATCGAAACTCAAAAATTCGGCCCGAAAAAAAAAAACGACAGTGGTACCCCTTACGGTTTTTTTTTGGGGCGAAAAATTAAGTTTCTCCAATCTTCCCAAATTCTGATAGAGGGCCATGAGACTTAGACCTGAGTGCAAAAACGGGGGCTCTAGCCCCTTCCAGAGCTGAGATATCGAAACTCAAAAATTCGGCCCGAAAAAAAAGGACAGTGGTACCCCTTACGTTTTTTTTGGGGGCAGAAAATTAAGTTTCTCCAATCTTCCCAAATTCTGATAGAGGGCCATGAGACTTAGACCTGAGTGCAAAAATGGAGGCTCTAGCCCCTTCCAGAGCTGAGATATCGAAACTCAAAAATTCGGCCCGAAAAAAAAACGACAGTGGTACCCCTTACGTTTTTTTTTTTGGGCGAAAAATTAAGTTTCTCCAATCTTCCCAAATTCTGATAGAGGGCCATGAGACTTAGACCTGAGTGCAAAAATGGAGGCTCTAGCCCCTTCCAGAGCTGAGATATCGAAACTCAAAAATTCGGCCCGAAAAAAAAAACGACAGTGGTACCCCTTACGTTTTTTTTTTTGGGGCGAAAAATTAAGTTTCTCCAATCTTTCCAAATTCTGATAGAGGGCCATGAGACTTAGACCTGAGTGCAAAAATGGAGGCTCTAGCCCCTTCCAGAGCTGAGATATCGAAACTCAAAAATTCGGCCCGAAAAAAAAACGACAGTGGTACCCCTTACGTTTTTTTTTTTGGGCGAAAAATTAAGTTTCTCCAATCTTCCCAAATTCTGATAGAGAGCCATGAGACTTAGACCTGAGTGCAAAAATGGAGGCTCTAGCCCCTTCCAGAGCTGAGATATCGAAAATCAAAAATTCGGCCCGAAAAAAAAAACGACAGTGGTACCCCTTACGTTTTTTTTTTTGGGCGAAAAATTAAGTTTCTCCAATCTTCCCAAATTCTGATAGAGGGCCATGAGACTTAGACCTGAGTGCAAAAATGGAGGCTCTAGCCCCTTCCAGAGCTGAGATATCGAAACTCAAAAATTCGGCCCGAAAAAAAAAACGACAGTGGTACCCCTTACGTTTTTTTTTTTGGGCGAAAAATTAAGTTTCTCCAATCTTCCCAAATTCTGGTAGAGGGCCATGAGACTTAGACCTGAGTGCAAAAATGGAGGCTCTAGCCCCTTCCAGAGCTGAGATATCGAAACTCAAAAATTCGGCCCGAAAAAAAAACGACAGTGGTACCCCTTACGTTTTTTTTTTTTGGGGCGAAAAATTAAGTTTCTCCAATCTTCCCAAATTCTGGTAGAGGGCCATGAGACTTAGACCTGAGTGCAAAAATGGAGGCTCTAGCCCCTTCCAGAGCTGAGATATCGAAACTCAAAAATTCAGCCAGAAAAAAAAAACGACAGTGGTACCCCTTACGTTTTTTTTTTTTGGGCAAAAAATTAAGTTTCTCCAATCTTCCCAAATTCTGATAGAGGGCCATGAGACTTAGACCTGAGTGCAAAAATGGAGGCTCTAGCCCCTTCCAGAGCTGAGATATCGAAACTCAAAAATTCGGCCCGAAAAAAAAAACGACAGTGGTACCCCTTACGTTTTTTTTTTTTAGGGCGAAAAATTAAGTTTCTCCAATCTTCCCAAAACTCTGGATTCCGATCGAGGGCCATGAGACTTAGACCTGAGTGCAAAAATGGAGGCTCTAGCCCCTTCCAGAGCTGAGATATCGAAACTCAAAAATTCGGCCCGAAAAAAAAAAACGACAGTGGTACCCCTTACGTTTTTTTTTTTGGGCGAAAAATTAAGTTTCTCCAATCTTCCCAAATTCTGGTAGAGGGCCATGAGACTAAGACCTGAGTGCAAAAATGGAGGCTCTAGCCCCTTCCAGAGCTGAGATATCGAAACTCAAAAATTCGGCCCAAAAAAAAAACGACAGTGGTACCCCTTACGTTTTTTTTTTTGGGGCGAAAAATTAAGTTTCTCCAATCTTCCCAAATTCTGGTAGAGGGCCATGAGACTTAGACCTGAGTGCAAAAATGGAGGCTCTAGCCCCTTCCAGAGCTGAGATATCGAAACTCAAAAATTCGGCCCGAAAAAAAAAAACGACAGTGGTACCCCTTACGTTTTTTTTTTCGGGGCGAAAAATTAAGTTTCTCCAATCTTCCCAAATTCTGATAGAGGGCCATGAGACTTAGACCTGAGTGCAAAAATGGAGGCTCTTGCCCCTTCCAGAGCTGAGATATCGAAACTCAAAAATTCGGCCCGAAAAAAAAACGACAGTGGTACCCCTTACGTTTTTTTTTTTGGGCGAAAAATTAAGTTTCTCCAATCTTCCCAAATTCCGATAGAGGGCCATGAGACTTAGACCTGAGTGCAAAAATGGAGGCTCTAGCCCCTTCCAGAGCTGAGATATCGAAACTCAAAAATTCGGCCCGAAAAAAAAAAAACGACAGTGGTACCCCTTACGTTTTTTTTGGGGGGCGAAAAATTAAGTTTCTCCAATCTTCCCAAAACTCTGGATTCTGATAGAGGGCCATGAGACTTAGACCTGAGTGCAAAAATGGAGGCTCTAGCCCCTTCCAGAGCTGAGATATCGAAACTCAAAAATTCGGCCCGAAAAAAAAACGACAGTGGTACCCCTTACGTTTTTTTTTTTGGGCGAAAAATTAAGTTTCTCCAATCTTCCCAAATTCTGATAGAGAGCCATGAGACTTAGACCTGAGTGCAAAAATGGAGGCTCTAGCCCCTTCCAGAGCTGAGATATCGAAAATCAAAAATTCGGCCCGAAAAAAAAAAACGACAGTGGTACCCCTTACGTTTTTTTTTTTGGGCGAAAAATTAAGTTTCTCCAATCTTCCCAAATTCTGATAGAGGGCCATGAGACTTAGACCTGAGTGCAAAAATGGAGGCTCTAGCCCCTTCCAGAGCTGAGATATCGAAACTCAAAAATTCGGCCCGAAAAAAAAAACGACAGTGGTACCCCTTACGTTTTTTTTTTTGGGCGAAAAATTAAGTTTCTCCAATCTTCCCAAATTCTGGTAGAGGGCCATGAGACTTAGACCTGAGTGCAAAAATGGAGGCTCTAGCCCCTTCCAGAGCTGAGATATCGAAACTCAAAAATTCGGCCCGAAAAAAAAACGACAGTGGTACCCCTTACGTTTTTTTTTTTTGGGGCGAAAAATTAAGTTTCTCCAATCTTCCCAAATTCTGGTAGAGGGCCATGAGACTTAGACCTGAGTGCAAAAATGGAGGCTCTAGCCCCTTCCAGAGCTGAGATATCGAAACTCAAAAATTCGGCCCGAAAAAAAAACGACAGTGGTACCCCTTACGTTTTTTTTTTTTGGGCAAAAAATTAAGTTTCTCCAATCTTCCCAAATTCTGATAGAGGGCCATGAGACTTAGACCTGAGTGCAAAAATGGAGGCTCTAGCCCCTTCCAGAGCTGAGATATCGAAACTCAAAAATTCGGCCCGACAAAAAAAAACGACAGTGGTACCCCTTACGTTTTTTTTTTGGGGCGAAAAATTAAGTTTCTCCAATCTTCCCAAATTCTGGTAGAGGGCCATGAGACTTAGACCTGAGTGCAAAAATGGAGGCTCTAGCCCCTTCCAGAGCTGAGATATCGAAACTCAAAAATTCGGCCCGAAAAAAAAAACGACAGTGGTACCCCTTACGTTTTTTTTTTTGGGCGAAAAATTAAGTTTCTCCAATCTTCCCAAATTCTGGTAGAGGGCCATGAGACTAAGACCTGAGTGCAAAAATGGAGGCTCTAGCCCCTTCCAGAGCTGAGATATCGAAACTCAAAAATTCGGCCCAAAAAAAAAACGACAGTGGTACCCCTTACGTTTTTTTTTTTGGGGCGAAAAATTAAGTTTCTCCAATCTTCCCAAATTCTGGTAGAGGGCCATGAGACTTAGACCTGAGTGCAAAAATGGAGGCTCTAGCCCCTTCCAGAGCTGAGATATCGAAACTCAAAAATTCGGCCCGAAAAAAAAAAACGACAGTGGTACCCCTTACGTTTTTTTTTTCGGGGCGAAAAATTAAGTTTCTCCAATCTTCCCAAATTCTGATAGAGGGCCATGAGACTTAGACCTGAGTGCAAAAATGGAGGCTCTTGCCCCTTCCAGAGCTGAGATATCGAAACTCAAAAATTCGGCCCGAAAAAAAAACGACAGTGGTACCCCTTACGTTTTTTTTTTTGGGCGAAAAATTAAGTTTCTCCAATCTTCCCAAATTCCGATAGAGGGCCATGAGACTTAGACCTGAGTGCAAAAATGGAGGCTCTAGCCCCTTCCAGAGCTGAGATATCGAAACTCAAAAATTCGGCCCGAAAAAAAAAAAACGACAGTGGTACCCCTTACGTTTTTTTTGGGGGGCGAAAAATTAAGTTTCTCCAATCTTCCCAAAACTCTGGATTCTGATAGAGGGCCATGAGACTTAGACCTGAGTGCAAAAATGGAGGCTCTAGCCCCTTCCAGAGCTGAGATATCGAAACTCAAAAATTCGGCCCGAAAAAAAAACGACAGTGGTACCCCTTACGTTTTTTTTTTGGGCGAAAAATTAAGTTTCTCCAATCTTCCCAAATTCCGATAGAGGGCCATGAGACTTAGACCTGAGTGCAAAAATGGAGGCTCTAGCCCCTTCCAGAGCTGAGATATCGAAACTCAAAAATTCGGCCCGAAAAAAAAAAAACGACAGTGGTACCCCTTACGTTTTTTTTGGGGGGCGAAAAATTAAGTTTCTCCAATCTTCCCAAAACTCTGGATTCTGATAGAGGGCCATGAGACTTAGACCTGAGTGCAAAAATGGAGGCTCTAGCCCCTTCCAGAGCTGAGATATCGAAACTCAAAAATTCGGCCCGAAAAAAAAACGACAGTGGTACCCCTTACGTTTTTTTTTTTGGGCGAAAAATTAAGTTTCTCCAATCTTCCCAAATTCTGATAGAGAGCCATGAGACTTAGACCTGAGTGCAAAAATGGAGGCTCTAGCCCCTTCCAGAGCTGAGATATCGAAAATCAAAAATTCGGCCCGAAAAAAAAAAACGACAGTGGTACCCCTTACGTTTTTTTTTTTGGGCGAAAAATTAAGTTTCTCCAATCTTCCCAAATTCTGATAGAGGGCCATGAGACTTAGACCTGAGTGCAAAAATGGAGGCTCTAGCCCCTTCCAGAGCTGAGATATCGAAACTCAAAAATTCGGCCCGAAAAAAAAAACGACAGTGGTACCCCTTACGTTTTTTTTTTTGGGCGAAAAATTAAGTTTCTCCAATCTTCCCAAATTCTGGTAGAGGGCCATGAGACTTAGACCTGAGTGCAAAAATGGAGGCTCTAGCCCCTTCCAGAGCTGAGATATCGAAACTCAAAAATTCGGCCCGAAAAAAAAACGACAGTGGTACCCCTTACGTTTTTTTTTTTTGGGGCGAAAAATTAAGTTTCTCCAATCTTCCCAAATTCTGGTAGAGGGCCATGAGACTTAGACCTGAGTGCAAAAATGGAGGCTCTAGCCCCTTCCAGAGCTGAGATATCGAAACTCAAAAATTCGGCCCGAAAAAAAAACGACAGTGGTACCCCTTACGTTTTTTTTTTTTGGGCAAAAAATTAAGTTTCTCCAATCTTCCCAAATTCTGATAGAGGGCCATGAGACTTAGACCTGAGTGCAAAAATGGAGGCTCTAGCCCCTTCCAGAGCTGAGATATCGAAACTCAAAAATTCGGCCCGACAAAAAAAAACGACAGTGGTACCCCTTACGTTTTTTTTTTGGGGCGAAAAATTAAGTTTCTCCAATCTTCCCAAATTCTGGTAGAGGGCCATGAGACTTAGACCTGAGTGCAAAAATGGAGGCTCTAGCCCCTTCCAGAGCTGAGATATCGAAACTCAAAAATTCGGCCCGAAAAAAAAAACGACAGTGGTACCCCTTACGTTTTTTTTTTTGGGCGAAAAATTAAGTTTCTCCAATCTTCCCAAATTCTGGTAGAGGGCCATGAGACTAAGACCTGAGTGCAAAAATGGAGGCTCTAGCCCCTTCCAGAGCTGAGATATCGAAACTCAAAAATTCGGCCCAAAAAAAAAACGACAGTGGTACCCCTTACGTTTTTTTTTTTGGGGCGAAAAATTAAGTTTCTCCAATCTTCCCAAATTCTGGTAGAGGGCCATGAGACTTAGACCTGAGTGCAAAAATGGAGGCTCTAGCCCCTTCCAGAGCTGAGATATCGAAACTCAAAAATTCGGCCCGAAAAAAAAAAAACGACAGTGGTACCCCTTACGTTTTTTTTTTCGGGGCGAAAAATTAAGTTTCTCCAATCTTCCCAAATTCTGATAGAGGGCCATGAGACTTAGACCTGAGTGCAAAAATGGAGGCTCTTGCCCCTTCCAGAGCTGAGATATCGAAACTCAAAAATTCGGCCCGAAAAAAAAACGACAGTGGTACCCCTTACGTTTTTTTTTTTGGGCGAAAAATTAAGTTTCTCCAATCTTCCCAAATTCCGATAGAGGGCCATGAGACTTAGACCTGAGTGCAAAAATGGAGGCTCTAGCCCCTTCCAGAGCTGAGATATCGAAACTCAAAAATTCGGCCCGAAAAAAAAAAAACGACAGTGGTACCCCTTACGTTTTTTTTGGGGGGCGAAAAATTAAGTTTCTCCAATCTTCCCAAAACTCTGGATTCTGATAGAGGGCCATGAGACTTAGACCGGAGTGCAAAAATGGAGGCTCTAGCCCCTTCCAGAGCTGAGATATCGAAACTCAAAAATTCGGCCCGAAAAAAAAACGACAGTGGTACCCCTTACGTTTTTTTTTTGGGCGAAAAATTAAGTTTCTCCAATCTTCCCAAATTCTGATAGAGGGCCATGAGACTTAGACCTGAGTGCAAAAATGGAGGCTCTAGCCCCTTCCAGAGCTGAGATATCGAAACTCAAAAATTCGGCCTGAAAAAAAAAAACGACAGTGGTACCCCTTACGTTTTTTTTTTTGGGGCGAAAAATTACGTTTCTCCAATCTTCCCAAATTCTGATAGAGGGCCATGAGACTTAGACCTGAGTGCAAAAATGGAGGCTCTAGCCCCTTCCAGAGCTGAGATATCGAAACTCAAAAATTCGGCCCGAAAAAAAAACGACAGTGGTACCCCTTACGTTTTTTTTTTTTGGGGGCGAAAAATTAAGTTTCTCCAATCTTCCCAAATTCTGATAGAGGGCCATGAGACTTAGACCTGAGTGCAAGAATGGAGGCTCTAGCCCCTTCCAGAGCTGAGATATCGAAACTCAAAAATTCGGCCCGAAAAAAAAAAACGACAGTGGTACCCCTTACGTTTTTTTTTTGGGGCGAAAAATTAAGTTTCTCCAATCTTCCCAAATTCTGGTAGAGGGCCATGAGACTTAGACCTGAGTGCAAAAATGGAGGCTCTAGCCCCTTCCAGAGCTGAGATATCGAAACTCAAAAATTCGGCCCGAAAAAAAAAACGACAGTGGTACCCCTTACGTTTTTTTTTTTGGGCGAAAAATTAAGTTTCTCCAATCTTCCCAAATTCTGATAGAGGGCCATGAGACTTAGACCTGAGTGCAAAAATGGAGGCTCTAGCCCCTTCCAGAGCTGAGATATCGAAACTCAAAAATTCGGCCCGAAAAAAAAAACGACAGTGGTACCCCTTACGTTTTTTTTTTTGGGGCGAAAAATTAAGTTTCTCCAATCTTCCCAAATTCTGATAGAGGGCCATGAGACTTAGACCTGAGTGCAAAAATGGAGGCTCTTGCCCCTTCCAGAGCTGAGATATCGAAACTCAAAAATTCGGCCCGAAAAAAAAACGACAGTGGTACCCCTTACGTTTTTTTTTTTGGGCGAAAAATTAAGTTTCTCCAATCTTCCCAAATTCCGATAGAGGGCCATGAGACTTAGACCTGAGTGCAAAAATGGAGGCTCTAGCCCCTTCCAGAGCTGAGATATCGAAACTCAAAAATTCGGCCCGAAAAAAAAAAAAAACGACAGTGGTACCCCTTACGTTTTTTTTTTGGGGCGAAAAATTAAGTTTCTCCAATCTTCCCAAAACTCTGGATTCTGATAGAGGGCCATGAGACTTAGACCTGAGTGCAAAAATGGAGGCTCTAGCCCCTTCCAGAGCTGAGATATCGAAACTCAAAAATTCGGCCCGAAAAAAAAACGACAGTGGTACCCCTTACGTTTTTTTTTTGGGCAAAAAATTAAGTTTCTCCAATCTTCCCAAATTCTGATAGAGGGCCATGAGACTTAGACCTGAGTGCAAAAATGGAGGCTCTAGCCCCTTCCAGAGCTGAGATATCGAAACTCAAAAATTCGGCCCGAAAAAAAAAACGACAGTGGTACCCCTTACGTTTTTTTTTTGGGGCGAAAAATTAAGTTTCTCCAATCTTCCCAAATTCTGATAGAGGGCCATGAGACTTAGACCTGAGTGCAAAAATGGAGGCTCTAGCCCCTTCCAGAGCTGAGATATCGAAACTCAAAAATTCGGCCCGAAAAAAAAAAACGACAGTGGTACCCCTTACGTTTTTTTTTTTTGGGGCGAAAAATTAAGTTTCTCCAATCTTCCCAAATTCTGATAGAGGGCCATGAGACTTAGACCTGAGTGCAAAAATGGAGGCTCTTGCCCCTTCCAGAGCTGAGATATCGAAACTCAAAAATTCGGCCCGAAAAAAAAACGACAGTGGTACCCCTTACGTTTTTTTTTTTGGGCGAAAAATTAAGTTTCTCCAATCTTCCCAAATTCCGATAGAGGGCCATGAGACTTAGACCTGAGTGCAAAAATGGAGGCTCTAGCCCCTTCCAGAGCTGAGATATCGAAACTCAAAAATTCGGCCCGAAAAAAAAAAAACGACAGTGGTACCCCTTACGTTTTTTTTTTGGGGCGAAAAATTAAGTTTCTCCAATCTTCCCAAAACTCTGGATTCTGATAGAGGGCCATGAGACTTAGACCTGAGTGCAAAAATGGAGGCTCTAGCCCCTTCCAGAGCTGAGATATCGAAACTCAAAAATTCGGCCCGAAAAAAAAACGACAGTGGTACCCCTTACGTTTTTTTTTTGGGCAAAAAATTAAGTTTCTCCAATCTTCCCAAATTCTGATAGAGGGCCATGAGACTTAGACCTGAGTGCAAAAATGGAGGCTCTAGCCCCTTCCAGAGCTGAGATATCGAAACTCAAAAATTCGGCCCGAAAAAAAAAACGACAGTGGTACCCCTTACGTTTTTTTTTTGGGGCGAAAAATTAAGTTTCTCCAATCTTCCCAAATTCTGATAGAGGGCCATGAGACTTAGACCTGAGTGCAAAAATGGAGGCTCTAGCCCCTTCCAGAGCTGAGATATCGAAACTCAAAAATTCGGCCCGAAAAAAAAACGACAGTGGTACCCCTTACGTTTTTTTTGGGCGAAAAATTAAGTTTCTCCAATCTTCCCAAATTCTGATAGAGGGCCATGAGACTTAGACCTGAGTGCAAAAATGGAGGCTCTAGCCCCTTCCAGAGCTGAGATATCAAAACTCAAAAATTCGGCCCGAAAAACAAACGACAGTGGTACCCCTTACGTTTTTTTTTTTTGGGCGAAAAATTAAGTTTCTCAAATCTTCCCAAATTCTGGTAGAGGGCCATGAGACTAAGACCTGAGTGCAAAAATGGAGGCTCTAGCCCCTTCCAGAGCTGAGATATCGAAACTCAAAAATTCGGCCCGAAAAAAAAAACGACAGTGGTACCCCTTACGTTTTTTTTTTGGGCAAAAAATTAAGTTTCTCCAATCTTCCCAAATTCTGATAGAGGGCCATGAGACTTAGACCTGGGTGCAAAAATGGAGGCTCTAGCCCCTTCCAGAGCTGAGATATCAAAACTCAAAAATTCGGCCCGAAAAACAAACGACAGTGGTACCCCTTACGTTTTTTTTTTTTGGGCGAAAAATTAAGTTTCTCAAATCTTCCCAAATTCTGGTAGAGGGCCATGAGACTAAGACCTGAGTGCAAAAATGGAGGCTCTAGCCCCTTCCAGAGCTGAGATATCGAAACTCAAAAATTCGGCCCGAAAAAAAAAACGACAGTGGTACCCCTTACGTTTTTTTTTTGGGCAAAAAATTAAGTTTCTCCAATCTTCCCAAATTCTGATAGAGGGCCATGAGACTTAGACCTGGGTGCAAAAATGGAGGCTCTAGCCCCTTCCAGAGCTGAGATATCAAAACTCAAAAATTCGGCCCGAAAAACAAACGACAGTGGTACCCCTTACGTTTTTTTTTTTGGGCGAAAAATTAAGTTTCTCAAATCTTCCCAAATTCTGGTAGAGGGCCATGAGACTTAGACCTGAGTGCAAAAATGGAGGCTCTAGCCCCTTCCAGAGCTGAGATATCGAAACTCAAAAATTCGGCCCGAAAAAAAAACGACAGTGGTACCCCTTACGTTTTTTTTTTTTGGGCAAAAAATTAAGTTTCTCCAATCTTCCCAAATTCTGATAGAGGGCCATGAGACTTAGACCTGGGTGCAAAAATGGAGGCTCTAGCCCCTTCCAGAGCTGAGATATCGAAACTCAAAAATTCGGCCCGAAAAAAAAAACGACAGTGGTACCCCTTACGTTTTTTTTTTTGGGCGAAAAATTAAGTTTCTCCAATCTTCCCAAATTCTGGTAGAGGGCCATGAGACTTAGACCTGAGTGCAAAAATGGAGGCTCTAGCCCCTTCCAGAGCTGAGATATCGAAACTCAAAAATTCGGCCCGAAAAAAAAACGACAGTGGTACCCCTTACGTTTTTTTTTTGGGCGAAAAATTAAGTTTCTCCAATCTTCCCAAAACTCTGGATTCTGATAGAGGGCCATGAGACTTAGACCTGAGTGCAAAAATGGAGGCTCTAGCCCCTTCCAGAGCTGAGATATCGAAACTCAAAAATTCGGCCCGAAAAAAAAACGACAGTGGTACCCCTTACGTTTTTTTTTTGGGCAAAAAATTAAGTTTCTCCAATCTTCCCAAATTCTGATAGAGGGCCATGAGACTTAGACCTGAGTGCAAAAATGGAGGCTCTAGCCCCTTCCAGAGCTGAGATATCGAAACTCAAAAATTCGGCCCGAAAAAAAAAACGACAGTGGTACCCCTTACGTTTTTTTTTTGGGGCGAAAAATTAAGTTTCTCCAATCTTCCCAAATTCTGATAGAGGGCCATGAGACTTAGACCTGAGTGCAAAAATGGAGGCTCTAGCCCCTTCCAGAGCTGAGATATCGAAACTCAAAAATTCGGCCCGAAAAAAAAACGACAGTGGTACCCCTTACGTTTTTTTTGGGCGAAAAATTAAGTTTCTCCAATCTTCCCAAATTCTGATAGAGGGCCATGAGACTTAGACCTGAGTGCAAAAATGGAGGCTCTAGCCCCTTCCAGAGCTGAGATATCAAAACTCAAAAATTCGGCCCGAAAAACAAACGACAGTGGTACCCCTTACGTTTTTTTTTTTTGGGCGAAAAATTAAGTTTCTCAAATCTTCCCAAATTCTGGTAGAGGGCCATGAGACTAAGACCTGAGTGCAAAAATGGAGGCTCTAGCCCCTTCCAGAGCTGAGATATCGAAACTCAAAAATTCGGCCCGAAAAAAAAAACGACAGTGGTACCCCTTACGTTTTTTTTTTGGGCAAAAAATTAAGTTTCTCCAATCTTCCCAAATTCTGATAGAGGGCCATGAGACTTAGACCTGGGTGCAAAAACGGAGGCTCTAGCCCCTTCCAGAGCTGAGATATCAAAACTCAAAAATTCGGCCCGAAAAACAAACGACAGTGGTACCCCTTACGTTTTTTTTTTTGGGCGAAAAATTAAGTTTCTCAAATCTTCCCAAATTCTGGTAGAGGGCCATGAGACTTAGACCTGAGTGCAAAAATGGAGGCTCTAGCCCCTTCCAGAGCTGAGATATCGAAACTCAAAAATTCGGCCCGAAAAAAAAACGACAGTGGTACCCCTTACGTTTTTTTTTTTTGGGCAAAAAATTAAGTTTCTCCAATCTTCCCAAATTCTGATAGAGGGCCATGAGACTTAGACCTGGGTGCAAAAATGGAGGCTCTAGCCCCTTCCAGAGCTGAGATATCGAAACTCAAAAATTCGGCCCGAAAAAAAAAACGACAGTGGTACCCCTTACGTTTTTTTTTTTTGGGCGAAAAATTAAGTTTCTCCAATCTTCCCAAATTCTGGTAGAGGGCCATGAGACTTAGACCTGAGTGCAAAAATGGAGGCTCTAGCCCCTTCCAGAGCTGAGATATCGAAACTCAAAAATTCGGCCCGAAAAAAAAACGACAGTGGTACCCCTTACGTTTTTTTTTTGGGCGAAAAATTAAGTTTCTCCAATCTTCCCAAATTCTGATAGAGGGCCATGAGACTTAGACCTGAGTGCAAAAATGGAGGCTCTAGCCCCTTCCAGAGCTGAGATATCGAAACTCAAAAATTCGGCCCGAAAAAAAAAAACGACAATGATACCCCTTACGTTTTTTTTTTTGGGCGAAAAATTAAGTTTCTCCAATCTTCCCAAATTCTGATAGAGGGCCATGAGACTTAGACCTGAGTGCAAAAATGGAGGCTCTAGCCCCTTCCAGAGCTGAGATATCGAAACTCAAAAATTCGGCCCGAAAAAAAAAATGACAGTGGTACCCCTTACGTTTTTTTTTTTTTTTTGGGGCGAAAAATTAAGTTTCTCCAATCTTCCCAAATTCTGATAGAGGGCCATGAGACTTAGACCTGAGTGCAAAAATGGAGGCTCTAGCCCCTTCCAGAGCTGAGATATCGAAACTCAAAAATTCGGCCCGAAAAAAAAAAACGACAGTGGTACCCCTTACGTTTTTTTTTTGGGCGAAAAATTAAGTTTCTCCAATCTTCCCACATTCTAAAAGAGGGCCATGAGACTTAGACCTGAGTGCAAAAATGGAGGTTCTAGCCCCTTCCAGAGCTGAGATATCGAAACTCAAAATTTCGACTGGAAAAAAAACGACAGTGTTACCCCTTACGTTTTTTTTTTTTGGGTGAAAAATTAAGAATCCCCAATCTTCTCAAAACTCTGGATTCTGATAGAGGGCCATGAGACTTAGACCTTAGTGCAAAAATGGAGGCTCTAGACCCTTCCAGAGCTGAGATATCGAAACTCAAAATTTTGACCAGAAAAAAAAAAACGACAGTGTTACCCCTTACGTTTTTTTTTTTGGGTGAAAAATTAAGTATCCCCAATCTTCTCAAACCTCTGGATTCTGATAGAGGGCCATGAGACTTAGACCTGAGTGCAAAAATGGAGGCTCTAGACCCTTCCAGAGCTGAGATTTTGAAACTCAAAATTTCGACCAGAAAAAAAAACGACAGTGTTACCCCTTACGGGTTTTTTTTTCGGGTGAAAAATTAAGTATCTCCAGTCTTCTCAAAACTCTGGATTCTGATAGAGGGCCATGAGACTTAGACCTGAGTGCAAAAATGGAGGCTCTAGACCCTTCCAGAGCTGAGATATCGAAACTCAAAATTTCGACCAGAAAAAAAAAACGACAGTGTTACCCCTTACGTTTTTTTTTTTTGGGTGAAAAATTAAGTATCCCCAATCTTCTCAAAACTCTGGATTCTGATAGAGGGCCATGAGACTTAGACCTGAGTGCAAAAATGGAGGCTCTAGACCCTTCCAGAGCTGAGATTTTGAAACTCAAAGTTTCGACCAGAAAAAAAAAAACGACAGTGTTACCCCTTACGTTTTTTTTCGGGTGAAAAATTAAGTATCTCCAATCTTCTCAAAACTCTGGATTCTGATAGATGGCCATGAGACTTAGACCTGAGTGCAAAAATGGAGGCTCTAGACCCTTCCCGAGCTGAGATATCGAAACTCAAAATTTCGACCAGAAAAAAAAAACGACAGTGTTACCCCTTACGTTTTTTTTTTTTTTTCGGGTGAAAAATTAAGTATCTCCAATCTTCTCAAAACTCTGGATTCTGATAGAGGGCCATGAGACTTAGACCTGAGTGCAAAAATGGAGGCTCTAGACCCTTCCAGAGCTGAGATATCGAAACTCAAAATTTCGACCGGAAAAAAAAACGACAGTGTTACCCCTTACGTTTTTTTTGGGGGGGTGAAAAATTAAGTATCTCCAATCTTCTCAAAACTCTGTATTCTGATAGAGGGCCATGAGACTTAGACCTGAGTGCAAATATGGAGGCTCTAGACCCTTCCAGAGCTGAGATATCGAAACTCAAAATTTCGACCAGAAAAAAAAAACGACAGTGTTACCCCTTACGTTTTTTTTTTTGGGTGAAAAATTAAGTATCCCCAATCTTCTCAAAACTCTGGATTCTGATAGAGGGCCATGAGACTTAGACCTGAGTGCAAAAATAAAGGCTCTAGACCCTTCCAGAGCTGAGATTTTGAAACTCAAAGTTTCGACCAGAAAAAAAAACGACAGTGTTACCCCTTACGTTTTTTTTTTTTTGGGTGAAAAATTAAGTATCCCCAATCTTCTCAAAACTCTGGATTCTGATAGAGGGCTATGAGACTTAGACCTGAGAGCAAAAATGGAGGCTCTAGACCCTTCCAGAGCTGAGATATCGAAACTCAAAATTTCGACCAGAAAAAAAAAAACGACAGTGTTACCCCTTACGTTTTTTTTTTTTTTTCGGGTGAAAAATTAAGTATCTCCAATCTTCTCAAAACTCTGGATTCTGATAGAGGGCCATGAGACTTAGACCTAAGTGCAAAAATGGAGGCTCTAGACCCTTCCAGAGCTGAGATATCGAAACTCAAAATTTCGACCAGAAAAAAAAACGACAGTGTTACCCCTTACGGTTTTTTTTTTTTGGGTGAAAAATTAAGTATCTCCAATCTTCTCAAAACTCTGAATTCTGATAGAGGTCCATGAGACTTAGACCTGAGTGCAAAAATGGAGGCTCTAGACCCTTCCAGAGCTGAGATATCGAAACTCAAAATTTTGACCAGAAAAAAAAAACGACAGTGTTACCCCTTACGTTTTTTTTTTTTTTGGGTGAAAAATTAAGTATCCCCAATCTTCTCAAAACTCTGGATTCTGATAGATGGCCATTAGACTTAGACCTGAGTGCAAAAATGGAGGCTTTAGAACCTTCCAGAACTGAGATATGGACATCCCTCATAGCATTTATCCCATTATAAAAAATAGTGGTTTATAATGGGATAAATGCTACGTGGGGTCGCAATATCTCTGCTCAGGAAGGGTCTAGAGCATCCATTTTTGCACTCAGGTCTAAGTCTCATGGCCCTCTACCAGAATCCAGAGTTTCAAGAAGATCAGAAAAACTCAAAATTTCGACACCCCCAAAAAAGACGAAAGGGGTAACACTGTCGTTTTTTTTTTTTTTTTGGGGATCGAAATTTTTAGTTTCTCTGATCTTCTTTTACGTTTTCCAAAGTGGATTTACATAACCATACATCTGAAATACGCTTATTTAAAATGCCTATTTACATCAGGAAGGAAAATATTGTATAAGTATTGCAGCATATCCAACATAAAAAATACATGAGTGTGCTATTATGAAGGATAATTCACTGTTGTCAACACTGCTTACATTAGACAAATATGTGCTGTAAATAAACACATCTATAAAGTAACTAAACATGATATGTATTTTATTTGTCCCTTATTGGTGTTGATATATTGAGGAACATTTAAGTTGGATTAAAAGTGAGTTAACACATCAACCTCAGCATGTAAGTGCAGTGTTGAGCTCGTAATGAGAATCTTGTCTGTATGTTACAGGGACAGAAGAACACGTGTGTGTTTATCCGGTGGAGAGAGGCTCATGATGCTGAATTCTGTCATCAATGGCTCTGAGTGAGTATAGTACAGAAATGGATAACAAGTTGTAGTTTATTTGAATGATTGTAATTTCAAACTGAGAAAATACAACAACATCTTTCTGAGTCTTGATTTCTGCATTTGCTGCAGAGCTTTTGTGGTGGAGCAGGACCTGCAAGGAAAGATGATGGCAGCATTTGTTGGGGGAAAAAAGGTTTCAGGCATTTTACTCAAATATAAAGTAAAGCTATTTTTAATGCATAAATCAAATGACATTGTGCCGTTAAAATGACTGCTTTTGTTTAATGTTTGTGAGCATTTTTGTAGGATCTGAAAAGTCTGCAGACTGGTGTGAGCCCTGAGGAGCCCAGAGCTGAATCCTGGAAGTGGTGCCATGGATGAGTTCCTCCATCACTCCACCTGCCCTTATTGCCTCAGATTGTGAAGCGCAGCGCAGCAACAAGCTCCGGCACGAAGGCACAGTCCCCTCTGGTGAATCCATCAGAATAAAGCCACAGAATGGGAACCGCTGTGTTGAGGCAGTAGGATGTGGTGTTCAGCGGCTTGTAGTTTGAATAAAGCTTTGTTTCATGTGTTGTTGACTTGAATATGCATTTGCTTATTGTGATGGTTACTTTTATTTGTTCTTTTACCTATACATTCATGTTTCTTATTGTTGTCAGTATATAAAATTTAACTAATGTATGCAGTAATTCATCGATTGACTGACAATTGATATGTTTCACTGCATTTAGCAATATAAATGTATTCATGCATAACTGTCATATGACAAAAAAAATACATTTTGCTTGTTTTATTAAATTATATTTTTAGTATATAAAAAAGTTATATAATTAAGTATTGGTCAGCATTTAATATTATTTTGTTGAAGTTTTGGGGTGGGCTAACAATGCAATTCATTCTGAGGTAATATTAATTTTTAAGGAGTGATACTTAGATTTTTTTGAGTATAAAATCAACAGTTTTCTCCAAAAGAGATCTTCGAACAGCTGCCCGTCTCCTTTGTGCAGACATTACAAATGCAGAGGAAAACTGTTCTAGGTTGTGCTGTCAAGTTACTGATGTTATGAAGTGTTAGTGCACCTGTCGCTCATATAATTTAAACTTATTACATGCAAGATCATGGAAAGATACTATAGTTTATGTAACAATCATAATGACAAAACAGAAAATATAAAGATCATTGGTTTGTGTACATCATAATATGACATAAAATTATATTTATACACAGGAAAAAAGAACAATAAAAAAGGCTAAATATCTTCATTATAGTTCTTCATAATACATAAAAAAAGTTGTTAAATGTCTGAGGGATGAAATCAGGTAAATTCATGAAGAAAAAGAGGAAAACTTAAAGGAGAAACTTTTTGGGTATAAAATAAAGAAATTAACAACATGATCAAGAGATGATGATTTTGGGGTTTCCTAATAAAAAAATATCGTTATAAGAATAACACTGTTGGTCACATTAATACGGTTTAAAATATAACAACTTAAATCAACCCTAAATGTATTCACAAAATAAATGGGCAGCTGATTCTTCAACAATACCACAACAAAATGAGCAAGTTTAATCAATATCAAGATATTTATAGACAGATGAATTAAATGTATTGTTCATATATTATAAGGTGTTGCGCTTGTGATAACGTGTAGTAGGTCACATGATAACGTCAACATGCTAGATGTCTGGTTCGCATTCATACTCAACGAGATTTGGCTATAAAGTACCTACTCTTTTAGCGCTCGATGAGTAAGTTATTCAAATTAAGTGAGTATGCGGTTTGGAACGCAGCCTTAGACCTGAATGCAAAAATGGAGTCTCTAGACCCTTCCAGAGCTGAGATATTGAGATCCCACGTAGCATTTATGCCATTATAAATATCTCAATATATCAGCTCTGGAAGGGTCTAGTGCCTCCGTTTTTGCACTCAGGTCTAAGTCTCATGGCCCTCTATCAGAATCCAGAGTTTCAAGAAGATTGGAGAAACTTATTTTTTCGCACAAAAAAAAAAAACGAAAGGGGTACCACTGTCGTTTTTTTTTGGGGGGGGGGGTCGAAATTTTGAGTTTCTCCGATCTTCTCAAAACTCTGGATTCTGATAGAGAGCCATGAGACTTAGACCTCAGTGCAAAAAATGGAGGCTCTAGACCCTTCCAGAGCTGAGATATGGACATCCCACGTAGCATTTAGCCCATTATAAAAATAGTGGTTTGTAATGGCATAAATGCTACGTGGGATCGCAATACCTCAGCTCAGGAAGGGTCTAGAGCCTCCATTTTTGCACTCAGGTCTAAGTCTCATGGCCCTCTATCAGAATCCGGAGTTTCAAGAAGATTGGAGAAACTTATTTTTTCGCACAAAAAAAAACAAAAAACGAAAGGGGTACCAATCCCGGGTGGGACATGCTACCAGTTTCCCACCAAAGGGAGGACTTACGAATACACATATGGCCACATAGGAACGCATATGGAATCACTGGAGCACCAACCGCAGGTGGCTACTAAAATTTAACTCCAGGGGTGGCAGATGGCTTGCCAAGGGAAGACACATGCTCAGAGAGGCTTACAGTGGATAATACACATGAGACGGTTACCATGGGGAACCGTACGCATGGAGGCACCTAGCCAGCATCCAGAGCAACAGCAGTGGTGCCCGCATCGTCGGTGCTGGAGGACTCAAGACTTCAATGGAAGAACTGAGGAAATATCGCACTTATCCAGTCCGGGGAGTGGAGTGGCGAGCAAGCGAAGACACCTGAGCGGATCCAGAACTGGCCGAAACGAGTACGTGAGAGGATACCGGCTCAATTCGCAGATTATAGAATCTGGCGAAGGTGTTGGGTGTCGCCCAGCCTGCAGCTCTGCAGATGTCTGTTAGCGAGGCGCCGTGCGCTAGAGCCCAAGAGGAGGCCACACTCCGAGTGGAATGGGCCGTCACACCAAGGGGGCACGGACGGCCTTGCTGCTGGTAAGACAAAGCAATGGCGTCCACTATCCAGTGGGACAGCCGTTGCTTTGAGAGAGCCCTTCCCTTCTGGCTCCCCCCATGACAGACAAAGAGCTGGTCTGAGGTCCTGAAACACTGCGTTCTGTCGACATAGGTGCGGAGGGCACGTACCGGACAGAGCAGCACCAAGGCTGGGTCTGCCTCCTCCAGGGGCAGCGCTTGCAGGTTCACCACCTGGTCCCGGAAGGGAGTGGTGGGAACCTAGGGCACATATCCAGGCCGGGGTCTCAGGATCACGTGAGAGTAAGCCGGCCCGAACTCCAGGCACGCTTCGTCAACGGAGAATGCGTGCAGGTCCCCCACCCTCTTGATGGAGGCCAATGCAACCAGGAGTGCTGTCTTCATGGACAGAAACTTTAACAGTACCGATTGCAAAGGCTCAAAGGGATGCCTCTGCAGAGCACTTAAAACTACCGAGAGGTCCCAAGAGGGCACGAGGGGAGGACGAGGCGGATGCAGCCTCCTCGCTCCCCTCAGGAACCTGATGACCAGGTCGTGCTTCCCTAAGGACTTCCACATCCACTGCTTCATGAGAAGCGGCAATGGCCACGACGTAAACCTTAAGGGTGGAGGGCGACAGACCTGCGCTCCAACCCTTCTTGCAGGAAGGAAAGCACGACCTCGATCGAACACCTCCGGGGGTCTTCTCCGCGAGAAGAACACCAATTGACGAAGAGGTTCCACTTCAACGCATAAAGGTGTCTCGTGGACGACGCTCTTGCAGAAGTGATGGTTGCCGCCACCGCAGGTGGCAGCGAACTCAAACCTGCATCGTCCCGTCCAGGAGCCACACGTGCAGCCTCCAAAGATCGGGACGAGGGTGGCACAGAGTGCCCCGTCTCTGAGAGAGTAGGTCCTGTCTCAGAGGAATAGGCCAAGGAGGTGCTGTCGCGAGGAGCATGAGTTCGGAGAACCACGTCTTGGTGGGCCAGTAGGGGGCTACCAGCAAGACCTGCTCCTCGTCCTCCTTGATCTTGCACAACACCCGTGCAAGGAGGCTCACTGGGGGGCAAGCATACTTGCGTGGGCCCCGTGGCCAGCTGTGCGCCAGCGCATCTGAGCCGAGCGTACCCCAGGTCAGGGAATAAAACTGGGCGCAGTGGGACGAGTCCCGAGAGGCGAACAGATCTATCTGTGCCTCCCCGAACTGGTCCCAAATCAGCTGGACCGACTGGGGATGGAGTCGCCATTCGCCGGAGATGGGACGGCCCGTGACAGCTCGTCGGCTGCCAGGTTCCGGTCTCCCGGAATGTATACTGCACGAAGGGACCTCAGGTGCTTCTGACTCCATATCAAGAGGTGGCGGGCGAGCTGCGACAACCGGCGCGAGCGTAGACCCCCCTGGTGGTTAATGTACGCTACTGCCGTAGTGTTGTCTGAACGGACAAGCACGTGCTGGCCCGAGAGCAACGCTCTGAAGCGGTGCAGGGCGAGCCGTACTGCCAGCAGCTCGAGGCAATTGATGTGCATGAGGCGCTGGGCTCCTGTCCAGGAACCGGCGGCTGCATGCCCATTGCACATGGCACCCCAACCCGTGGTAGACGCATCCGTGGAGACAACGAGATGCCTGGAAACTCGCTGAATAGGGACGCCGGTCCGTAAGAAGCTGAGGTTCGACCACGGGAAGAAGGTTCGGCGGCACGCTGGAGTCACTGGAACTCGGAGCGAACCGCGATGCCATGCCCACCTCGGGACTCGATCGCGAAGCCACAGCTGAAGCGGTCTCATATGAAGCAAACCGAGCGGCGTCACCGCGGCCACGGATGCCATATGCCCCAGGAGCCTCTGAAATAGTTTCAGTGGAACCGCACTCTTGCCCTCGAACTGTCGAAGACAAGTCAGCAGTGAGTGCGCGCGCTCGCTCGTGAGCTGCGCGGACATGGCGACCGAGTCTATCTCCATGCCGAGAAAAGAGATCCTCTGCACGGGGCAAAGTTTGCTCTTTTCCCGGTTGACCCGAAGGCCCAGACGGGCTAGGTGCCGGAGCACCAGGTCTCTGTGTTCGCAAACCTGAGCTCGAGAGTGTGCCAGTATCAGCCAGTCGTCGAGATAATTCAGGATGCGAACCCCGTGCTCGCGAAGAGGAACAAGGGCTGCCTCGACGATCTTCGTGAAGACGCGAGGGGACAGAGCTAACCCGAATGGGAGAACCGTGTACTGATATGCCTGGCCCTCAAAAGCAAACCGAAGAAACGGTCTGTGTCATGGAGACATGAAAGTACGCGTCCTTCAGGTCGATCGCTGCAAACCAATCCTGAAACCGAACGCATTCGAGAATGCGTTTGGCTGTGAGCATTTTGAACAGTAGTCGATGGAGAGAACGGTTCAAAATGCGCAGGTCCAGGATCGGTCGTAACCCACCGGTCTTTTTGGGGACAATGAAGTAGGGGCTGTAAAACCCGGACCTCACCTCGGCTGGAGGGACCGTCTCGATTGCACCCTTCGCCAGCAGGGTCGCAATCTCCGCTCTCAAGACCGGGGCATTGCCACCGACCATCGTGGAGCGAACTCCCCTGAAACGGGGAGGAGACCGTGCAAACTGAATCGCGTAGCCGAATCTGATTGTTCTGATGACCCAGCGGGACAGCCCAGGAAGCGCTAGCCAGGCTTCCAGGAAGCGAACCAGCGGGGTCATTTGAACCACAAATGTCCCCCCGGAGGGGCAGCGAGGCGGGTCGACCGGCATGCGTGCAGGAGTTACCCCGCCCGGATGCACCGTCGAAGCCCGCTCCCCAACAGAAGGGACCAGGGAAAGCAGGTCTGTTCTGCCGGGGGTCTGGCGATAGAGGGGGAAGGGATTGGCGTAGCCCGGGGACGACACACGCACCCTTCCGCGCCCTCAGAGACAGAGAGGAGTGTGTGGGCTGACGCACTGGAACATCGAGCACACCCACTCCAGTCTGTGGGCTCAGTGATGATGTCAAGTCTTTCTTTAACCAACTCAGGGTGCTGCCCACCCGTGGGTGAGCAGCGGGGAGCTGAGAACAAAAGATTCTCCCCGGCCCTCCACCGGGGGAAGGAGGGGGCCTGTTACCGCCTCCTGGGAAAGACTCGACTTCGTCACTGAGCAGCCCGTGTCAGGATCGTCGCTTAGCCTGGCGTTTAGCGGGGCGTGCGGCCTGAGAGGGCTGTGACGCCTGCCTGCGGCCTCCTCCACGCCGTGGCCCGGGTGAAGGCTGCTGCTGGGGCCGGGCGGGAGGGAGGGGAGCCGCAGGGGGGCGTCCTCGGCGGCGAGCAGCGGGAGGCATCTGTGCCGGCGAGTGGGTGGAGGCAGCAGCTGGTCGCCGGGGCAGAATGTGTTTAATTGCCTCCGTCTGCTTCTGGGCAGTGGAGAACTGCTGGGCGAAGTCCTCGACTGCACCGCCGAAAAGGCCAACCTGGGAGAGTGGAGCGTTGAGCAGACGAGTCTGCTCAGCGCTCCTAACGTCTGCCAGGTTGAGCCAGAGATGACGCTCCTGGACCACACTGGTGGCCATCACCTGACCAACGGCGCGAGCGGCCACTTTCGTTGCCCGGAGAGCAAGGTCAGTGGCGGACCGCAAATCTTTAAATGCCGTTGGATCAGTCCCGCCCTCGTGCATATCTCTGAGCATCTTCGCTTGGAAGACCTGCAAAGTGCTCATCGCATGCAAAGCGGAGGCCGCCTGTCCCGCCGCTCTATAGGATCGCGCCGCCATAGCAGATGAGAACCCACAGGCTTTGGATGGGTGCTTAGGAGGACCACGGGAGGAGGTGCTCTGTGGACACAGCTGCATCGCAACAGAGCGCTCCACTGAGGGCATCCCAGTGTACCCACGAGCGGCCCCACCATCGAGGGGGGGAAAGGCGGGGGAGAGATCGCGCTCTCGAGTGGACAGGGGAGCCCCCCAAGAGCGCGATAATTCTGCATGCAGCTCGGGGAAAAAAGGTATTGGAGTTGGCCGTGGCCTTGCGGCGACAGCTTTGTCCAAAAACCAATTATCCATCCGTGAGAGATCGGGGCAGGACGGAGGTTTGCATTCTAGCCCGATACTCCCAGCGGCTCGAGACAGCATGGCCGTCAGCTCGGGATCCGATGCGGGCAACGCTGGCACCCCCGAAGGAGGCAACGCAGCCGCATCCTCATCTCCCGAGGACTCTAGCCCGCCTAGTGATGCTGTGATAGACATCACATCATCATCTGGAGCGCTGCCCGAAGCAGCCGGCGCCGCCGAAGAAGCAGCCGACTGAATCGAGCTAACACTCGCTGGCTCTCGCACTGAGGCGGGAGGTGTGGCCCGAGAAATCGTCGGGGCTTTATCCCACACCGTCACCGTTAAACCACCGGGTCCCCGGGTCGACGGGCCCTCTTCCGTGAAGAAAGCCGATCGAGTAGGGGGGACCGGAGCTCTCACTCTAGTGAGATCATTGAGTCTCGACCTCAGTGAAGAGATGGTCATGTTCCCACAAAAAGAACATGAGTCATCCACGAACGCTGCTGCTGCATGCTGAATGCCCAGGCATACAAAGCAGCGCTCGTGACCATCAGATGACGATAGAAATCTACCACACCCAGAAGAGCACGGGCGAACCATCTTTAAAAAGACGTGCCGCGTGCAGCTCTTTCAATGAGAGGAGGAAATTCACTCTTTCAGCGCTGAAGCGACCAGGGAGAAGTGCAAAGTCTGGCAGACCACTGCTCAGATCGCAGGCGATGCAGAATCTCGCTGGGTACCGCCGTCACACCAACACTGAAGAGGACGCTCGTCTCGAAGAGTCTTGAACAGTGAGAATGGCTTTCAGGAGTGAAGAGGTTCTCTTGGCTCCGAAGCGAAAACATACTGCGGTTGCGTTCACTTCCTCCTTTTATACTCACGAAGTAGGGCGGAGTACGCTATGCAAATTTCCGCAGCCCCAAGGCATTGCATGCCATTGGCTCGTTTTTAAATACTCGAAGAGGATTGGCTTTCTATGCGAAACCCCAATCTCCGTCACTTCTAACGTAACTCGAAGTGACTACGAAAGGGAACTCTGGATTCTGATAGAGGGCCATGAGACTTAGACAAGAGTGCAAAAATGGAGGCTCTAGACCCTTCCAGAGCTGAGATATGGACATCCCACGTAGCATTTAGCCCATTATAAAAATAGTGGTTTGTAATGGCATAAATGCTACATGGGATCGCAATACCTCCGCTCATGAAGGGTCTAGAGCCTCCATTTTTGCACTCAGGTCTAAGTGTAATGGCCCTCTATCAGAATCCAGAGTTTCAAGAAGATTGGGGAAACGTATTTTTTCGCACAAAAAAAAAAAAAAACCGAAAGGGGTACCACTGTCGTTTTTTTTTTTTTTTGGGTCGAAATTTTGGGTTTCTCCGATCTTCTCAAAACTCTGGATTCTGATAGAGGGCCATGGGACTTAGACCTGAGTGCAAAAATGGAGTCTCTAGACCCTTCAAGAGCTGAGATATTGAGATCCCATGTAGCATTTATGCCATTATAAATATCTCAATATGTGAGCTCAGGAAGGGTCTAGAGCCTCCATTTTTGCCCTCAGATCAAAGTCTCATGGCCCTCTATCAGAAACCAGAGTTTCAAGAAGATTGGAGAAACTTATTTTTTCGCACAAAAAAAAACGAAAGGGGTACCACTGTCATTTTTTTTTTTTTTGGGGGGGGGGGGGGGTCGAAATTTTGAGTTTCTCTGATCTTCTTGAAACTCTGGATTCTGATAGAGGGCCATGAGACTTAGACCTGAGTGCAAAAATGGAGGTTCTAGACCCTTCCAGATCTGAGATATAGACATCCCACGTAGCATTTATCCCATTATAAAAATAGTGAGTTATAAATTTGGCATAAATGCTACGTGGGATCGCAATACCTCAGCTCATGAAGGGTCTAGAGCCTCCATTTTTGCACTCAGGTCTAAGTCTCATGGCCCTCTATCAGAATCCGGAGTTTCAAGAAGATTGGAGAAACGTATTTTTTCGCACAAAAAAAAAACGAAAGGGGTACCACTGTCGGTTTTTTGGGGGGTCGAAATTTTGAGTTTCTCCGATCTTCTCAAAAATCTGGATTCTGATAGAGGGCCATGAGACTTAGACCAGAGTGCAAAAATGGAGGCTCTAGAACCTTCCTGAGCTGAGATATTGACATATTATAGTGGCATAAATGCTACGTGGGATCTCAATATCTCAGCTCAGGAAGGGTCTAGAGACTCCATTTTTGCACTCAGGTCTAAGTCCCATGGCCCTCTATCAGAATCCAGAGTTTCAAGAAGATTGGAGAAACTTATTGTTTCGCACAAAAAAAAAAAAAAACGAAAGGGGTACCACAGTGTTTTTTTTTTTTTTTTCGGGTCGAAATTTTGAGTTGCTCTGCTCTGAGTGCAAAAGCTCACATATTGAGATATTTATAATGGCATAAATGCTATGTGGGATCTTAATATCTCAGCTCTGGAAGGGTCTAGAGACTCTATTTCTGCACTCAGGTCTAAGTCTCATGGCCCTCTATCAGAATCCATTGTTTCAAGAAGATTGGAGAAACTTATTTTTTCGCACAAAAAAAAAAACCAAAGGGATACCACTGTCGTTTTTTTTTTTTTTTTGGGGTCGAAATTTTGAGTTTCTCCGATCTTCTCAAAACTCTAGATTCTGATAGAGAGCCATGAGACTTAGACCTGAGTGCAAAAATGGAGGCTCTAGACTAGACCCTTCCAGAGCTGAGATATGGGCATCCCGCATAGCATTTATCCCATTATAAAAATAGTGGTTTATAATGGGATACATGCTACGTGGGATCTCAATATCTCAGCTCTGGAAGGGTCTAGAGCCTCCATTTTTGCCCTCAGATCAAAGTCTCATGGCCCTCTATCAGAAACCAGAGTTTCAAGGAGATTGGAGAAACGTATTTTTTCGCATAAAAAAAAATGAAAGGGGTACCACTGTCGGTTTTTTGGGGGGTCGAAATTTTGAGTTTCTCCGATCTTCTCAAAAATCTGGATTCTGATATAGGGCCATGAGACTTAGACCAGAGTGCAAAAATGGAGGCTCTAGAACCTTCCTGAGCTGAGATATTGACATATTATAGTGGCATAAATGCTACGTGGGATCTCAATATCTCAGCTCAGGAAGGGTCTAGAGACTCCATTTTTGCACTCAGGTCTAAGTCCCATGGCCCTCTATCAGAATCCAGAGTTTCAAGAAGATTGGAGAAACTTATTGTTTCGCACAAAAAAAAAAAAAACCGAAAGGGGTACCACAGTGTTTTTTTTTTTTTTTTTTCGGGTCGAAATTTTGAGTTGCTCTGCTCTGAGTGCAAAAGCTCACATATTGAGATATTTATAATGGCATAAATGCTATGTGGGATCTTAATATCTCAGCTCTGGAAGGGTCTAGAGACTCTATTTCTGCACTCAGGTCTAAGTCTCATGGCCCTCTATCAGAATCCATTGTTTCAAGAAGATTGGAGAAACTTATTTTTTCGCACAAAAAAAAAAACCAAAGGGATACCACTGTCGTTTTTTTTTTTTTTTTGGGGTCGAAATTTTGAGTTTCTCCGATCTTCTCAAAACTCTAGATTCTGATAGAGAGCCATGAGACTTAGACCTGAGTGCAAAAATGGAGGCTCTAGACTAGACCCTTCCAGAGCTGAGATATGGGCATCCCGCATAGCATTTATCCCATTATAAAAATAGTGGTTTATAATGGGATACATGCTACGTGGGATCTCAATATCTCAGCTCTGGAAGGGTCTAGAGCCTCCATTTTTGCCCTCAGATCAAAGTCTCATGGCCCTCTATCAGAAACCAGAGTTTCAAGGAGATTGGAGAAACGTATTTTTTCGCATAAAAAAAAAATGAAAGGGGTACCACTGTCGGTTTTTTGGGGGGTCGAAATTTTGAGTTTCTCCGATCTTCTCAAAAATCTGGATTCTGATATAGGGCCATGAGACTTAGACCAGAGTGCAAAAATGGAGGCTCTAGAACCTTCCTGAGCTGAGATATTGACATATTATAGTGGCATAAATGCTATGTGGGATCTCAATATCTCAGCTCAGGAAGGGTCTAGAGACTCCATTTTTGCACTCAGGTCTAAGTCCCATTAGCCTGGTTCAACCAGACTCTAGTTCATTTCATTTCCACATAGAGTCTGGAACCGCTCCATTAAGAAACGTTTCCTTCCTTGTAGGCGGGTTCACTATTAAAGTTCAAATCTATTGGATCTGCCCAAAGTCACTCACGATCTGCCATAGCCAATCGCTAACGGGGTGTCGTGAGTGACGTATGTCATGCGCCGAAGAGGTTTATGTTTACAATAGGATTTCAGTCAACGAGCGCCGCAGGTTTTGTTAATCTAGGAACAATTATTAATTCGAAATGTATATTTGACACGAAGGACAGTGATATATTCATCCAACGGTGGAAGCTGTGTCTAATCATTACAAATACGCCGCTGTGGTCGTTTTCTGATCTGCCGCAAATGCTGTAACGTTAGCTGCTACAGTGAATGATCAGTCTGTCTCTATCTGCAGATGTGTAATAAACAACAATTTTTCATATTACGTCTTATTGTTTCTTAATTACCTTAATTCTGGTCTTCAAAGTATGTGTTTGTACATTTTTATATGGCATTTAGTTTTTTTAGTAAATCAACCATTGCCATCTAAAACTGAAAATCAAATATCTTCAAAGTATGGTTTTTCACATTTTTATTTATGACAATTATTTTTTTTTAAATCACAACCAATTTGTATGATTTACAACATGTAAAACTGACACACCAACCTCCTGCACCAGTGCACAAAGGGGCTCAAAATGTTCTATTCATCACAAGAATCAGTAAATATACAGTTGGGAATATGAGCGACTGACATGACTCCTGAGCGGATCTTCAACAATAGTTTAGCAGCCAGGACTCGGGGCTTCCGAACACCGCGAACACCAGGCTAAACCGTCCGTCCAAAATGTCACGGTCATCGTGCACGAACTGCCCAGCACAAACTTCCAAACTTTCTGCCTCCTTCACTTGGTCCTCAGTTGTGCAACAAGAGGTGAGACGATAACAATCCGGCTTTAAATTCTGTATATTCGGCAGTTTCTTTTCCAACAACGGACCGAATAGCTTTTCTCACGTCTTTCTTCGCTGCCATTACTGCACTCAACCTGACGCGCTTACATCAACGTCATCGTTCTCAGCCACTCCCTCTATTCGCTGATTGGTCCTACAAAAAATTGATTTCTGGAAACCTAAGGATATGGAGCGATCCCAGACGCAGTACTGAAATTGAGCGGAAGTGCGTAGGAGGGCGCAGCCAGGCTAAAGTCCCATGGCCCTCTATCAGAATCCAGAGTTTCAAGAAGATTGGAGAAACTTATTGTTTCGCACAAAAAAAAAACGAAAGGGGTACCACAGTGTTTTTTTTTTCGGGTCGAAATTTTGAGTTGCTCTGCTCTGAGTGCAAAAGCTCGCATATTGAGATGTTTATAATGGCATAAATGCTATGTGGGATCTCAATATCTCAGCTCTGGAAGGGTCTAGAGACTCTATTTCTGCACTCAGGTCTAAGTCTCTATCAGAATCCATTGTTTCAAGAAGATTGGAGAAACTTATTTTTTCGCACAAAAAAAAAAAAACGAAAGGGGTACCACTGTCGTTTTTTGTTTTTTTTGGGTCGAAATTTTGAGTTTCTCCGATCTTCTCAAAACTCTAGATTCTGATAGAGAGCCATGAGACTTAGACCTGAGTGCAAAAATGGAGGCTCTAGACTAGACCCTTCCAGAGCTGAGATATGGACATCCCACATTGCATTTATCCCATTATAAAAATAGTGGTTTATAATGGGATACATGCTACGTGGGATCGCAATATCTCAGCTCAGGAAGGTCTAGAGCCTCCATTTTTGCACTCGGGTGACCAGTAGTATTGATTTATTGAAAAAAAAAACTAACACCACCAAAAAAGGGCACTTCGACAAAAAGGGCATGTGCTCTGCACAGGCTGAGCCCTACCTTTGCACGTGCCTGCTTGCATTATTCTTGCAGGTTTGAATTGGTGGCTTGTGTGGTAAACAAATGTGGGTAAGCCTACCTGTGGCCAGTGTGTTGGCCTCCTCTCATTTTATAGTTAAAGCACTATTATAACATGGTAATGTTAAAGGTAAAATTATGCAGTATTTTTCACCACCAGGGGTCGTTAACCTCTTACAATAACCAAGGCGCATATTGATGATGTACAGTATATTCCGCATTAAGTGGAATTGTGGATCTTGTCATCAAGCTAATGTATCTTTTATGGATAAGTGAATACATTGATGTTTTTAACATGACTGTGGTATGAAGCATGGCGTGATTGCTAGACGTATACAGTGCCACACGCACTAGTATACGTCTATCAACATTTCAACATGTTCAACTAAATAACATTGATTAGTTTTATGTACATTTGCTCACCTGTCTAAGTACATGCAACATTTGCGTCTCTGTCAAGTCGAAGTTAGTCGTGAACGTGGAGCTCTCGGCATTTCCTAAGATTTTGATCTTCATTTTAGTTGTTTAAACAAAACAACAACAGCGTGAGCGTCCTGCTAGGCAGAACCTGGCGGAAACCAAGGCTAACGCGGATATGACGCCATTGACTGGTGACTCCTCACCCATGCTCACACACCCCGTTTCCTTGTTTAAAAATCACATTTTTCTCACGATTTACAAATAGTTGGGATATTGTAGTAATCAACTAAACAAAATATATAACATTGGCCTAGTGGTTTTTGGATATTTTACTGCAAAAATCCTACATATTGTACATTTACATTTTATTATAATATAGCTAATTTGCATTTCACACATCGTTGATCTGCATTCAGACAGGTTTTTTTTTCTTCAACAGGACGTTTTCTTATGCTACAATGTATTTCTATAATAAAAGACAAATATGATATGGTGATACAATATATGATTTATATTTCATTTCAAGCAATGTGGAAGTAAAAGGACTAAACGAAAGATAAACCTATACAGCATTATTATCTTTGCTAGCACAGACTGTATTTAGTTCTAATTAATCTGTTATTTAGTTAACACTTAGGCAGATCCCATTGTGTCTCTAGTAAATTACATGTTATTTTGGTTAGTTGTCTTTTCAGAATCGTGGGGTTGCTGAAAAGGTAGTAAAGTGGGGCGTTCCAGCAACTAGAGTTATTAAAGTCATACTTCTGCTTCATCAGAGTTTTGTTTTTGAGGTACTCAATCCAAGTTTCCCAGCGGACTGTTCAAGCAGTGAGAGCAGTAAATGAGCCAAGGGAACATCGGAGATCCCTGAAGTTAGAAAGTATCCAAAGAGAAGGCCACTCTTAACCAGTCTGAAGCTAATTAAATCAACAGCTACTGGATACATCTGGTCATAATTAGTCACTTATGACAATAGTTGCTGAGACACTAAGTGATCGTGAACCGAAATTAATTGGACTGACTGATTAGTAAATCAACTCTACATGGAGACATCGACACAATGTGACCCATGTGTGTTCATATCTTCCTGTTTAATTAGAAGGTTTTTAGTAATTAAAAGGAATGATCAAAACAGGAACAGTAAGTACTCTTAGTGTTTTGATCATTAGCACTTTACTAACGAGAATGTCCTGTCCTGGTCCCAAGATATCACCTCAAAATAATTTCCATCCCTCTCCAATTGAAACCAAAGTAACAACCAAATGAATTTCATGAAAAACACAATTTTTTTGAATTTGTTTATCACAATTATATGTTATTGTTTTTTATGTAAATAGTATGACTTTGAGAATATAAAGGTGTCAGTGTGATAAATAAATAAATATATATATATATATATATATATATATATATATACTGTATATATATTCTCATATTCGTTCATGAACATAATGTTTTTATGGGTGTATGTAATTTTGTCTCGGAAGTGTGGAATTTCTTCAGTTCTCTTCAAATTTCCATTGGAATAATTAAATCTTAGATATTTTAGAAAATAGCATTCTGTCCATTTTGCTTAAAGTTATTTCTCTTTTTTTTTTAAAAGATTCCTAAAAATGCAGTGTTTTCTTTCCATTGAGTGCTTTAATTAGTAATTCAATTAAAAAGCATTAATACCCTTTCTATAGAAAGACATATTACCTTAATTTTGCCTGTTAAGATTGCAGATTCTATTCTGTCCTTTCAAAAGTGAATCCTGCCTCAGCCATACACATTAAGGAAAATTTGTCCAACAAATAACAGTAATTACAATGGCAAGCTGTTGACCCAGGTATCAGGGGAGGGGAGCAGGAATATTTAAGAGAAGTAGCATGACCTAAATCAAAAGAGGGGGAGCTATACGAATAACATTTAAAAAGCCTTTGTGCATGCTTTTATAGATATTAGGCTTCATTTTACAGACATGAAAAGAGAAATAAATTTGCTGATCTAATGTTTAGCATGTTTTAATACTTTATTAAATCTCTAAGCTTCCTTTGATGCAGGTCTGAGCATAAAATGCAAACCACATTTGGAGGTTAAAGGACACAATTTATGCTTAAATGTATGTATATATATATATATTTGCTTATGTTGTTAATTGCTTCTGTCAACATGTTTTCTGCGCATCAACTGTAAACTGTTACTATGAACTGTTTTTATGTATTCAAAGCAAACTTTGATCCAAGGAATGGACAACAGGACACTCAACTTCTCTCATCGGGAACTCTACTTGATTGGATTCACGGATCTGCAAGAGTATCGGCAGTACCTTTTCATTCCTTTTCTTGTAATCTTTGCTTTCACGTTGTTCGCAAACTCAATTATAATGCTAGTGATTGTAAAAGAAAGCAAGTTACATGCACCCATGTACATTCTGATCGGGTTTATGGCAGCTCTTGGGTTTATACAGCCAATATTTCTTGTTCCAAGAATGTTAATCAGTTTTTTGTTTGGTAGAAATATGATTTACAAAGATGAATGTCTTGTTCAAATGTTTTGTCTGCATATGGCAGGTTGTTTCCAGGCGTCAATTTTAGTTTTGATGGCAGTCGACAGATTTTTTGCCATTATTTTTCCCTTAAAGTACCATGACTATGTAAATGTTAAAACATCAATAATATCCTTTTTGTCCTTTTTTTTCCGTAACTTGCTTTGTGTCGCTTCGATGGTCGGCCTGATCGGGCCACTCTATTTTTGTAAATCAAATGCGATTTATCATTGTGTTTGTGAGCATACTTCAGTTGTCAATGCAGCCTGTGGTGATGTGCGCAAGAATCTCGAGGCTGGAACAATCGCTTTCATCATAGTATCATGTGACTGCGCAGTTGTAATCTGCTCTTACATTGTTATTTTTGTCATTATATCTCGCTCTCCTTCTGGTGAGTCACGACAAAAAGCCATCTTGACATGTGGCACACATTTAATGGTCATAGCGTTGGCCTTTTTTTGTGTTCTTGTTGCATTTGTTGGCTACAGGGTGTCTACCATACCGAGAGATATCCGTGTGTTAAGCACCTTGTCATATCATCTTATTCCGAACTGCTTTAACCCTGTAATCTATGGAATTAGAACAAAGGAAATCAGAGTTCAGGTTGTTAAATATTTATCTTATAAGAAATCATGAATCCTATTAACTTTCTCTCTTTCACTTTACTTTAATTGTTCATTGTACTTGAAGGAAAATGTTATTAGTTTATGTTTATATGTATGTGTATGTATGCGTGTTAAACTGTATATATACACACACACTATATGTACATGTTCATTGTGCTTTCAGCAGTGTTTAACCAAGAACTGACCCTTTGCCATTACCAATATCCATACAGAAGTAGTAGTAGAAGTATGTTTTTCCCCAACTATGTAAACCCTATGCCAGCTTTGGCTCCATGCAGGCGTGATGAATCATTCTTCAAGCAAAAGTAACTGAATGAATATTTCAATTCTACCAATCCCAATCTGAATTCTGACTTGTGATGTATCATAATGAGATCATGTTTGTTCGTCGGCCAGAGTCTGGGCCACTGAGCCTGGTTTCTCCTAAGGTTTTTCTCCATTCTGTCACATGATGGAGTTTGGGCTCCTTGCCACTGTCGCCTCTGGTTTGATTAGTTTGGGACACTTAAAAGTCAATATAATTCATCTGACTGTCATGATGCTGCTGTTGTATGAGAACTGGACTGAGCTAGACGATATAAATTAAGGTGACTTGACTTGAAACATTTGCTGTAGTTCTAGAATAATAATCAACACCACATTTTATATATCAAGTCTTTTGTAATAGATTACAAATGCACTTTAACAGCACAGGGAAACTGTTCAGCCTTTATTAACACTATTGATTTTCCAATGTAAATTTAAAGTAAATTTAAATAGGTTTAAATAGATTTTCACTACTGTAAAAATCCGTCAAAGTGAAAATTTGGCTCACTGTCCTTCTGTCCCAATCCTGTTCCCCTCTCTCCTCCTCCCATTGCTTTCTGTCGCCTCTGCGTATGTTAGGCACTTTATCTACATATTTAAAAATATTATCTTAATTTTCTTTGAAATTGAACTCCTCTCCAAACTGATTAGCGTCGAGTGCTATATAGGGAGAATAATGGGATCGGGAAAAGGGTGACTGGAACTTTTTTTCCACTAAACTTGCTGTTTACGCCACTCTCCCACTTCTCAGATCGGGTTGTTTTGCAAATTTGTCAGGCCCAAGAGTGGTGGGCAGATTAAATATAAATGTTTTTTCCATAATTAGTTACACTAAATTAACCGGACAACTCTAATATTTGCACATGCGAATCAACTTTCTACTGCCACTGCCTCTGTACTTTCTGCATGTCTTGATTAACAGATGTCTCATCAGATGTATTTAATTTGCTAAATATATCTACCTTTTCCATTTTGTCTGACTTATTGTGTTTTCACTTACTGCTAAGCAGATGCCATATGACTAATAAAGATCAATGCCATGGGATTCTGAAGCCACAAGAGAATTCATGACAGCACAAGTTAGCACACAGTATAGCACTCAGAAATGTGACTTGTAAGCCAGTATAGGATTAAGTTCCTAAGCAAAGTTCTTCACTAAAGGGTAAAAAAAAAGTTTGAAACACCTAAGCAACTGTATACTTTTAGCAAATATCCCAACATCACAAATATGTAAATATTTGCAGCACATTTACCTCTCAATTACAACAAAACAAAAATGACAGTGTTGAGAAAATAGCAATTAAGAAAGCATCTGTTCATAACAATGTGTGAGCTCTGAAATTCTGATCTCAAGTCAAATAAAGTCACTTCATGTTTGTATAACACTTTATCAAATTTAAAGCCAGCAGCTTTAAAGTATTACCTGTAAGGTAGGCAATTTCAGAGAGGATAGCAATAGCAAGCTAGCTTTGAAAACATAAGATCCCAGCATCCCCAACGCCACGTCTCCTACAAAACATATGAACGCAGACAGCAGAGTCTGCAAAGCATCACGAAAAGAGAGACAGCATTAAATTACCACATGTCTACAATAATAATGAATGTAAACCACTTACAGAGCTCTTATTCAATCACTGGGCAGAATACCCTAACAAAAGGAAAATATATTTAGCAATATATTACTTGAAATATATTGTAATATTTTATTTTTCCTTTCCATTTTCCAATATATTATATATTGGAAATACATGGAATAATATATTAATGATACATATATTATACAACATATTATTATACAATATATATTCATGTAATATACTGCAATATATTGCAAAATATACAAATGTTTGCCGCTTTCAATATATTGAAAATGAATATATATATATATATATATATATATATATATATATATTATTTTGGCATATTTTGCAATTTTATATTTATAAATTACGACTATAATGAATTCCGATTTAAATGGGAAAATGTATTGATAATATATGTAAAGATATAGTGTCACATGTTTAATATATGGTATAATATATTTTAAATATATTTAAAATATGACAATACATATATATTGTAAAATGTATGCACAACATATGTGTACATATATGAGAACATGCCCATCCAATATGTACATATATGGAGATATATATACTTACCTAAAGGATTATTAGGAACACCGTACTAATACTGTGTTTGACCCCCTTTCGCCTTCAGAACTGCCTTAATTCTACGTGGCATTGATTCAACAAGGAGCTGAAAGCATTCTTTAGAAATGTTGGCCCATATTGATAGGATAGCATCTTGCAGTCGATGGAGATTTGTGGGATGCACATCCAGGGTACGAAGCTCCTGTTCCACCACATCCCAAAGATGCTCTATTGGGTTGAGATCTGGTGACTGTAGGGGCCATTTTAGTACAGTCAACTCATTGTCATGTTCAAGAAACCAATTTGAAATGATTCGAGCTTTGTGACATGGTGCATTATCCTGCTGGAAGTAGCCATCAGAGGATGGGTACATGGTGGCCATAAAGGGATGGACATGGTCAGAAACAATGCACAGGTAGGCCGTGGCATTTAAACGATGCCCAATTGTGCCAAGAAAATATCCCCCACACCATTACACCACCACCACCAGCCTGCACAGTGGTAACAAGGCATGATGGATCCATGTTCTCATTCGGTTTACGCCAAATTCTGACTCTACCATCTGAATGTCTCAACAGAAATCCAGACTCATCAGACCAGGCAACATTTTTCCAGTCTTCAACTGTCCAATTTTGGTGAGCTCTTGCAAATTGTAGCCTCTTTTTCCTATTTGTAGTGGAGATGAGTGGTACCCGGTGGGGTCTTCTGCTGTTGTAGCCCATCCGCCTCAAGGTTGTGTGTGTTGTGGCTTCACAAATGCTTTGCTGCATACCTCGGTTGTAACGAGTGGTTATTTCAGTCAAAGTTGCTCTTCAATCAGCTTGAATCAGTCGGCCCATTCTCCTCTGACCTCTAGCATCAACAAGGCATTTTCACCCACAGGACTGGCACATGTTTTTCCATTTTCACACCATTCTTTGTAAAGCCTAGAAATGGTTGTGCGTGAAAATCCCAGTAACTGAGCAGATTGTGAAATACTCAGACCGGCCCGTCTGGCACCAACAATCAAGCCACGCTCAAAATTGCTTAAATCACCTTACTTTCCCATTCTGACATTCAGTTTGGAGTTCAGGAGATTGTCTTGACCAGGACCACACCCCTAAATGCATTGGTGAATACAGGACAATTTACCAGACAATTGGTAGATATTTAATAGATGATGCGTTTGCTGTAATTTGGAGTAATTGTGTCTAGCTGTCACAGTCCTCCGTCTGCACCAGTCTGTCTCGTCATCTGCACTACACTTCCCCGGATCCTTTTGTTTCTACTCCCGGACTCACTCCCCAATCAGCCACCTGTTCCTCGTCCTGTCATCATTATTTTCACCTGTTTGCACCCCGTTTAGTTTGATTCCTCTGTGTATTTAGTTCCTCCTTATTCAGTCTGTCATGGTCGGTCGATGTTAAATGTTACTTGGTGAAACCCTGTCTTCCTGCCTGTATGTTTGAAATAAATCCTTATCTTCGTGTTCATCTGGACTCCTCCCGCTCCTTCTGCCTGCACTCCTTCTTCAACCCGCACCCACACCGTGACACTAGCTTTCAATTCATTGAGTAGCTAAATATGTGATAATGGCCATTTATTATAGAGGTCACATTGTATTGCTAAACTATATGGGTCATTCTATAAAACTGAAGTTTCAATGAAAATGGAAAAAATGGAAATGGAATGTGCTTGTAGCTTTAAGAGTACATATCTTACCTGCTAACAATCCAGTGGAGGGATCATGAAGTTTTGTTTGAAGTTGTGAGGGAACAGGAAGTTCACTAATATTATGAACAATTCAAAAATGTTTTATTACAGTTAGGTGTATACAAAAAATTAAAAAAGTGGGAGCAAACGTTCTCATCAGCCTCTTTTAACAAGAAATATATGGCTTTGGCTTAATGTTTTCAGTAATTATATAGGAAGTATTTAGTCATTACACTGATGCCCTGAAAAATTCTTAATCCAAATCTTTCTCCTGAACAATCAAGTTTTGGATGAAAGTAGCCTCCTATAAACAACTTTAAAAAAAATAAAAGTTGTGACCTTTAATATTTGTGCATATTTTGCTTAATTTCATACTGTACATCTCATGAAAACAGCTCCAAATTAAATTATCTTGACACACATTGCCAATACAGTATCTGTTTACATAAAAAGGCACAGGTTGGTAATTTGCTCAAACTCATTACACTTATTGTGCTAACTCCAACGAAAGGGCTCTAAATTAAGCAGTGACAACAGATTAAATGAGTTTAGGGATCATCCGAAAATCCCAAAGTGATCAAGTGTGCAAAGAGAGGGCCAATTATAACCACTTCAAAACTAATTAAATAACCATCTACTAGATACATCTGCTCATAATTGGCCACTCGTGACTGAGTTACTCAAAATGTTACCGAAACATAAACTGACTAGGTAAAGTAAACAAAAGAGCAATTTACATCACCATGTGTGCATATTGTTGTAGTTAGTTTAGTTTATTTGTATGTCACATTTAAAAACACGAGGTGGCCAAAGTGCTTTCCATTAAAACAATATTCCAAAAAGTACAAAAAACATTAAACACCAAACGAAAAAGACACTTAGAATGCAAGACAAGGTAAAACAAGGTACAATCAACTGCCAGCTCAACCACGCCTGGGCAAGGAAATCTGCTCTTAAATGAGATTTAAAAATACCAAATGTAGTACAACATCTAATGTCCAAATCAGTTTATTCCAGAGGCAAGGTGCAGCAACAGTGAAGGCACAATCCCCTTTGGACTTTAGACTAGATTTAGGGATCTTTAACTGTAATGTTTGAGATTACCTAAATGGCCTTGTCGTCTGATAAACCTGGAGAAGATCGTAAATATATTCTGATGCTAGACATGCAAGGCCTTAAAAACAAACATTAAAACATTTAACTGGACCCTGAAATTAACTGGGAGCAACTGCAGTGAAGCTAGTACTGGGAAAAAACTGACCTGCTTCTTACTGTCAAACCTGCTGCATTTTGTTAGAGTCGAAGGCGATTCAACATTAAACAAGGAAGCCCATGGATATAATGTATTATAATTGTCCAACCTTGAAAATATCCAAGTCTGTATAACCTGGGTTTAATTTTAGCATTGCACCTTAAATGAAAGAAGCCAGCCTTCACCACAGAAGCTCTCAATCAAAGACACCACCCAGATTATTTGCTTGCTTTACATTAGAGGCAAGAGGTCCTAAACAGTCAAGTATGCGAGTTCACTCTAAAAAGAGTTTTAAAAAACAAGAGTGTTAAAAAACTGTATTTTGACACGTTGTGTAGATTTTTAACACGTTAAAATGTAACTGGATGAACAGCACCAGGTGGAGGGAAGTTTGTGTTTATGAAAATAATTATAGGAAGTATATTTTATATGGTATCCCATAACAAGCTCTAAAATAAATAAAACAATACATTACAATAGATAAATAAAATCTTAATTCATAAAAACAAAGATTACTGGGTGTTTATGGCAGCCAATCACATCATGCCTCTTTTTCAATGTTTTTTTTTCAAATGCTGTTTTCTTCTGTGTATTTATTTTGCACATATGAAACAGCTGATTTTATTATAAGAAAAAAAATATCAGATGGTAATATTGTCATCATGTAGATTTTTTCAAACTTAGCAAGATGAGTTTAATATATGAAAGATGACTTATAAAAGGATAAGCAAGGTATTAACTCATAATTTGATTACAAATACTAAGTGTGCAGGATCTCACAGTCTATGCTACCTTATCCTATACATCTTTAAAAAAAGATGGTTAAAAAATTTTAAGCTGCAACAGAAACGAGTCAAATACAGACATCAAGACTCAGCGTATGAATCTCAACAATGGTGACAATGCTTCATGTCGCTAGTACAAAGCTCATCCATGAGTCACAGCATGCATTGCAGCATGAAACTTTTCGTTTGTCACCACTGCTGAGCTTCATGATATCTGTGTTTGACTGGTTTCTGCTGCAGCTTTAAACTTTCTGACCTTTTTTTTTTTAAGTCATTCTGCGCTTTTGGGTAGCTTTCAGCTCAAAACCATTTTAACTAACAGTATAATTAAAATATATGCACACCATCCATATACTCAAAAACTTGATCAGAACTTGCTGATTATGACATCATCAAGAACCATCTGATCATATTTTCTCTCGCCAAAACAGATGTATTTTATGAAAATACAGTTACAGCAGCCAGAGAAAAACTAAATGAAGAGTAAAGTGGCAAGAGCCCAAATAAAGGAGTCATTAATTACGAGTCTGGTGATTTCAAATAAAACATTCAAAGAAACATCAAACCTCTGTTAATTCTCAATAAGAGCTTGTCTATGTAGATTCATATCTAAAACATCCAAATGTTCATTAAACATCACTAGACTACATAAACACAAATTAACAATACTTTCCAGTGTTCATCCAAACACTGTTGTAAACACAATACACAACGACTACAGTCACATGTGACGCATATCTGACACAAGTTGTGTAACTATACCACATTAGTGTGTAAAACGTTTCAACACACTTCTCTTTAAGAGGAATAGCACATTGTGCTGTCTTTGTAAAAACAGAGATGTGTTCAAAAACGACACAGGTTGTGTGTTAAATTCTCATGTGTTAAAATTCTACACATGTCATTTTAACACATCTCTTTTTGCAGCATGGGTAACCTAATGGAGCTAAATACTAGGCATTCCCTTTTAGCTTCATTAAGTTGTAAATAAATCAAAGCATGCAAAAAAAAAAAAAAAACAGTCTGAAATGAATGCTGTGACTATGTGGTCCAATTAAACAAATCCCCATGCAATGCTGAGGGAGGGAAACAGAATATTTAAGAGCAGGGAAGAGTTTGCTCATTGGTAGGGAAAGACAGAGCAGGGGACAGGTAGATAAGACAGACTGTTTCATGGAAGTACAGGAGAACTTTAAACTTAATATGAAAAACAATCATTTTGCTAAATCTTCTTGATTTTTTTATGCTTAATTTGTTAGGATAGGTAATGTTTTGTCATTGTTTTGTATATATTTCAAACGTTTATATTTTATGTATTTGACATTGAGATTAACAAGTTTATTTTTGCTGTTTTATTTTTGAAGGTCTGTACTACACACTTTTAAAAAAAGCAGAATGGGTGACCAATCAAACAACAACTCTTTTACTAGTTTCCAGTTAATCGGGTTCACAGACCTTAAAGGGTACCGGCCTCTACTCTTCATTCCTTTTTGCATAATCATAATCTATACATCATTTGCTAATGCCATTTTGATTATTGTCATTTCAAAACATAGAAAATTGCATGCTCCCATGTATATTTTAATTGGACTGATTGCAGCTTTGGGATTTTGTGTGCCCATTTACTTTATTCCAAGGATGTTGGTCGGTTTTTTGTTGGACTGGAATACAATTACACGACATGAATGCCTAATACAAATGTTTTGTTTGCATTTTTCTGGTTGTTTTCAGTCCACCATATTGCTTGGGATGGCTGTGGACCGATTTTTTGCTATTATTTATCCTTTACGTTACAATGATTTTGTAAATTTGACAAACTCACTTATTTTCTCCGCAGTTCTTAGCATTCGGAACGCACTTGCCATTATTGTCATGGTTGGTCTAGTTGTGCCACTTACTTTTTGTAGAACAGATTTGATTTACCACAGTTTCTGTGAGCATACATCTGTTGTCAATCTAGCTTGTAATGATATTACTAAAAACTATTTAGCTCTTACAGTAGCTTTTGGTATAACATCCGCTGATTGTTTTGTGATATTCTGCTCTTATGTCATCATTTTTGTAGTTATATTTCGCTCTCCTTCTGGTGAATCCCGCCACAAAGCCATCCATACATGCACCACACACATAATGACCATAGTAATAGCCTATATTAGTGTTACTGCTGCATTTGTTGGGTACAGAGTACCTACAATACCCCGAGATATCCGTGTCTTAACTAGCGTAATGTATCACCTTGTTCCTGCAATATGTAACCCTATTATTTATGGTCTCAGAACCACAGAAATTAGAACTCAAATTGTGAATCTTTTTAAATTGAATAAAGTTACTTCATATTGATTGTTAAATACGCTCCATGTAAGATATTTATAATATAATATAATTACAAAATTGTCTATTGGAAATTCTATTTAAGAATTTTTTCTAGTTTGTTGTTTACCATATTGTCATGTTTTAAGTGTGTTTTCATTCATGTCTGTATTTCTTGTCTTGTGTTTTGCTGTCAGTGTGTCGATTGGTTCTGTCATTCTCAGGTTCCCTTGCCTGTTTGTCACCATAGTTACATATTGATTAGCGTTTGAGTTCGGGTGTGTCTAGTTAATAAGTATTGTTTGTCCCTCTGTTTGCAATGTACTTAAGCCCTGTGTGTCTTTCTGTTCAGGGTCAGTTCTACGTTTTGACTATGTTGGTTTTTAAGTCCTTATTGCAGAGAATCTCCAGTGTTTTGTAAAATTTTGTGTTTGTTGGATAAGTTTAATAAGGAGAAGGCATTGCATCTGGGTACTGACAACTTCATTTGTACTGCAACCAATGTTTTGTGACACATACATGTATGTGCCTGAGTTCATTCTACTCACAACTTGCTCTGTATTGGTATTAAGACTGCTGCTAGTTCCATTGCACTTATTTGATAACTAAATGTTTAAGAAATTATATTTTATAATGAACTGCTTTATTGTACTCATGCATTGTGTATTGTGGTTAATTTACAACCAAATTGAATAAACATGAATGCATTCATTAATAAATTGTCAAATTATTTTGAAAAAAAAAAATGGATTATTTCCAAGCATGTCTATAGACTTTTGCTTGTAGTTGAAGACTGGCAAAAGAAGAAAAACTTCACTGTGAAGATATGTGTAGGCCTAAATCTAATTAGTTTGATCATTGTGATTAACATGTAGACCAATGCAAACCATGTTTAGAAACACTTACAGTTTACTGATAACTCGGCCATTCCACCTAATGGGGTACGTTTGCTTCTTGTATCTCTTAAAATGAAACTTTCTTTGTTATCTTTTTTCAACACTGAATCTAATACAAGTTTAACTATTCAAAATATGTATTGGTCAATCTCAGGCAACTTTATTTAATTCTTTACAAGATTTGTAAGCAGAAGATAGACGCATGTTTTCTCAGTCTTGTTACCGAAACTGCCATTTACAACACGTTTAAAAGCATTTCAATTAATTCCTTTTTTTCCCCACAAGAAAGTGTTTATTTGAAATAAATTGTTGGCTATTTGTTCAAATAATTTGTGAAAACACTATTAAAAAATTTGTGAAGGTGAAAAAATCACTATTAAAAAACAAAGCTCTTTAATTTTAAAGATGGAAGCCTCAAGTTTTTAAAATTGTTTTATAATTCAATTTATTAAACAGTGGGTTAACTTTATTTTTGTAGAAATAAATGTATTAACAGGAATGAACATTAAGAGGAATGAGTGTGTATGAGAGAGAGTTACATGACTGTGTGTGCACGATATTTCTGTGTTGAAGTGATGTACTATGTGCTTGTGGTACTCCACAGCGAAGGAGGTGGAAAGCGAAAGAAGGAGAGAGAGGGGAGGAGGGACGTTAAGACAAAAAGGGGGGAAAGAGAAGGTTGCGGGTGTGTCTCGCTCCTTCCCTTGCGGTATGCCATGGGTGTTTCTGGCACCTGCATAATATGGGTTCTCTATCTTCTAATCTACAAAGTATAAGAAAGACAGCAAGTCTTTTGTTGTAGACAGGCTTCCTGGAAGTATAGTATTCACATTGTAAAACAATGTCAATTTAAGTAATTGAAACCTTAACACTATTAATAATAGTTAATACTATGTATTCAATATTATAACAACTAATATTTACAGTATTAAATAAAAGAAAAACAGAAGACTCTACTCACTCCTGTTATTTTTTTCATGAGTAACAGGCTGAAAGTAACAAGATTGAGTTTTTACTCGATAGTTTTATTCACTATATAGTTCTCAAGGTTTACTAAAGAACCTGAAAAGTGTTGATTTTAGCATTATATTCAGGGGCTCGTTCTTCGTACATCGCTAACTCACTTAGCTGGATTTGATTGTTGGCGATTTGGCATGATCTTGGATCGTTTGGTTCTTCGAAGCTCATCCTGGGCTTGCTGTCATAGCAACAGGTGCGTTAGCTTGAACCTGCTCACGAGGCTTATTTCATGTAAACAGGATTAGATTGCGGCTTTATAAGCGGAGGTGATACGGGAAGTTTGTCGTAGCCATGTCTTGTCCATATTTACGACAGCGACCTGTTGCGGAAGGTGCGAGGATAATTTGCAGAGCTTTTCGAATTAATCGCGTATTGTGGGATAGACAGGACCCTTTAGCGCAGCACGACAGTGTAATATTTTACAGAGGTATCGTTTTTCTCGTGAGGGTGTTATTTACATCATTAATTTGCTGGAAACACACATTAAATGTTCAACATGGAGGAGTCGGGCTTTGACAACTGCACAGACTGTGTGCATTGCCCTGAGATTCTTTGCGAGTGGCACGTTCACTTAGAGAACTCAAGCAGTTTTTAGGGGTTTTTGTGGTATTTTCAAGCCACTTAAGAACCCAGGTTGTAAAGCAGAATTTTTTTGCTATTGCAGGTACTTATAATTGTTAATGACATGCAATCATGACCATGCCAAACAATATGGTCCTTCAGGCTTCCCTAACGTGATTGGTGCCATAGACTGCACACATGTCCCCATCAAGGACCCACCAGGGCCCAATGAAGGGGATTTTGTGAACCGAAAGCGGGTTCACAGTGTAAATGTGCAGGTAAGTTACCAGATTAGTAATATATTACATAAAAAAAGGAATGTAATCAAAAAGTATGCAGTTGACTGATTAAAATCTCTTAGATGGTGTGTGACGCTATGTTCCATATAACAAATGTGGAAGCAAAATGTCCAGGATCAGTGCATGACTCAGGAATTTTCAGAGAGTCACATTTATGCACATTATTTGATCGTGGTAAGGGAACTTATAAATGTCAAGCTCACAGTATTACACACACTTATGCTGAGCCTAACAAAACTGCATTTTTCCATTATACAGGGGATTTTGACGGGATCCCGCTTGGTGACAGGGGCTATGCCTGCAGGCAGTACTTCATGACGCCATTCCCTGACCCAAACCCTGGACCACAAACCCGTTACAATGCAGCTCTAGCCAGGACAAGGGCACGCATTGAAATGACCTTTGAGCAACTAAAGGAAAGATTTCAGTGTCTGAGGGCTGCACCTGACAGGGCCTGTGACATAATTGTTGATATGAATCTCAACAATGGTGACAATAAAAACATAATCTGATACAACTTTGATACAAATATTAAGGCAATTCAGCATAATTTATGAATGCTGCAATGCATGCTGGGAGATATTGATGACTTTTGATTGATGGCTCCCATCATTTACTGCACTCAAAATCTGATTTATCAAATTTACAACTGCAAATGCCTTAAATGATAGTAACTTTTGTGTGAACGTCGTTGTTTTGACAGACCTTTCATCTGAAATTGCCAAAGTCTGCAAAGGTTTGTTTTATTCGGTTGTAGATTTTGTGATTGATATCGTTGTCTCTGATAGGATGCTGCCTAGTGTTTAATGGTTATCTGACTTATCCTCGTAAACAAAGAATTTATTATCTTTATATATATGGGTAGGTCCACAGAGGTTTCCATGTAGTTCCGCCATCTTGAAAAACTGTAATAGCAGAGAGGGACAAAAAGTACTAGGCCAATGCATTGCCACAACGCGTTTTCATTCAGAGCCAGTAACTGAAAACAGCAGAAACGGAGGAGCAGAGCAGTGAGAGGCGCTTCATTGCCCTTGCAAGTTTAAAAGGCTGCATTGCACTGTTATTTTTAATGGCAGAGGAGAAGAAGTCATTGGTAAAAAAGTCCAAAATAGAATGTAAAAGGAAACGTGACCGGAGATTACAAATAAAATTGTTTCAACACCTGATTCTTATTCAAATTAAATAAAATAAAAAATTAGAAGTAAACAATCAGCAGCTGACCAATGATGCAATATGAACCTGGTGTTTTCTTTTATCAATAAACAGGTATGATATCTCTTGTTATAAGTGGTCAGAGTCTAATTAACACACAATAAGATAATTGGACCCTTGTTGATGTCGCCTCCCCTTGAGTGCTACTTAGTGTGTTTACCACCAAGTGTTAAGTTTGACCCTTGTTATTGCAACAAAAACATATTGGACCCTTGAGATGGGTCTAGCTAAACAAAGTCCAGTAATGAGTGATGAATTAGAGCTTTCTAAGAGTTCTCTAACTACTATCATAAGGGGACAAAGTTACACAAAGTTTATCACCATGACTCTTAAATGTCATTCGGACCTTATAATAATTATAATAAATAGGAAAATAAAGCAAAACATAATTTGATTGGCCTGAGATACTGTTATAGGCTCCAATTCCGCAACTCTATATTGGACGAACTGCTTGGAAAAATAATGGATAGATGGAAAAATCACCTGATGCAGCCTGTTCGTATTCTGAACTTTGATCTTTTAAAACTTGCCTTCTACAATTTTGTACAATTTGATTACACCAATGACAAGAAATCAAGGTACAATCTATGTTTTATTGTTATTTACACCTGTTATACACTTGCTAGACCTTGCAAATGCTTAAAGTAGGAAAACAAAATGAGTATAAAAGCAAATGTATAAATAACTACAAATTACATAGAAGTGGAATGAAGGGCACAAAGCAATTTTCGGGAACTTGAAATTTACTTGATCATTTTACTTTTTTGTACAATATGTACAGAACAATATAGAGTTGTGCAAAAGAACAAACCATTGTGTATTTTTTAATAAACATAATGGGCCCTATTTTAACAATCTGAAACGCAATTGTCAAAGCGCAAAGCGCAAGTAACTTTGTGGGCGTGTCCCAGCGTTGTTGCTATTTTCCCGGCGGGATAAATGCCTCTTGCACCTGGCGCAAATCTAAAAGGGGTTGGTCTGAAGTAGCTTCATTATTCATAGGTGTGGTTTGGGCGTAACATGAAATAAACCAATCAGAGCGCCATCCAACATACCCTTTAAGAACAGGTGCGCATGTTGCATGACGGATTGTTATTATAACGGCGGGTTTACCAGGCGCGCGCCAGGAGCGTTCACAGCCGATAAGACCTACATTCTTGTCAGGGCAGTGAAAGTGACGTTGTATGGGGATGGGAGAAACCCTCGCACATCAGCGAACGGTTAAACATTATATACATATGTTTCTTGCCACTATTGGGCAAACACGTCTGATCCTTTAGTACTACAATTAGCCTTAAAAAATGGGTAATAAGGTTTTTTCATCTTTATGTAAACCACAATGATTTCCCTCATGTGTTAATATTTTACCTTGTTATAATGTATGATTTCCAAAAATAAAAACTCTCGGGACTCTCTGTCACATAGTAGAAAAATTACCGTATAGACAGAAGGAGAAGCTCGCAGGCAATTTTTTATCAGGTGGACATGGAGGCATAAAGTCACGGGAGAAGCTTATATATATATATATATATATATATATATATATATATATAGTTCATAAAAGCAACAGTATAAAATATTTCAACAACAGATTTGTCCTGGACGCCTCCCCGGGGAGGTGTTCCGGGCACGTCCCACTGGGCGGAGGCCCCGGGGAAGACCTAGGACAGACTGGAGAGATGTCTCCCGGCTGGCCTGAGAACGCCTCGGCATCCCCCCAGAAGAGCTGGAGGAAGTGTCTAGGGAGAGGGAAGTCTGGGCATCTCTGCTTAGACTGCTGCCCCCGCAACCCAGCCCCGGATGAAGCGGAAGAAGATGGATGGATGGATGGATGGATGGATGGATGGATGGATTTGTTTCAGATTTCAATTCAGATTGTTCTTGGCACGGCTACTAGAAGGTCAGAATGGATGGTCACCATTCTCATCTTTGTCTGAGTCCAGTGAAGAGCCGGATAAAGCCGCAAAGTGTACTCACTTCCCTTCACATCTACGTCGTCAAGCTCAGTTTCAGCCTGCGCCGTACACTTTGCTATCAGGAAGTGAGTGCTTCTAATGGGCTTCAACTTCAAGAGGGGGAAGGAGAGGAGAAAGGAAAAACGAGAGGACTGCAAGGAGCTTGAGGGAAGAGGGGCTCGGCCGTCGAGTTATTCGGGTGTGAGAGGAAGAGAGAGATTTGGACTCGGGCAAGGAGAAAGACGGGCTGGAGGAGAAAGTGAACCTAAAAACAAGTCAGCACCTTTGGTGAGATAAGTTTCGAACTCTAGCAAGATTATGGAATAATTGGAAGTCCTAGTCAAAATACTCGTCTCTGTTCAAATCCAGTTCCAGAAGACGTTAAAAGCTGTGAAATCCCGTTGATGTGGTTGAAAATGCTCACTTATTTCTGTTTGAATCCAGTTGCAGAAGACGCTAAAAGTGGTGGAAGCCTGTTGTTTTGGTTGAAAATACCGATTTCTCAGTGAAATACCGAGTCTAGTGACGAGCCGACTGAAGCCGTGAAGTGTACTCACCTCCCTTCTCTCTGCCTGAGTCCAGTGAAGAGCCGGCTAAAGCTGCGAAGTGTACTCACCTCCCTTATCTCTCTGAAGAGGCGGCTAAAGCCGCGAAGTGTACTCGCCTCCCTTCTCTCAGCCTGAGTCCAGTAAAGAGCCGGCTAAAGCTGCGATGTGTACTGTAACAAAGTTCAGGGAAGAAGGAGGCAGGAACCGGATAATAATAATAAAATAAAACTTTATTTAAAAAAAAAAACAAACAAAATACCTGCCAGCAGCCCCTCACGGACGACTGCTGGCTACCGAAAATAAAATATAAAATACCGGCCAGCAGCCCCTCGCGGACGACTGCTGGCTTACCAAATAAAATATAAAACACAAACAAAAGCAGGCCTGTTCCTCTCTCTTCCCGGGTTTCGGCACCAGTGTAACAAAGTTCAGGGAAGAAGGAGGCAGGAACCGGATAATAATAATAAAATAAAACTTTATTTAAATAAAATAAACAAACAAAATACCTGCCAGCAGCCCCTCACGGACGACTGCTGGTTACCGCAAATAAAATATAAAATACCGGCCAGCAGCCCCTCACGGACGACTGCTGGCTTACCAAATAAAATATAAAACACAAACAAAAGCAGGCCTGTTCCTCTCTCGATCATCCACTCCGTCGCTCCCCCTTTATGGCTCCGCTCCTTCGTGAGAGATGCGAGACCGGTGTGCTTCGCAGGTGCTGCTCATTAGCAATCGCAACACCGGCCTCGCGACTTTCTCTCACGTCCCTCGGCCGTCCTGCTCACCACATGTACTCACCTCCCTTCTCTCTGTGAAGAGGCGGCTAAAGCCGCAAAGTGTACTCGCCTCCCTTCTCTCTGCCAGAGTCCAGTGAAGAGCCGACTGAAGCTGCGATGTGTACTCACCTCCCTTCTCTTTGTGAAGAGGCGGCTAAAGCTGTGAAGTGTACTCGCCTCCCTTCTCTCTGCCGGAGTCCAGTGAAGAGCCGACTAAAGCCGTGAAGTGTCCTCGCCTCCCTTCTCTCTGCCGGAGTCCAGTGAAGAGCTGACTAAAGCCGTGAAGTGTACTCGCCTCCCTTCTCTCTGCCGGAGTCCAGTGAAGAGCCGACTAAAGCTGCAAAGTGTACTCACCTCCCTTCTCTCTGTGAAGAGGCGGCTAAAGCCGCAAAGTGTACTCGCCTTCCTTCTCTCTGCCTGAGTCCAGTGAAGAGCCGACTAAAGCTGCGAAGTGTACTCACCTCCCTTCTCTCTCTGAAGAGGCGGCTAAAGCCATGAAGTGTACTCGCCTTCCTTCTCTCTGCCTGAGTCCAGTGAAGAGCCGACTAAAGCTGCAAAGTGTACTCGCCTCCCTTCTCTCTGTCTGAGTCCAGTGAAGAGCCGACTAAAGCCGTGAAGTGTACTCACCTTCCTTCTCTCTGCCTGAGTCCAGTGAAGAGCCGACTAAAGCCGTGAAGTGTACTCGCCTCCCTTCTCTCTGCCGGAGTCCAGTGAAGAGCCGACTAAAGCCGTGAAGTGTACTCACCTTCCTTCTCTCTGCCTGAGTCCAGTGAAGAGCCGACTAAAGCCGTGAAGTGTACTCGCCTCCCTTCTCTCTGCCGGAGTCCAGTGAAGAGCCGACTAAAGCCGTGAAGTGTACTCACCTTCCTTCTCTCTGCCTGAGTCCAGTGAAGAGCCGACTAAAGCCGTGAAGTGTACTCGCCTCCCTTCTCTCTGCCTGAGTCCAGTGAAGAGCCGACTAAAGCCGTGAAGTGTACTCGCCTCCCTTCTCTCTGCCGGAGTCCAGTGAAGAGCCGGCTAAAGCCGTGAAGTGTACTCACCTTCCTTCTCTCTGCCTGAGTCCAGTGAAGAGCCGACTAAAGCTGCGAAGTGTACTCACCTCCCTTCTCTTTCTGTGAAGAGGCGGCGAAAAAGCCGCAAAGTGTACTCACCACCCTTCTCTCTGCCGGAGTCCAGTGAAGAGCCGACTAAAGCCGTGAAGTGTACTCGCCTCCCTTCTCTCTGCCGGAGTCCAGTGAAGAGCCGACTAAAGCTGCAAAGTGTACTCACCTCCCTTCTCTCTGTGAAGAGGCGGCTAAAGCCGTGAAGTGTACTCGCCTTCCTTCTCTCTCCCTGAGTCCAGTGAAGAGCCGACTAAAGCTGCGAAGTGTACTCGCCTCCCTTCTCTTTCTGTGAAGAGGCGGCGAAAAAGCCGCAAAGTGTACTCACCACCCTTCTCTCTGCCGGAGTCCAGTGAAGAGCCGACTAAAGCCGCGAAGTGTACTCGCCTCCCTTCTCTCTGCCGGAGTCCAGTGAAGAGCCGACTAAAGCTGCAAAGTGTACTCACCTCCCTTCTCTCTGTGAAGAGGCGGCTAAAGCCGCGAAGTGTACTCGCCTTCCTTCTCTCTGCCTGAGTCCAGTGAAGAGCCGACTAAAGCTGCAAAGTGTACTCACCTCCCTTCTCTCTCTGAAGAGGCGGCTAAAGCCGTGAAGTGTACTCGCCTCCCATCTCTCTGCCTGAGTCCAGTGAAGAGCCGACTAAAGCCGTGAAGTGTACTCGCCTCCCATCTCTCTGCCTGAGTCCAGTGAAGAGCCGACTAAAGCTGTGAAGTGTACTCGCCTCCCTTCTCTCTGAATGAGTCCAGTGAAGAGCTGGCTAAAGCCGCGAAGTGTACTCATCTGGAAGAAGAATGCTTTAGTGACTTAAATGGATGTTTGCAAAACTCACTTAAGGTAGTCTGTACTGCAGTGTGATGATTGCAGAGCAGAATCACGGGAAATGCTCAGCTCCGAAGCGAAAGTTTGAATTAGTGAGTTTAGCACGCTTCCATTCATATCCTCTTTGCAGGATGTGGTTTGTGATGCAAAGCCAGTTGCGCTCGCGCTATGGAAGAGTCGCAATTTACATGACGGAATTTGTAAGCGGAAAAACTGAACTCTTCTCTTGCGAGGAAACGGATCTGCTCGTGCACGAGGTTAAAGACTGTCTTGGGATAAGCCAGATTTCACCATATCTTTATGTACACATTATTAATCTTTTACATTGTACTCCATTTATTTGGACTGTGTGTGTAATAAGCAGAGTGTTTAGATTGTACTCTCGTGTCTTTTGACAGTACATAGAATATCGAAGCCCACTAAAGAGTGTTGAGCGTTTCCACATTTGGCTCCTAAACAATGGAATCCTTCCTGATATTGTCCAGGGCTCAGACTCACTCTCCCAGTTTAAACTGTTATATCATTATATTATTACATTGTTTAAATTAATACATTTGTAACTAACTGTGACTTTGTATATTTACATTTCTGAAATACTCAACTTAGACAATTACCTCTGATAACTAGATCACTCTAAATTGTAAAATGGACTCATCCAGTTTCTGTAAAGCTGATTTGAAATGATGTGTATTGTGAAAATGCTATACAAAATAGAGTGCCTAAGTGATGACGTCAATTTGTAGGACAACTCGGACGTTAACAGTGCATGGGTTCCCCGATCGAAAAGCTGCGCATTTTTCACTAGTTCACACGTACATGAAATCAAATATAAATTTGATGCGTATTTGGCTTGCTGTCCGGGGGAGAGCTCCGAGCTCGGAATTTTGCCCGAACCCAGAGTACTCCCCCCTATACTGGGGTAGACCCAGCCGAGAGTGAGGTGATGGGGTGGTGGAGGGATGCTGAGAGACTTGTCGTGAGACATGAGGTGAGAAAAGCTTTATTTATACCGGCTTTCTCTTGAGTTGATTGGTTGCTGAACATGCTCCTCCCGAACTTTGTTTACATAAAACTTCATAAAAAAAAAACACAAGCAGTAATAACTGGTGTGTTTATCAAAAAAAACGTGAAAATATTTAGAGGCTTTGTTCACCACAGACTTTATTTCAGGCGATTTAGCAAAAAACCATTCAAAAATGCCATAGACTTTAGAGCGAGGGAACCGGGAGTGCTAAAATTCTGCGTTTTGGGCTATAGTGACGTGATTCTTCGGCACTCTATTAAAGTGTACGCACGATGTGTATCCGCATATAAGCTCGAATTACTAATGCACCCTTTAAATAACACAAAATAAAATATTGCCCCATTGACTTTAGACCAGGTTTCAATTGATCAGTGTTAAGTCTATTTCAGTTTCCTCAAATATAGCAATGCGCCAACAATGCGCCTGAACCAAGTGTGCCGCACAAGCCCTCAAAGTTGAAGCCAAAACGTCTCGATCGCCCCCCTGTGGCCGGACCTAGTATAGCTCATAACCCCCACCTCCCCATGTTATTCAATGGGACGCGAGACCAACTAAACAATTAAATTACACTTCACATATCCTTCTTCCAAAGATAGTTTCTGTCATTTACTGTAGTTTCTATCACATTGATGTAATTTCAAGTGTTCGTTTTTAAAATAAGTTTGTTTTTAGTTAGTTATGTGATGACAAAACGGTGCTGTGACATCATGATTGACAGCTGTGATTGACAGGTTCTCTGTGCGAGGTAGTCACTGAAGCACCAGCGGACTTTTTTTAATAATGTTGATTATGTGGTTAGTAGTTGTATTTACCTTATTTTAACGATCGAGGTTCTGTAATCAGCAGACATCATTGGAGAAGAACGAAGCAGACAGAGGACAGTGTGCGGGGCGTGTGCTCGCGTTTGATTTAGCGAGAATGAGGGCGCGGCCTTGATTTCGCGGCTTTACTTCCTGCTCACGACTGCGCATGACTGGTCCCGAAACATGCAAGTGCGCAGACTTAAAGGACAACTCCGGCGCAAAATGAACCTTTGGTCTAATTACACATTGCTACCTATAGTCAACCGTTATCTGAGATTTGTTTTCATGATTGCCGAATGTAAATAGTTTTATCTCTAAAAACAGTTTAGCCTATAACGCTAGTACAATGCTAGTATATAGGGCATAGAGTAATGACAAATAAAAATCGCTTGTTATTACCACTAACACGGCTCAAAATAGCCCCACACCAACACGACAGCATAACAAGGGTCCCTACATTCAAACCGAAGCGTTGAGAACGTTGTCAGTGTCCACACAGTTTAATAAGAAGATATTTTATACACACAGTAAATTTCGCGAATACAGGAAGAAGCCATCTTTGAAAAATAGTCTCTACCAGTCGATCTACGAACGCCGATCCAAGTGCGCTGAACTGTGCAGAATCTCATATGGTCCGTTGTTTACGGAAGAAACACAAACACAAACCGTTTACTTGTCTTCAATATGTACACGTAGCCTACTGTTCGCGCTCACCTTATCACCTTATTCACATCTCACCAGCGCACATGGATTGGCGTTCATAGATCGACTGGTAGAGACTATTTTTCCAAGATGGCTTCTTCCTGAATTCGCGAAATTTACTGTGTGTATAAAACATCTGCTTATTAAACTGTATGGACACTAACAAAGTTCTCAATGCTTCGGTTTGAATGTAGGGACTCTTTTTATGCTGTCGTGTTACTGTGGGGCTATTTTGAGCCTTTTTAGTGGTAATAACAAGCGATTTTTATTTGTCATTACTCTATGCCCTATATGCTAGCATTATACCAGCGTTATAGGCTAAACTGTTTTTAGAGATAAAACTATTTACATTCGGCAATCATGAAAACAAATCTCAGATAACGGTTGACTAGGTAACAATGTGTAATTAGACTAAAGGTTCATTTTGCGCCGGAGTTGTCCTTTAAGTTCCAGATGTCAGCGTCATATCGAGACACTGGCGGCTTCAGGTCTCTCTGATGGAAAAGAGCGAAGGGGCGTCGTCCATCTTTTTTTACAGTCTATGGCCTGAACACACCAGCCACAAATGGGCGAAAATGCATTTAAACAACGCAGGGCGTGAAAAAAGATAACTGTATCGGGCTGACCCTAGCAAAAAACACTTGTTGTGCCGGGTGCTGCATTGCGACGGGTGTATGATAGGGCCCTTAGTTTACTTCTTCATCATCATCATCATCATATCCTTATTCAGGACATACATATAAAATGGTCCATAGCACTATGCAAAATAAGGTACATTCAAAATAGAAAAAAAGACAGAAAAAAAATCGTAAAAAATGACTACACAGTCAATATTCCACAATACACAAAAAAGTGTTCAAATATTGGCCTATAGACTAAAGCGCCAGTGATTCCACAAACCTGAAGTGAACCTAACTGCACTCAATGCAGGCTTCACTAGTGTTTTGATGATGCTGTTATGTGACTGCTAGTCTACACATACATCTGTACATGAGATTGCTGAGTACAGCAGGACACGTGAATATATCAACACTAATATATATATCAACACATTATTAACACTTACACACATTTGACTCGCACTGCCCCCTCGTGGCAATTTAAGCAGTTACAGTTACACTTAAAGTATTTTTAAATTGTAAGAATAGATTTTTTTTTTTTAAAAGTGGGCCAATTAAGTCCCAAGTATAATTAAAACAGTACACTTACAATGTCTAGTACATTGATATACTTACTACATAGAGTATTCTTAAAAATATACTTGAACTTTACTAAAGTATAGCCTACTTAATAAAATTAACTTGAAATATTTTTTTCATAAAGGTGAAATGCAAGTGAAAACCTGTGGCTGGTTCCATTTCAACATGGGAATAGTTTACAGACTCATGGGAATACGGCATAGTGTATTTAGAGACCATGTTTTCATTTCAACCTTTCATTTCACTCTTACATGCAAGAAAATGAATTACAATAGTTAAACAAATGAGCAAAGATTTCAGTTGATCAATGTAATGGGGACAGGTTAACGCATGAAAGGCCTATGTTATCAAAGATAACATATCGTGTTTACTATATTACTACAATTTTCTGCTGTTTATATAATGAAACATTAATTGAACATCTAACTTGTAAAAGTCTGCTTGATTTTTTTTCTCTGCACAGCAACACAGTACAACAAAAAAGGCCTCACAAATAAGGTAAAATTAAGTGTATTCTAATGATAATAGATGAAAAGCACATTCACTTTGCATTTTAATTCATATTGTGAAATTGAAATCGCAGAATTGTGAAAAATATTGTAGTTTTATTTTATTTATCACTCTGAAATGTTGGCATCTGGATGGGATTTTTAGGCATTAATTCCTTTTTTATGATTAACAGCATGAAGAATCCGTCTGCACAAAATATTTCATTCACAGACTTCAATCTGATCGGTTTCTACAGCCTAGGAGAATGGAGGCCTTTGTTATTTATCCCTTTCTTTCTGATGTTTTTTCTGTCTATCACAGCAAATAGTTTTCTCATATATTTAATCATATGTCAAAAGTCTCTGCATTCCCCTATGTATGTACTAATAGGTTTAATGGCTGTTGTAGACTTAATCTCACCTATATTTTTTGTACCCAACATGCTTCTTAGCTTTTTGTTTAATTGGAGTGGGATATCTCTAACAGGTTGTTTGATACAAATGTTTGGCCTTCATCTTGTTGGATCATTTCAGTCCACTTTACTTTTTTGGATGGCACTGGACCGTTACTTTGCAATATGCAAACCTCTTCATTATCATAAATTCATGGAAATCTCTAACTTCCTAAAGTTTATCATTTTGCCAGTAATGAGAAATGGACTCCTTGTTATCACCATGGTCTCTCTGGCAGGAAGACTGTCATTTTGTGCAACAAATGTGATCGATCACTGTTTTTGTGAACACATGGCTTTGGTTCAGTTAGCATGTGGAGATGTATCTGTTAATAACATGGTAGGACTATTGAATGCTTTCCTTATACCAACTGCTGATTTTATTCTCATTACTGCATCCTATGCTGTGATTTTTGTCTCTGTGTTTAGATCTGGTAAGGCCCAGATTAAGGCCATAAACACCTGCATTACTCACATTATTGTTATGACATGTAGTTTGACTTTTGCCCTGATTGCGTTTATGTCATACAGAATAAGAAATGATTTTTCTACCAGTAGTCGTGTATTTGTGAGCACAATGTACTTACTTTTTCCAAGTTGTTTTAATCCAATCGTTTATGGAGTGAGAACAAAAGAAATAAGACAAAGGTGTCTTCAGTTTATTAGAGAAGTAAAAATCTTTCCTTTGCAAAGAAATATGTTTTTTAAAATAAAGATCAACAATATTGCTGATACTGTAACATTTTAAAAAAACAATGTGTTTTGTTAAAGCTATAAAGTTTAATATGGCCATTTGAATATATATATATGTAGTTAATAATAAACATAATGTAAACACTGATGATAATTTACAAGAATGATATCCTTGTGCACAATGTTTTTGTATAAAGAACTGGAGTTATTGACTAATTCAATTAGCAAAAAAAAACAAAAAACTTTTTTTACTCCATTTATACTTTTTCCTAATAAAAGAAATACAACCTGTAACCTGTATGTTTTCTGTTAGTTCTTACAGTATACACACCTCTAAGAAATCTATGGAGTAAACAAAACTTACTACCAGAATAAAGTTAAAAAAAAAGGTATTCAACCATTTCATAATTTTTACTAATATAGGGTGTACTAAAGCTTAGAATCTGTAGTTATCTGTAATGATAATCGGAGGTGTAAATTAAGATTCATATACAGATTTAAGTTAAAAAAAACAAAAACAAACATAAATTATTGTCTCCCTCTCCTGGTAGCCGCCTGTATTGCTGGAACAAAATAACTTTTCCATATATATATACAGTATATTTATTTATTTATTTATTTATTATTATAAACCCTTTGCCCATGGCAATCATTACCTAAAACAATTGCCTATGTTATTTTGTTGATGCCATCAGTAATTCATTTTAACAAATACATATAACTTCTTTAAAAACTACATTTTTTGAATTCTTGCTTACCATCTTGCAAGAAATGTATTTATAAAAGTAGGCTATATGGTAAATCATAGTACAACTTACAAAAACATTAAAAAGCAATTTATTTTAAAAGAGAAATGAGATATTTTTCCTTTAACATACCTTCATTGCTAAATGTCCAGGTTCTGACAGCTCTCGGATTTAAATAGAACTGCAATAACAATAAACAAAAAGGGTAATATGCAACAGATAGAAACAGTAATTTACAGAAACTGAAATTTATACAACTCCCAAAAACAATACAGAATTTACGCCAAATCGCAGGGCTGAAAAAATTCCCCCACTGACCCACATAGTAACATAGTGACGGCCTAGATCCGGCCCACATCTGGCACATGTGAAAAGATGATCTGGCATTCCCACATCATTTCAGCCTTAATTACAAGCAGAATCACTGAAGGAAATAAGAAGAACAGAAAAAGAGACGAGCAAAAACACAAGAACTAGAATTGACTTCATCCACTGCAGATGAAATCAACTGAAGAGAAAAGAAGACATTAAATCTCTGAAGATCTCAGCAGAGGAGGATTAAACGACTCCACAAACAGCATTACCAGCTTCACTTATTACCAACCAGACTGACTTTATTTCTGTCAGACGTCTACAGAAGGTTTTATTGAGAATTAAGAAGGGTTTAACTTTAATGTGTTTCATCTGAAGTCACCATAACAGTGTGTCCAATAGTTATTCTCATTTCTGTTTCTTATTTTGTCATTTTATCCACTTTATCTGGCAAGACCCACATGAAGACCATTAATTAACACATGCATTATGCACATCATTGTGGCAAGTAGATTAATTTTTACTGTGATTGTATTTATGTCATAAAGAATAAGAAACCAGTAGTTGTGTATTTAAGAGCACAATATACTTTTTCCAAGTTGTTTTAACCCAATCGTTTATTGAGTGAGAACAAAGGAATTTGACTGAGAATGAGGTTAGTGTTTTAAAATTTTAAGGAAAACAAATATATTGAAAGATAGCACATACAATCTTACTTTTATTTAAAGCAAACTGTGACGGGTGCGTTGCTCACCTCACATTAATTCTATCATGATTTATATTGTTTATTCTGAAGTACAATTTATAATTTATTATGGTTTGTTACTTGATTTAAAATCCCTTAGTATTATTAATAAACACAGGACAAGGTTATGAGTTAAACAGTTTATTAAAGTTTGAACGTATGGAAGGGTGCACACACTACTTACATTCTCTCTTTACTGGTTGATTTTACCTGAGTCCTGGATTCCTCTGGTCCATGGAGTGAGCGGCCGCATTCCATGTGAAGGCCAACAAAGGAAGAGGCGGGGCTTCAGCCTCCACTTTTGAGCTGTTCCAGAGGAAATTGGACTGTACCATCTTGATCCGATAAGGAGGGGGATTCCTTTTTATTATTTCATCCAGTTTAATTTCTATTTTGTTTGTTTGAAGTAGTTTTGTATTGCGCTTCAAGCAGTTGATTAAATTATGTTTCTTATGATAGTGTATATTTTTAGTTAAATATTTGTTGTTAATTGGGGAAAGATTTATTTTTGATACTTACCTTTTCTTTTTTTTCTTGGTAGAGGTTAAGGGGTATATTTAGGAGAGGGAATGTGTGAATTGTAGTCAGATTTTTGCCCAGCTATATTAACATCATGGTTTGCTGACCTTAGTTGTTTTTATTTTGTTTACCAGGGGAGATTTATTTATTTTGAGGCCAGTTTAATTTTTGTTTGTTTCAGTTGACTTCCATCTTAGGTCTATGATTTTTATGGACTTTATTTTGGAAATTACTTTCATTGGATCTGCCCCTGTGTGTAATTATTATTTAGAAGAAATAAATCTTCTTTCTTGTTTACAACCTGTCCTGCCTGTTCTTGGCCACGCCCTTACACAAACTATGCAAATAAAATGCATATTTTGGGGTTATATGCATTTTTTGTCATTTAAAAAAATACAAAATTGTTATGCTAAAAGACAAGGACTTAGAGACAAGGACTTGCAGGAAAAATCGCAGCCAGACACACACACAGACACATAAACACAGGCAACAGCCCTCCCCTCCACTCGAGGTGGTATGTCCAAACTCCCAGATTTCCGCAAATGCTTTGAATTCTGCACTCGAGAATTGTGGACCATTATCCGACCCCACTTCATCTGGGATCCCATGTTTCGCAAAGATATTTTAAAAGCTGTCACCACATGTTTTCTTGTTTAGCAATCTCCAGAAACTTTGAAAAGTAATCTACACACATCAAATTTTTACCTCTGTCGTCTTCGAACAAGTCTACTCCTACTTTCGCAGAAACTCTGAGTCGAGCCTACCTAAAAGAACAAGCGTAACCACTTCTGGAAGATGAGTTACAAGTTCATACTTTGTCAGTTTGTCTGCCAATCTCAAAGGAAAAGCAAAATACAAAATACAAAGCAGCAACAGCAGAAGATGAAGAGTTGCAAAAATCGTGGAAGTAGTTCAGTCAGGGTGGCCTGCAGACATAAGACAAGTTCCAGCAGACATAAAAAAGTACTGGACTTATGAATTTACCTGTTCCGATGGGTTTCTCTTCAAGAACTGGGTAGTGGTTGAACAAAGCTTGAGAGCAGACATGCTAAAAACATTTCATGAATCACAAATGCAAAGAGAGAGCAAGAGATTTGATGTTTTGGCCCAGTATGGCAAAACAAATTGAGGATGTCCTGTTGAAGTGTTATTTAGCTATGCGTGTGATGCGCGAATCGGTGGGCGGGGCTAAACCGGCCGTGTTGAAGCAGGCGTTGATCATCTTCTGCGGGGGTGGGGTTTTATCCTCTTTGTCGTCATAGTTCCCCACTTTGAAAAACGAGTCGTTTGCTGAGGCTGGTGTCAATAAAAGCTTTTATTGGACTAACAATGACGTTTTCAGCTCTGAAACTTACAGGATATTCTTATAATATGATGTCTTTAATAATAACATAATAGCTATTTCACATAATCTAGATATGGAATTAATAACATTCAATACAAAATGAACATGTCTCGTATATAGAAATAATGTTTTAAGAGATAAAACATTCGCTTTGTTGTGCATAAACCCAACATGCATTTAGTCATAGGCCTATTAACAAAATAATTTAAGCATCCAGACACTTCACCACGTGAGCAAGCAGCTAGGCTCCTGATTGGTTAACGCGGCGCGAATTCACGCCAAAGTTCAGATTTTTCAACTCGGGCGGCAGACGTCAAACGCGTGAATGCACAAATGGCACTAACTGAATCATTCGCGTGTAAAGCGCCAGACGCTCAATTCGCGCCATTCATCGAATGAGGCGTATTCGCGTCTTCCGCGCCGCGCTCCACGCCTCATTCGCACCACAGGAATTTTTCACGCGCGTAAAGCGTCTTTGCATTGACTTAACATTGAAATCATTCGCGCCTGACGCCCTATTCGCGTCCGGTGTGAACGTATAGATGTCAAAGGCTCAAGGAAAATTTGATTTCTCAGTTCATCAACCCTTTAACACTGGGACGTTGCTCACAAGTAACTTCAGTATTTCAAAGCGCTCCTGTTGTTCTGACTCCCAATGCCATGGTACATCTCCCTCTAGCAGTTTCCTCAGCGAAGCATTGATTTCTGACATGGAATGAACTTGGACAGAGACTGAAGCAGGCCTATAAACCTCATTAGTGCAGCTTTGTCCTCTGGCTCTGGCATGTTCTGTATCACTCTGACTTTCAACCCTTCTACAGTCAGAATGTGTCCAAAATAGCTGACTTGGTCATCCTGATCTTGCACTTGTTTTTGTTCAACTTTACATTGATGTGGGCTTGGTTTGCTTCACTTTGAATCCAAGATCTTCCATTCGTTTCAGTTCCATTTTGACCCTGTCCTTTAAAGCTATGGGTACTTTTCTCATAAATGTTGGACACATCCTAAACCATTTAAACCATCACTTTACCCTGTCTCCATCGTGTGGCCAGAATATGTAACTGACGTGCATTTGACTTCTTTAGAGTTGTTGGTGTCTTGTTTGAGATTTTCTTAAAATATTTAAATGACAACACGTTGGACTCTGCTCCTATATCTAGCTTAAAGATAAGTATGAATTTGTTTGTTCTGAGTTCTTGAGTCCATTTCTTGTTTTCAGTTTCCATGGTAGAGACTGTATTCATTTGTGTCAGCCATTTGCTATAGCTGTTTGCTCACTTTGTTCAATTTCTATGGCACCTATAAACAATTCAGCATCTTCTTGTTGTTCTTTCTTATGGACTTTTTTCTCAAATTTTCTCAAAGCACTTCAAAATCATCCACATGGCCATCAAAGTCCATGGTATTAAATACCTTTATGGCATCATCTCCCACCATGTGAAAAAATGTCACAAATTTTACCTTGTCACTCTTTTCTGCAATGCCAGTTGCAGTTAGATAGAGATCAGAACTTTTGAATCCATGTTCCCCAGATTTTCGCCAGATATCCTTCAAAATCCAAACTGTTAGTAGGTTTCAACTGATCCATAGTTTTCTTCTGACACCATGTGATGTTTATTGGATGCAAGTTTGAATAATTCATGAAGACACTGGTTTCATGCCTTGCTGTTTTACTGAACTTTCTTATTCTTCTCTTTTATAGGTTACAACCCAACACATACACATCTTTAGACTGAGAGCGCCATCCTCAGGTAAAGAATAATAATACCTTACATCACAGTAAAAAAAATATAGGTTGTACGCAATGTATACAAGATAACAATTCTGTTTTGGGACTGGGCTAGATAAGGCTTAGGTGTGGCTCTGTTTTGGTTTACTTAAAGGTGCAATACCTAAGATTTTTGCATTCAAATATCCCAAAATCACAAGGCTAGTGTTATATATTTAGTTATGATGATAACTCACAATATTCCAAATGTTTCAAACAATGTTTAAATCGCGAGAAAATTGAGATTTTAACCAAGGAAACGGGGCGTGTGAGCAGGGGTGAGCTGGGAGTCGCCAGTCAATCGCGTCATCTCCGTGTTACCGCGGTTTCCGCTCGTACTACGTGTAGTCCTGGACAAATGCGGTAGTTGTAGTTGTGTGTTAGCGTCTATCAAGCAACAAACGTCAGCTTGTTTCGCGCATTTGTTATGGAATGGAGCACAATTATTCTTTTCATTTATTCTCGGAATGTGAACTGTTGGCTGTAAAGGGGGTCACACACCGGACGAGAAGCGTCGCGCCACGTTTAGGACAACTCCACAGTATCGAACGCCGGACGCGCACTTTCTCATCAGTGTATGGCCAGCAATATTGTTATGTTTAATGACATGAAATGAAGATAATGTCTGTTCTATGTTATGATTGTACTCTACAATTAAATACAATCGTTGCTGAGTTTGCATTCTGAAAACTTTACCTCAGAGCATCCGTTCACTGAATGAATTGAGAATCTCACCTGAAAAATCTAATGATAACATCAGCAATTGTCATTCAAGCAGCTGATTTCTGTAAATGACTGCAAAACTAAATGCATATTGCAGCATAGGGCGAAGTCAGGATCCATTAGCAACGATTTGAGCCAAAAATAATTAAAATTTTATATAAAACTATGTAAATGGCGCTCTGTGGCGCAGCAGGATTTTGAACACGGTCCTGAGGCGTTGTTGCTGGGCGCCGCGGACAGACGCCGAATGGCGCTGCCGGTATGTGTAACGTTACACTTATAGATAATAATGTTTTCGAATTTTAAAGATGTGGCGCGACGCGGCGCTGCAGCTTCTCGTCCGGTTTGCGACCCCCTTAACGTTAATTTTGTGAAACTGTAGCTGTGGTTGAATACTTACACGACATGAAAAGATGCGTCAAATGTACATTAAATTGATTTTTATTTTTATAAAGTTACCAAGGAGGACCAGCCACGTCAACTCCTTGCAAGAGACCTGCCCCTTCAAACCCTCTCCACCATAGCTTCGTCCAGTGACTCGTACAGTAACTAATTTACTTTTAAACCTGACTTTTCTTGCGGTTATTTCAGTTTAATGAAAAACAAGCATCTCATTAAACGCAACGTTTATAGAAATCGAACTTTACCTCATCCATGACAACTAATTTTCGATTCCCGTCTGACTGATTTATCCACGGTGGAGTTGAAAACAACAGTTCCCATCATTCCGCGTTCCTCCACGTCGTCATCAAGCAAAGCCGTTGTTGTTGTTTTGAATGTAGCGCCCTCTAGCGGCATCTAAATCTTAGGTATTGCAGCTTTAAGGCTGATAATCGATATCAAGAATAAAACCAATTCTGTCTCAGGACAGGGCTAGTTGTGGATGTTAAATGGATGAGGGTCTGGTTAAAAGCTGGTGTTGATATGCTTTATTAATAGCTGAGAATCAGTGCCACCCACCATTAAAACCAGTTCTGGCCCAGTTCAGTCCCTGTAATGGTTATTAAAGCAGCACTTTGCAGGATTTGCGTTTTTGTCAAACTGTGACCCCTAGAGTCAAGTGGAGTACTTGTACTGCCAGAAATAGCACTCACTCAGAGATGTCTCTGCACTCAAGGCCTGATCCCCTCCCCCTGTATACCGATACCTGTTCAGTAAGATGGAAGCTGTAATGAGTGGAAACCCTGTTGAGCTGTCAGCAGTCTGTATTGTATGTGCCTCGAACACCACATATTCATAGAACCGGGTTATTTCTGTTTGATGCTCATTTTAGCAGATCTTTCTTGCCGTAAAGCAATTCGTTACATTGGGAGACCTGATATCACGCGACACTTCCTGATGCTGCGGCCGGTGGCTCGCTGGCTCAAAGTTGCAAGTGTGTTTTTTTCCGCTCACAGGTAACAGGGGGGAGGTGAGACGCCCAGCATTCAACCCGAAAATAGTCATATAACCATTGCAATAACTCCGAAGCTATTCAGTTAAGTTAAGGTAAAAAAAAAAAAAAAAACTGTATAGTGCTGCTTTAAATGGCTGAGAATTGGGCTAGTGTTGGCCCTGAGGGAAAAGGGGTTCTGTGGAACAGAGCTGGGCCAGATAAAATTTGCTATGTGGGAGTAAAACCAAAGATTGGCCGTTTAATATACCCCAAAGAAATGATACCTTGTTTAACCGCTATCTACATACAATTCCCAAAGGACTGGCCAAGATGACGCTGTTCTCTGCAGGTTCATGAGGGTTATATAAATATATTCATAGAATATAAAGAAGAAACAAAGACTATGATATATACAACATAGTATGTATTTAATATATTGTAATTTCTACTTACATTTTATCATCAATATAATTTTCTTGCCTTGTCAATAATCAAGTTTGTGGTTTATCCAGCACATGGAAATTATAATATATCAGTTCATTAAACAATCCATTTCTATTTAGATTTCTTTCTGTCTATCTGTCTTTCTTCCTTTCTTACAAATGCTTCATTCACAAAACATACAAATTATTGACATGTTTCATGCAGTAAGTCAAGGCCTCATTCATATAGAAAGCACATAATCTTTGCAATGTAAAAATGGCTACATTTCCAATCAAGAGTCTTTTGATTTTAGTGGCTCTCCAGCTCAGAGAATTACTGGATGAGTCTTGAAAAATTGCTCGATGAGTACAAGTTTGAAATTGTCCATAGAAGATCTAAACGAATAGTTTGCCCCAAAATAAAAATTCTGTCATTTATATACCTGCATGATTAAAATTAAAATAGAGACTGGAGCTTTCAAGTTTCCAATATGACCATATGGAGCAAAATCCTCCTTAAAGAATTATAAAAGCGAGTCTGTACACTTAAATATCTGTTTGTTCTTCTAACAATGCTAATCTTTTTTTTCAATGAAAATCTTGGCATCTGCCCAACATCTCCTTGGCTAGTTCAAGAAGTGATTCCTGATTCAACAAGTTTATTTATTTTTTTAATGAATTTAATGTTTAATCTGAATCACACTACATTATTAATTCGCAAACTTGGCAAACTTCTTGATTTCTTTACACGAGACTGTTGGTAACACTTTATTTTAAGGTGCTTGTAATAAGCAGTAATTAACAGTTAATAAGACACTTATAAGATCATATAAGATGCATGTAAGCATAACTACGTCATATAAGGGTTAATTAAAGCACAAGACAAACCCGGAGAGGCAACTGAGCGGCCCCGGAGTGGTCATGACCCAGTTGGACCCCAGAGGATGGAGTCTACACTCACCCTGGCTGTAACTGTCGTGAGCCTTGTCAGCGGCACGATAGAAGTGAAACAAAGCGTCCTCAGAAGTTATATGAAGTAGTTAATGCTTAAATGCATCTTAAGTGTCTTATTAACTGTTAATTACTGCTTATTACAAGCACCTTAAAATAAAGTGTTGCCAGACTGTTAATTGAAAAAGCCTCTTTTTATGGTGCTTAAAACTTTATTGACAGTTGAAAGCTGCAGTCCCTATTAATTGTGATAGCACTGGAAAAATAACCAGTATATTCAAAATTTCTCCTTTTCTGTTCCACAGAAGATGGTTTTAAAACAGATTTAAGGATACATATACTTTCTAGATATTGTAACTGGAATGTTTGTAGCACATCTAGGTGCTTTGTTTGAGAAGCTTCAATTATGTAAAAATATCATATAGTAATATATTGTCCCTTTAAAGATATATAGGCATTGTTTACAATTAAATGATTTCATAGAAACCCACTTTTACAAACGATTGAAGAGAAAAAAAGTCATAAACGGTTGTTGCATTGTCATGTATCATATATATATATATGTACCCATAACTTTTACCAATACCCATAACTTTTTAGATTAGATGATACATTGGTTCTTTTGAAAAGTGGAAAAAAGTTCTCAGTTGAGACACAAGACATTAGAAAGATTATTCGATTTGGCAGCTTTTTATAATAAAAATACTAAATCCAGTTCCTTTTTGAGTAATTAAAACAGATCAAATTCCATACATTAAATATGGTTTAATACTAAGCCACGGCCCTCAAACTCTCCTCTGTTCTAATCAAAGGAAGAATCTATGAAACAAAGCAACATTAAAGGCATGCTACCACTGACGTTTGATTTAGCTATGATGAGAAACCATTGCCTCAACCCCAAAAGACCCTCAAATATCCGAGGCACTCAGTGGGTGGCCTATCGACTAAATCTCACCTTCTAATCGCTTCAACGACAAGGTCACATTTTTCTACACTTAAGTTTTTTATTTTACACCCTCGCATGATGGAAGAGACGAATGTGAACAAGAACACAACGACGTCACCACTGTGAGAGTGTTAAAGGGTGTCCCATTTTTCCAGGTTATCTCCAAAGGGTCTCTCTTGTATCGTCACAACACAGGAAACTCTTATCTGCGCGTCTATCTGTCATTCAGTTTGGGCGAATCTGCACCCTCCTCTTCTTCATCTTTGTCGTCTTTCGCCCCAATCAGTCGTTGCCGAGCAAAGTCCTCGAAGATGATGTCATCATCACTAGGGACAAACAGTCAGAGAACAATTCAGTTGTCGTGTTGTGCAAAAAGCACGTTTTCCCCTGTGCATTACACACTGTTGTTGTTTCAAAAATGCCAGAGCTAAAGAATTTGTAGGTAGAAGCAGATGTTTTTTTTTTCTTTCAGAAGATGCCTTTTTGAAGAAAAACATTTATTTGAATATAAAAATGAAATATATATTTAAAATTACACATATATATATATATATAAATATATATATATTACAATAAATTATTCACTACCAGTCAAGTTAGGAATAATTAGGATTTTATAATGTTTTGAAAGTCTCTTCTGTAAAATACAGAAAAACAGTAATTTACAATAAATGATTCACTACCAAAAATACAGAAAAACAGTAATATTACAATAAATTATTCAATACCAGTCAAAAGTTAGGAATAATTAGGATTTTATAAAGTTTTGAAAGTTTCTTCTGCTCACTAAGGCTACATTTATTTAATCGGAAAATACAGAAAAACAGTAATATTGTTAAACATTATTACAATTTCTGTTTCTATTTTAAAATATTTAAAAATATTATTTTTTCATGTGATCAAAGCTGAATTTTCAGGATCATTACATCAGTGTCACATGATCCTTCAGAAATCATACTAATATGATGATTTGCTGCTCAGGAAACATTTCTGATTATTATCAATGTTGAAAAACAGAAATCGTTTGCAACATTATAAAAGTTTTTTTCTATTTTAAAGAGTAACTAAACACTTAACCAACTTTTTGTAGTTTTAAGATCTGTAAGAATGGATCTTTATTAATACCAGTCATTGACTCGAGTAACTTTTATGGCATTTGTTTATAAAGTGTTCTATTTCTACAATATATGGTGTAAAAACGTCTTAGTGCTGCCCTCTTCAGGTTGAACGGTGGCTACTGCAGTTGAATTTTCCTATTGGATGTTTGCGGTGGTACGTGACACAGCGGTTGTTGGTGACGTAGGCAAGTTCCATACAAAGAGATGCGTCTCAGGTGCACGCCCCCCTCCGCTGGGCTCTGCCCACTTTTCCAGCATTTTTCAAATATTGCCAGTGGGTGGAGTCAGGCTCTGTCCAGGGGTTTAGTTACCCTTTAAATTAAAAATGCAAGTGGGTCGCATATTTGTATTTCGCTTCGGAGCCAGACGGTGAATTATGTTTTTGTTTTATCGCTATTAGGGTTGGGTATCGGTTGGGTTTTATCCGATACCAGTACCTACTCTGTATTTTTTAAATGGTTCCGGTGCCTAAACGGTACTTAAGAAAACGAAACCGCACACATTTTGTCAAAAAAATAATAATACCCCTTTATTTACAGGGCCAAACTGGACACAATATTTACTTACAATATAAATACAGGTAACATATGATAATAATAAATAAACCAATATAAAATAAAAGTTCATATTTACATAAGATCAAATAAAACAATATTATATGAAACAATGTAATTATACTGGAGATTAATAAAGATTACTACCAGGGTAATATAATATCGACATGGCTGCAGGTTTCCATGTTTTGTTTGCTTTAACTAGTCATGTAGGCTAAGTTATCTTGTCATTTACTAGTTAAGCTCTTAGCCAGTTTGATATTTCGTTCCCACTGCGTCTTATACTCAGCTTTGAGTAGAACGTCTCTGTAACCCATGTTCTCTGAATAGGGAACGAGACGCTGCGTTCGCTGCCAAATATCTCGCGCTGCCGACAAGCTTCCTTTTTCGGCAGAGAACTCTGAGGAGCAGATGATGCGCGCGGTAATATAATATGACGACATGAGCGTCAACACGGCGCGAATGGTGATTCTTCTATAGACAATCGTTATTCTGACGCGTAATTTTACACGTGAAATGTGTGTTTCACATGTGTTCAATCTCCTCGCTATCACCAGACGTTCGGGGAGTCTCCCGCATATTGATAACGGCTCCCGGATGATCGCAAATTAGTTAAAATCTCCCGGAATCTAGAGCGAGCGAGCAAGAGCGCGCGTGCAAGACAGATCAGACAGTCCTTCAATAAACCGTATAGTGCGCCCACGTCGGAGAAGGAGAGGGAGACAGTGAGAGACTGCGTGTGTGCGCCTCATGCCACAGACTTAGGCATTGAAATCAGGCACCGAAATGTTCATTCTAATTCGGTCTGGTTACTACTGTAACTTACATCAGAACCGGTTCCCTATTGACACCGAGTTTCGTTACCCAACCCTAATCGTTATCCACCATTGTGTAGCCACGGCCATCCCCCTGTGCGCTTCGGCACCAGAGAGAGCAACTTCCTAAAAGAGCTAACACAGTCTGAATCTGCGTCTTTTTCAAGATACCATTCAGACCATGTGCTGGCAGTCATCACGTGCTTGGGCTATTGGCATGCTGAGGTAGCGTTCATGGATGACTCGTGTCCTCACTGTGGGAATATGACCATCACGGTGTTACGATGGTGGAGCCCCCTCGCATATTTCCCGATTTGGTTCTTCTTCTGGCCAGAAAAGGCCTACTTCGGTTAATAGCCTTGATGACCTGTGGATCACAGTGAGGGCTTCCCCGCCGAGTCAACCTCCTCTGGGCCCTCACTCCTCTTTAATGTTGCAAACCATGCAGCTTCCAAGAGAGCATGCTGACCCTCCCTGGGGGTGCCAGTCGTTTCTATTGGGGCTCCACCGGATGATCAGATGTCGGTTGCTGCATCGGAGGGTGAACTTATGTCCTCGGGGTGAAAGATTCGGCTGCACTGCCCCCTTCCTGTGTGGCAGCGTTGCCCGAGTCAGACCCAGAGCTCAAGGCTGCGCTTTCCTGGGCCGCCACAAGTGTTGAAACCAGTCTTGTGCCTTTTCCTCCCTCACTAACCTCAATGACGGAGTGGCTAAAGGGTATGTGGAGTTCCCCCCAGTGGAGCGGTCTGTTGCAATGCAATTGTGTCCCAAGACCGCTACCCTGGGCGTGCATGTTCTCGTCCACTCTCACGGGTAAGGCTTACTTAGCCTGCGGAGAAGCTGCCTCCACCCTGTGTGCCATGGCGCACCTGCAGGTCTACCAGGCCAAAGCGCTCAATGAATTGAAATGAAATGAAGGGAAGTTCTGACTCAGGGGTTATGCAGGAACTGCATACAGCAACGGACCTCGCCCCATGGGCAACAAAAGTCACTGCACCTACACCTGAGGCTGAACCTGGCAAACATGCATGAGCTAAACAGGCAGCAGGCAGCAAAAGCAAGAGGAGCGAAAAGAAAAAGAGCAAAACTCTCCCCTGTGCAGAGGATTTATTAAAAAGCGGTTCCCTATCAGTCGGTCACTCTCGGCGAACATATTGACCGACAAATAGGAATCTCATTTAAGAGGCCAATCTACTTCAAGCGAAACTAAACGAGCAAATGCACGTTGGCTTGCAATCATTTGCAACAGCTGCTCTACCACGCAGCACGGGGCAATTGCACTTCAGATTTTTACAGAGTGTGAACAATTGCTCAGGAGGATCTCTAGTGGCTGGTGCGGGCGATACAGCACGGCAATGGGGTTGATTTTCTCTCCATCTTTTGTTCCCCTCAAAGAACTTACATCCAGGATCCAGTAACGCCATCTCTGGCTGTCTCTGGCTGACATGAGAGAGACTACGCCTGTCGCGATAATTAAATAACCGTCTGATCACGAATATTTGATCTAACCGTGATTGTTTTAGACAACTGCGATTATTGCGCTCTTTTATAGGCCTATGCCACAAAGGGGAGTCATGGACCTAAAGAAATAGACAAGCACTAATTAAGTTGTCCTGCTATATATTCAATGCCATTGAAGCCATTCCATTGCTTAATGTGAGCGACAGATGTATATTTACATTGTTAAATTAAAGTTCACGGAAATTCGTGAACCGGTCAAAATTCCTTGTCCGGTTACAATAGGATGCATGGTAAAACTCTCTCCAATATGATTTATTCACGTGACAATCACACCAGCATGCCGCCAGACCTTCACCCCATGGATCAACCAACAAGGTAGTCTATACCCCACCTCGCATGTCGCAACTTGCCCACCATCTCCTCCTCTGGAGTCAGAAGCATCTCAGGTCACTTCGGGCCATGTACGTCCCCGGTGTGCTCAACTTTGTGGCCGACGAGCTATCATGAGCTGTGCTCCAGGGAGAATGGCCACTCAACCCCCAGGCGGTTCAGCTGATCTAGAGAAAGTTTCAGGATGCTCAGGTAGACCTGTTTTCCTCCTCAGAGAGCTCGCAAATATTAATTTTCCCCAGTGAGCCTACTTCCACAGACCCTGTGCAAAGTCAAGGAAAATGAGAAGCGGGTCCTTCTGGTGGCTCCCTATTGGCCTATCCAGACCTGGTTCCCAGAACTCATGCTCCTCGTGACAGTCCCTCCCTGGCCCATTCCTCTGAGGAAGGACATTCTGACTCAGATACAGGGAACCCTACGGCACCTGCGTCCGGACCGTCCAGCGGAGGTTCTAGGTGACTTACCCCCAGAGGTACTCAACGGCATCACTTCAGCGAGGACGCCGTCTACGAGATGTGCGTACACCTTGAAGTGGAACCTGTTCGTCGATTGGTGTTCTTCTTACCTAAAAGAGGACCTGGCTATGTACCAAAGGTTCCTACCACTCCCAAATCCAAACCACTCTCCAAGCAGAGGTTGGCCCACCAGATAGCGGATGCAATCGCCTTGGCTTACCAAGTACAAGGCGTGCCCTGCCCGCTCAGGTTGCCTGCTCACTCCATGAGAGGTGTTGCATCCTCCTAGGCACTGGCACGTGGCTCCTCGATAACAGATTTCTGTACAGCTGTGGGCTGGGCGACACCTAACACGTTCGCTAGATATTATAGCCTATGTGTAAAGCCGGTCTGCTCCCGTGTTCCCACCTTAAATGGGTTGATGCACTGAGAGGCTCGGCTCTGTCGGTCTGCTGCACCCTACTGTGCATCCTTTTAACTACAGTGTGAAAAACCTATTGAGTCCTTCAAAAACCCTTGGCCCGGACGTGGCAGAGCGTTTCTTACAAAAACATGACAAACCTTAATTATTCCAAATTTTTGACCGGTAGTGTATATGACTGACAGAATTTTTGATTAAACAAAATAAATGAATACATTAAATTAAACCACCATCCAAAGACATATGTGTAACTATAAACTATAACTATATTTATGACTATAAAGCTCAAAGCATTTTAGTAGTTTAAAATCCAATTAAACAAGAATTTCACTTACTTTGTGTCAAATTCAATGAGGTTTGTGTCAATGGGGGCATCGTTTTCTGGGGCTAGAACAGAAAGGTTACAGAAATTAACATTGAATTGAACTCTATAGGTAATATACTTCCATTTCTCAATTTAAATAAAACTCTGTAAACCCCATTTATAAGGTCTCCGCACATAGAGATGTTTTTATTTGTGAAAACAGTCATTATTTTTGATTTTCCCCCGCTGGCACCTTTTCAACCAAACAACAAAAAAGCAATAATTGTTCAGATAAATAAAAAAATATTTAACTTTGGACTCTTCTGCATTGATTTTTAAAGCTGGAATTCAGTACTTAGGACATGAACTTTAAAAGTCTTATATTTAAGTATATCTTTTTTTTTTTAATAAATATTTACATTTTGATTATATTTTTATATGTTACTCAAAAAATATATATTTATATTTCCTGTACAAGTGAAAGTATATGTTTTAGGTGCCAGAACATACTAAAAATAAATCATAACTAGACCAACAAATGAAAGCAGATAAAAGGCAGTCTGGCAAATACCATCTCTGTAGAACGATTCCTCCAATGGTTTGGGATGCATTAATGTAAAGGGGAGCTCGACTGCAACATCACTGGAGAGGGAAACACAAATCATGCATCCAGTAGACATGATAACCAAATAAACGCCAGCCAACACTGCCCCTAAACCTCAATCCCACCACTCATGCGGTGCTAACAGAGTGCTGGAACCACAGGCCTAAAAGCATCAGCACAAATGGTCCAGTAATTGATGGCATCTTATCAAGTGTCTGAGCCTGTCTGTGTTTCTGGCCAAAAGCTTGGCTACTTATAGGAATCTATAGTATGCACAATGGGCTGTGTAAGACACACTCTTCAGTTTACGGTCATGCAGTCTTAGTAATGGAACAGCTTTAATCCGGTTTCAAAGTGAAGGTGTCAAACATTTACACACATTACACAGAAACAGGGAATGAACAAAAATAGCACAGTACCTTGAGGCAAGATCTCCCAGCAGTCTGGAAAAAACAATTAAACATGATCTTACTGTATTAAAATAATTAGCGTAAGGCATTATTGATTTGGTGTGTCATATCGACTCAGCAAAGTCATTTTAATTTAACCCTAGAATGCATAAAGAGGCTCAAATTGTTCAGTTAGTGTGTGATTTTCACTTATTAAATTATTTGATAATCGTCTCTGGTTACGTATGTAACCTTAGTTCACTGAAGGGAACGAGACGCTGCGTGTAATCGCAACGGGAACGCCTTTGCATGTGTGCGTATTAAGCACGTATGAAATCAGTCCAATGGCAAGACGGAACGTCATAGGCGGGGTGACGTATCGACCAGGAAACTATAAAGCACACCAAAAACACAAGCGCGACAGCTTCTGATAAGACTGAAGCAAGTGCTCACGGGCATGCTGGGAGTATGGCGTGGACACGCAGCGTCTCGTTCCCTTCAGGGAACTAAGGTTACATACGTAACGAGAGACGTTCCCGTTCAGGGAACTTCGAGCTGCGTGTAATCGCAATGGGAACGCTAATACCAACGCCGCCATGCGAGCAGGTGTCCGTAGTGTGAGATCACAAAGCATATTCTGACGAAAGCACCTGCACTCCCGGAGTGGAGCTAAAGTCATGGTAGAACTTCACAAATGTGTGCGGGGAAGACCACCCCCCTGCATCACAAATGTCACCAATAGGAACTCCTGACACAAATGCCTTAGAGGCAGCCATAACCCGAGTAGAATGAGCACGGACAGCCAAAGGGGAAGGCTGACCTGCCGGACAACCTCTCTTAGGAGGTCCAAAGCAGACAAACAGCTGCTCAGATTTTCTCCACAGGGCAGCTCTGTGGACGTAGGCATCCAGGGCCCTCACAGGGCAGAGCAGATTTAACCTCTCCTGGTCTGAAGTCCGGAACGGAGGAGGACAGAAGGCCTGCAGGACGATAGGCCTGACAACATTTGTTGGGACCTTAGGAACGTACCCCGGTTTAGGGAGGAGAAAGGTCTTCGCCATACCGGGAGCAAACTCAAGGCACGAGGGAGAAACCGACAGAGCCTGAATATCTCCTATCCTCTTCAGGGAAGAGATGGCTAGGAGGAAGATGGTCTTTAAGGTGACCAATTTTTCAGGGACATCTTCAATGGGCTCAAACGGTGCTTGGCAGAGCCTCTCCAGAACAACCGCAAGGTCCCATGTCGGTACCCTCGTGCGCACTGCTGGCCTCAGCCTCAAAATACCACGCAGGAAACGGATTACCAGTGGGTGTCTCCCGAGAGAAGCTCCACTCAAAGGGACATGGTAAGCTGACAACCCCGCCACATACACCTTCAGTGTGGAGTGGGATAATCCTGTGGAGAAACGCTCCTGAAGGAATTCCAGCACCGCCGACACCGGGCAGTTAACTGGGTCCAACTGGTGCTCTCCACACCAAGAGGTGAACATTTTCCACCTCAAGGCATACAATTTCCTCGTGGACGGAGCTCTGGACTGGAGGAAATCTCCAGAACTCCTGGGAGGAGAGCAATCGGGGGAAAAGTGTACAGGGGTGACCTCGGCCACTCCTGTACCATCGCATCCACCCCCAACAGGGCTGGTGGACTTAGAGCGAACCACAGCGGGCACTGTGAATTCTCACTGGATGCAAAAAGGTCTACCTCGGCACGACCGAAATGTTCCCATAGGAGCTCCACCACCTCGGGGTGGAGTCTCCACTCCCCGGGCCTCGGCCCCTGCCTCGACAGGATGTCTGCTCCCTGATTCAGATAACCTGGAATATACATCGCTCTTAAAGAAAGAAGTTTCCCCTGGGACCCCAAAAGGATCTGGAGAGCCAGTTTGTACAGAGGGCGAGAGCGCTGGCCCCCCTGATGGTTTATATAAGAGACCACCAATGTGTTGTCTGACCGGACGAGCACATGGTGGCCCTCAGGTCTGACAGGAAGTGTTTCAAAGCCCAAAACACCGCCAACATCTCCAAGCAATTTATATGCAGATGACGGAGATGGTCCTGCCACAGACCCTGGGCTGAGCGACCACTCATGATCGTCCCCAAGCCTGTGAGGGAGGCATCCGTTGTTATAGTCACACGGTGACACGGAGCTCCCAGCACCGGTCCCAGGGATAGGAACCAAGTCTCTTTCCACATAGCCAGGGCACGGAGGCAACGTCGCGTGACCCTGATCGTGCGGAATGGGTTTCCCCTCGGGGAGAACCCTTTGGTTCTGAGCCACCACTGTATCGGTCTCATATGCAGCAGGCCACGGGGAATAACGTTGGACGCTGCCGCTAATAGACCCAGAATTCTCTGATAATCCTTGACCGTGAGTGACTGGCCTAGCTTCGCTTGCCTGACAGCTGCGAGGATCGCCGCTATATGGGTAGAAGACAGATGAGCCTGCATTGTCGTTGAATCCCAAACGACGCCCAGAAAAGTGGTCCTCTGTACCGGAGAAAGCACACTTTTCTTGGTGTTGAGTCTCAACCCCAACCTTCTTATATGGGCGAGGACGACATCTCGATGCCGAATCGCCTGATGCTCCGATTGAGCCAGAATCAACCAATCGTCGATATAATTCAGAATGCGAATGCCCTGGAGCCGCAGCGGAGCCAGAGCCGCATCCATGCATTTCGTGAAGGTTCGAGGAGACAAAGCTAGGCCGAACGGAAGAACCCGATATTGGTACGCTTCGCCCCCAAAAGCGAACCTCAGGAACTTCCGATGTTATGGAAGGATGGAAATGTGGAAGTATGCGCCCTTTAGATCTATCGTGACAAACCAGTCCTCGGATCTGATTTGTGACATGATCTGCTTGAGAGTAAGCATTTTGAACTTGAGTTTCCCCACAGAACGATTTAACAGGCGCAGATCTAAAATCTGACGTAACCCCCCATCCTTCTTCGAAACGATGAAATATCGGCTGTAATAACCTGACTCTCTTCAGTAACAGCGTTTCCACCTCCTGTTCCATAAACAGAGCCTGCTCGGGGGCCCCCACTGTGGGTAAAACCCCCCGAAAGTGAGGCGGGCGCGATCTGGATCGCTTGCGATGTTCTGCAGGACCCATTGAGACACATTTGGAAGACTTTTCCATTCCGCCAAAAATTCTACTAGGGGTACCAGTCTCTCAAGGCTGGCCTCTGGATGTTGTAAATCGCTCCTCTGTGTCGGCGAGCGTCCCTCGGGAAAACACTCACCGGGACCGACCACGCCCCCACCCGCAGGCTGGGGCACTGCAAAAGAACGGGCACCGTATACAACGGTGAACACCTCTCTTTCACGGTGGGGACCACCCTCAGCACCCTGACAGCACCCTTGGCGTCAGGGCTTCTTCAACGAGGCCTTCCTGGCGACAATAACCGTCCACAAATCAGTTTTGTCCCTGGAAGACCTCGGCTGAGAGCGCTGCGTCTCTGCCCAGTTCTGCTGGGGAGGAGCGCAAGACGCGACACTCTTCTTTTGTTGCGCCCTGTGCGAGGAGCTAGACGACGGGCGGGGCTGCTCCCGCCCAGCAGCCCCGGAGACATGCACCCGGAGGGAGAGATATTTCTGGAGCGCCGCTGCCTGCTTCTTTTCTTCCTGAAACCTCTCGATGACCGAATTTACAGAGTCACCAAAGAGGCCAGCAGAAGACAGCGGCGCATCCAGAAGGAAAGCTTTTTCTTTTTCTTTCATATTGGACAAATTGAGCCAAAGATGCCTCTCCGACTGATCTGGCCGTCTCCTTGGTGGCACGGAGAGAAATATCAGCTGCTTGACGTAGCTCTCTTATAGTGTCCGGGCTTATAACCTCCCCCTCGCTAATATCCTTCAGTATATCTGCCTGGTAAGCCTGAAGAATAGCCATAGTGTGAAGACATGAGGCTGCCTGTCCCGTCGCCGAATAAGCTTTGCCCACCAGCGCCGAGGTATTTCGAAGCGGCTTGGGCAACGCCGGCACTTTAAAGGACAATGCCGTATCAGGAGAAAGGTGGCTCGCCAACACTTCCTCCATCCTCGGCACCATCCCGTACCCATTACTTTTTTGCCCCAGTGACGTTAGAGTACATCGATGTTTGCTGGGTAAAAATTCTAGCAGAAACTGGTCTGTTCCAAGATCTCGACACCTCAGTGTGTAGATCTGGAAAGAATGGTAAATGCCGGCGTGGAGGTAATGAATGAGATGAAAGAAAAAGCTCATCTAGTTTACATTTTTTACTTTAGATTCACGCTTCTCTGCTGGCCACTCAATGATTAGCTTCTGTACTGCACGAGTTAAAACCTCCATTAGCTCCTCTTGTGCTGGAGACTGGGATGGCGAGTCCCTTGTCTCCACAGTGTCCACACTCACAACATCCAGCTCCTAGGAACTGGATAGCTGCAGTGATGGAGCCTGATCCTGAGCGGGAGAAGCCGCATCGCGGACCCCCGCCCGATCAGAGGTGCCGGATCTGTCAGGTAAGGGCAGAGATAGAGTCCCTTAGGAACTCGTCTCCATCCCCGCTGACAGATCCATCTGCGATCCCCACGATGCAAGCCTTCGCCGTGCCTCGGCAGCAGCGGGACCCGAACCGCGGGGAGCGCGAACCGAGCCACTCTCCTCAAAGAGAGCCCGGCGGGAGCGGAGCGTCTTCATGGGCAGACGCTCGCAATGCTCACAGCCAGCTCCCTCGAGCGCTGACTGAGCATGCTGTACTCCCAGACAAGCAACACACAGGTCATGTGTATCCCCACCCGTGATGTATCGTGGGCAGGGAGGAACACACTTCCTAAACTGCTGCTCGCTCGCCATAATGATCGTGTCTTTTTAGTTTTTTTTTTTTTTTAATGTGAAAAACTCCTGCCTAGAAATCTCTAAGGACAGACAAAAACACTTAATGGACAGAGACTGATATGATATCACAAAGAGCGCTTGCTGAAGACTTCAGAAGCTGTCGCGCTTGTGTTTTTGGTGTGCTTTATAGTATCCTGGTCGATACGTCACCCCGCCTATGACGTTCCGTCTCGCCATTGGACTGATTTCATACGTGCTTCATACGCACACACGCAAAGGCGTTCCCGTTGCGATTACACGCAGCTCGAAGTTCCCTGAACGGGAACTATGTATTCTTTCTAAGTCATGTTTGTGCCTCATTTACAGTACATATTTGTTGGTCATGGGTTCAGGAAAATATTTTTGTTGTTTTTGTATCACTAACCCTTAATATATAAATATTTATACTGTGTATATATAACTGTATATGTTAATAAATATATACTGTTATAGTGAATTACATTTTTATTGTATATGTACATGAATATATAAAAAATAAATACATTTTCTTTTAAAAAATCCACTGAACCAGTATGGGTCATCTTGAACCCCTTAATGCATTAGTGCAAGTTTTATGGTCATGCACTCTGGGTCTAAAATAAAAATACTTTTCCAAGCAATTTGACTAATAATGTAACAAGATTTTTACTCTTTCTAAATGTTTTTTGAGTTGTCCTCCTCTCTGCTAAACTCAGTTACATTGACAGAGGCTGCGTCCGAAAATCGAATAGTCTCTTGAGTAGGTACTTAGTTTGAATAAGTAATTACTTCCTTACTGCTAAAAAGTATGTTCTGTATCTTATGGAATATGTATAGTAAGATTGTAATCTGGACAAACTACATCCGCTATGTTTTCATTATCATGTGATCTACCAGCGTAATTTTTAGTCGCATCACTCCCATTTACAAATCCTCTCCCGTGGCCTCATTGGATAGTAAAAGAGAACCATCCCCCCCACCCACCCAAATTTATGGTCAACCACATAAATATCATAAGTTTAAAAATAAAAATCAACCCGTCCTTTGGATGAGACGTTAAACCAAGGTCCTGAATCTCTGTGGTTATTAAAAATCCCATGCCACTTCTTGCCCTGACCAAATTACATCCAATGGCCCTTGCCATTAAATTCCTGGCAAGTGCTTTGTACATTTTTGTTAAGCAAATTGTAAAACACATGAGTAAAATGCAAACTTACCCTCCGCGGGACACCACCAGCTTCACTTTCACCTTATAAGAAACAATGATGCCCAGAATTTCTTTATTGGCTCCCTCTCTTAACCTTTAATGACAACAATGCCATGGAAAGGTGAATTAATAAACATGACAAGAAACACAACACACTTTCAAATGGAAGAATCAGAGATTATACTTACAATGTACTCGATGCTAAATTTGTGTCTTCATGTTTGAGTTTGCCATCCAGAGCCAAGCCGCGTTTCTCTCGGTTATTCGCCAGGAATGGGGTGAGAGTGTATACTTTGCAAAACGTGGCACTAGGAGCCACAAAATCACTTTAACACGGCACAAAGCAGAGAGAAATGAGACAGATGTTAAGGTGTGTTCTCATCCGGATTAAGCGTATGGTTTAGTTTGCAGTGTACATACTCTGATTCCTCTGTCGCCACTGGACACTTGTACTGGGCAGTGTTGAAGAGGCAAATATCAGCATATTGACGCACTGCAACGTTTTAGAATAGAAATAAGTGTTATTGCCAAAAGTTTCTTAACTACACACTGATGTAAATACAAAGTCCATCTATATAAATAACTGAATGACCTGAAATCTTCATTTTTTTTACTGTCTTGTTTGTGTTGTTTGTGACATGGACGTTGACACTAATTGGTTCACCATGATAGTAAATCTGAAAGACATTATGCACATACAGCATCATGCAAACAGCAAAACGAATTGTTAACAGCAGCACAGGCCCTCCCAAAAAGTTTGTGTTTCTGAAAAAAAATTTATATTATTATTATCTACTCATTTACATCACATTAAGATTATTAATGATTATATACTTTGTCTATGTTAAAACTGCGTTTTCTAAATGGAATAAACAATTCAAGTATATAAATATTAAATTTAGGCCTAAATATTTGTGATACTGTTTATCTTATTTGTGAATTTTTATTTTTATTTTACAAAAGGCATACGATTTAATACGTCAAGTCTGTAAATAAATCGAATGAATTTTCATATGCCAGATATTTCTAATATATATTATTAGATACTACTAACTAATAATAGTTCTAGTATCCTACTATACTGTACATAACATTGCACCCACAGCATTTCAGTTGTAATGCCCTTTTTCCATCACTAGATGTAGATGTATGTCAGTATAGCCGTAAATCCTACTGCTGTTGCCTTTCCTCAATCAAACGTCAGATATTTCATTTTATTCAGAGCAGCTGAACACAAACCCACCTCTTTGTCAAGTGAGGCCTCCAGGTGTAATGGTTTGTCTGACATGAGAAACTGCCTAGTGGTTTCAGCCATTGGCTGCGGGCCCGGCTTCTCTGGAGCATACTGCACTTTTCTGATGACGAGACGCACTGAATTCCTGTGAAAGGGCCAGTAATAGGAGAACCATATCATAATTTGTGACATTTATTGACTTCAACAAAAATATATGTTGCAATCTATTTAATAAATCTCTGTGATTTTCTGGATCATTTAGACCATAATCTTTCTTCAACAAATCGCCTTTTTAAAGTATCATTTATATACATGGCACAAATGGTATGAGACTATTTATGAGTGTGAGCAAGAGTAATACACTTATGGAACAAAAATGGGAATATACTGCAAAATATAATGCAATAAATTACATAATACATTTCTATACATGGGAAACTAGTGCTTTTCCTTGATATTAAAGGGCCCCTATTATAGGAAATTCACTTTTACATGGTGATTGAACATAAATGTGTGTTGGCAGTGTGTGAGCGAAACCACCCTAGAATGATAAAAATCCACCCAGTGTTTTTTTTTTTTTTTACAATCTCAATAAATCATATGCACTGTCTCAGAACGAGCTGTTCTAAGATTCAGCCCTTTGTGACGTGGAATTGAGCAAGGGGTTTGATTGACAGTGTGGTTGTGACCCCGCCCTCGCATAAATGTAATTTCGCTTGTACATAGCAAACTTTATCACAGTATGTGTATATAGTTTCAAAAAATTGCGCCAACGTTAGTGTTTGTGTGTGTGTTGCACATCCATAATTTCAAAGGGGACCCGATAACAACTCTATAAGTGCATAAATGTATCAAATAACCATACCGAGACGAACAGGTCCATTCTCATTTGTGTTTATTCTTCCGAAGTCTCTTCATCATCTGGGTCTGATCAGAGACTATTTATATATTCCGATTCAAACATGTTCGGCTGAATGACATTCAAAACAGCGGGTCTCTCACTCTCAGCCCTTCTACTTACCGACTGCCATAGGTATCGAGTTACGCCCTCATCCAAAGGCAGGACGGGGATATGCAGCTCATTTGCATTTAAGGTCGTATTCCCCAAAACAGCTCTATTTTTAACAGGCCCCAAAATGACATTTTCAAATGGTTATAATAAATTAACTGTGGGGTATTTTGAGCTGAAACTTCACAAATACATTCTGGGGACACCCGAGACCAATATTACATCTTGTAAAAAGGGGCATAATAGGTGCCCTTTAATATACACTCACCGGCCACTTTATTAGGTACCCCATGCTAGTAACGGGTTGGACCCCCTTTTGCCTTCAGAACTGCCTCAATTCTTTGTGGCATAGATTCAACAAGGTGCTGGAAGCATTCCTCAGGGAGTTTGGTCCATATTGACATGATGGCATCACACAGTTGCCGCAGATTTGTCGGCTGCACATCTATGATGCGAATCTCCCGTTCCACCACATCCCAAAGATGCTCTATTGGATTGAGATCTGGTGACTGTGGAGGCCATTTGAGTACAGCGAACTCATTGTCATGTTCAAGAAACCAGTCTGAGATGATTCCAGCTTTATGACATGGCGCATTATCCTGCTGAAAGTAGCCATCAGAAGTTGGGTACATTGTGGTCATAATGGGATGGACATGGTCAGCAACAATACTCAGGTAGGCTGTGGCGTTGCAACGATGGTCAATTGGTACCAAGGGGCCCAAAGAGTGCCAAGAAAATATTCCCCACACCATGACACCACCACCACCAGCCTGAACCGTTGATACAAGGCAGGATGGATCCATGCTTTCGTGTTGTAGACGCCAAATTCTAACCCTACCATCTGAATGTCGCAGCAGAAATCGAGACTCATCAGACCAGGCAACGTTTTTCCAATCTTCTATTGTCCAATTTCGATAAGCTTGTGCAAATTGTAGCCTCAGTTTCCTGTTCTTAGCTGAAAGGAGTGGCACCCTGTGTGGTCTTCTGCTGCTGTAGCCCATCTGCCTCAAAGTTCGACATACTGTGCGTTCAGAGATGCTCTTCTGCCCACCTTGGTTGTAACGGGTGGTTATTTGAGTCACTGTTGCCCTTCTATCAGCTCGAACCAGTCTGGCCATTCTCCTCTGACCTCTGGCATCAACAAGGCATTTCCGCCCACAGAACTGCCACTCACTGGATGTTTTTTCTTTTTCGGACCATTCTCTGTAAACCCTAGAGATGGTTGTGCGTGAAAATCCCAGTAGATTAGCAGTTTCTGAAATACTCAGACCAGCCCTTCTGGCACCAACAATCATGCCACGTTCAAAGTCACTCAAATCACCTTTCTTCCCCATACTGATGCTCGGTTTGAACTGCAGGAGATTGTCTTGACCATGTCTACATGCCAAAATGCACTGAGTTGCCGCCATGTGATTGGCTGCTTAGAAATTAAGTGTTAACGAGCAGTTGGACAGGTGTACCTAATAAAGTGGCCGGTGAGTGTATATAGCTCTGTTAGTGTTTAATGTTCTATTATTTTGTAATTTAAAAGATTTTCTGATATGTGTGAGTTTTTGGAGTTCCCATTGTCCTGAAGAGTAGAGCCTGTGGTTCGGTGGACGATTGAATCAGAATCAGAATTGCTCCTATGCCCCTGTCTCACTTTATTTAAAAAGTAACGGCTGTGCTATCTTCAGCACAGTGATAGTCACCTTGATAAAAAAAACTGTAGCATACGTTTTTCAAAAACACATACCAACAATGTTGCAAACATGTGTGTCTGTTATTCAGTTGGGTGCCATTGTGAAAGGTTATACCTTTTGTGGATTTTTTCTTCAACATTTTCTGCACAAAAAGCTTTGACTTCAAAGTCAACCCCGCAGGCCTTTGCAGACAAGAAGAAAGAAAATATTACTCTGGAGAGTGCAGAATTCTGAATAGCCCTTTTTACGTATATCCATAAAAAAAAAAAACATCATAAAACATTATTTGCAGGAAAATGTACCTTTCCTGTATCTTCTGGCCCTGGTTGTAACGTGACAGAACAGGGTAAATTCGGAGTAATCTGTGAGTAAAGGTTTGACATTTAAATTTGAGATTGAAATGGGGATGAAGGGACCTAATAACATAACATAGTTGCCATTATATTAAGGAAATCATAAAGAAGTTTCACCTCGAAGGTGAAGGGGTAAGCATGTTCTCCAAGTTTCTTTATCAATCGCTCTTGTAGACGTGTCAAGCCCTTTTTCTCTTCAGGCACGGGAGGAAATGCCTGGATGTTGGCCACAAAAAGGTCTTTGCGAAACGTCAAGCCAAGAACGTCCAAGTCCTCCCGTCCATAGCGGAAAGCACACGTCAGTGTCACAAAAACTGTGGGAGAATTAATAACATTAACTGTTTAGTTAATGGATTTACAGTCAACTTTGTTCTCCCAGTTCCTAATAAAAGAAAACCAGCAACAAATGGAACAATTACTGACATAGACTAAGTGTACAGAGCTACTTTGATATCTTTAAAATCTGAGTATGGTTTGTAACTGAAACCTCTTCTGAATGTGCGATTAACATGGTCTTCTTCTTAGGAGAAACATCTGTGCATCAAGGAACTTCTGCAAACGATCTGTTCTTCATTTAAAGCGCCTCCATTATGTTATTTTATACGTTTGCTTACTTTTTTGGGGGTCTCCTACAATAGGGTTTCAAGTATGGTCAAAAACACTTCTCATAATCTACATTGGTAGCATCACATCTTCTCTCACAGTGTCTGAAAGGATAAAGGATTCAGCCTCTCTAAATTACTCCTTTCGGATTGGTCAGATGGCCCTTCCTCAGTACATGATGTTGGTCTTACCATATCAATTCGAGCCAGATTCCTCATCCTTTGGAAGTGCATGTAAAAGTGGATTTGCTTTGACAGTGCAGAGAACATAGTCTTTTCGACATGTCGACAACACAGATCAAACTCTTCCAGACTCAGCTACAACAACAGTGTGTAAGGGTCAAAGTAGACTATGTTTGCAGGCAGCCATTGAAGACCATAGGTTGGCATTATGGAGATTTGTTACAACCCCACATAATTACGTTTGAGCAGTAAGACAGGCTGGAATTAATAACGATTAATTACAGTCAGTTCAGAAACTCGATTTATCCTGCACTTTCATCTTTAAAACTTTGCAGACCTTTTACACTCACAAACAGCTTTTAACACACTACATGATATATAATATCCGAAAAAAGCATAATAGAGGCACTTAAATCTTGTTTAGGAGGAACAACTGTGGTATAAACCCATTGCTTTTTTATGAGACCACATAAATAACATATTGCTATACCATGGCTCTTAAAAAATAGAGAAAAAAGGCTCCTCACCTTTTCTTTCTTTCAAGTACTCTGGATCAATTAAAACCACACCATCTGCAATAGGAACAAGATAGATTAGGGGTAAAATGTCAGCTGCATAACAGCTTAGCTATGAAATTATTGTTCTTTATTACTTTAATTTTTAAATTGAATTCATCAACTATTTACAAAGTTAAAAGGTAAAATTGTGTTGTTGTTTTTTGGATTAATACAGAATAATTGTGTTAATGTCTTTTACTGCTATTAAGGTCAAATACGGGTAATGTTAGGGACAGGTTTGGTGGTATAATTAGGATAAGTTGTAAGGGAACAGTTTATAAGTAATTACAAATGAAGTACACAAACTTATTAATTACAAAGAAATTACAATGTAACATGTTTACTAATATACTGTAAAGTTAAACTAAAATTTAAGATTGCGATTCGTTTTGCCTACCGACAGGATCCACAAGGTCCACATGGTCAACGAAATCCCTCTTACCAAGGTACACAGTTAGCTGAAAAGACGATCATATAATTAAAATCAGCATAATTCAAACACAGAACAATTTGAACTGAGCCAAAATGCCAATTTGCACCATTGCGTATGCACAGTTTAATATTTATCTTTCATTCAATTTATCAAAATAAATGCTTTTATTAAGTATTACGTTACTAAATGTGCATTTTGATCAAGACCAATTTGTACCATTCAAAAAATATATGTTTACATATAGTTGTGTTGTGCTGATCCTTAGAAAAGCCTTTTCCAGCTTTGCAGAAGGCTGGATACTGAGTCACATGCCCCTCTTTCATATTCGCCCCACGCCCGCTTCCTGCTCAAGGACTGTTGTGGCGCACCACAGGTCTCCCTGCTAATGATATAGACTCCAGGCTAGGCTAAATGCTAACCGCACAGCCGTTTTGAGCTGGTACCCATCAGTCTGGTCTTACCATCACAAGAATCAAATCAAATTTTGGAACAAGAGATTCTTTGTTGCTCGATATTTGTGGTTGTTCAGACATAACCATTTCATATCAGGCTATATGCTGTAGACACTGACAGAAAACCTTTAAAGTATCAGATTCTAAACAATAGTGGACATGAAGGAGGGACAAAATTAACGTGATATATTACCTTTCCATTCGGACTTGCCTTCTTGAACACCCTGTGGAAATACAAGAGTGACACATAAGTAGCATACATTAAATTACCCTTTGACAGGTATCACTGAAATAGTGATATCTGTAAAGAAGAGTACAAGTATCTGTAAGAAGTATCTGAAGAATAGAAGTATCTGTAAAGGATGTGATGAGAGTTTCAACCAGTATAACAAAAATACTTGCTTTGAGTCATGAATTTTAACCTTGTCATATTTATGCATGATCTAACCATGACAGTGATACACATCACCAAATAGTACATTTTAGGCAAATTGTTATTAAGGTTTTGAAATTCTCAATATGTCTAAATAATGAGTTAATATCTCCAACTTAGCAGTATATCCAACTTTATCCAAAAACATACAATACACTCAAGTCCAGGGATATATGTATTATATAGTGTAGTAAATCTCAGCCATGATTATATCTTTGCAAAATGTATTATAGCGCAGCTATATCTTAAACAAAACAAAAGAGAAACTGAGGGTGTTATGTACACAGAGAACTAATTAACAAATAGGGAACAGGTGTGTGATAAGATAATCAGTAATTCAATGAATATCCATGGCGACAAATGTTAGGAATAGAAACACAGGAATTACCCATAAACTAATTAAGAATTCTTGAAAAACTGAACAGAAACACTACAGATTGAGACTATACTGTATATTTGCATAAAAAGTAGGATATTCTCACATTTAGTGAGATTTAGTGTAGCTCAACTGCTTGACTGTTTATGCCGTTGCAAAATGTAAACTATTTTATCGCAAAGCTCTATATATAAAGTTGGAAATGTACATACTGTAAAACCTAACAGTAATATTTACTCAATTAAATTGGGTTCACTGCACTCAACTGAGACTGAAACTTGAAGAGGCTTGAATGACTGAAACAGAACTCAAACTGAATGAGAACATTTCTAAATCCCAGAATGATAATTGAATAAAAAATATATAGTTAAGTTGATTAATCAATCATCAATTATTAGCGATAATTAGCGATGAATACCTGCTGTTAACATGCACAATCACTGAAGGAAAGAGAAACACAAAAAATGGTTTAAGATCACCATGATAAAGATCAGTGTTTGCTTAAGTTGAGCTCTTGACCCTTGACATTTGAGTACAAGTTTTTCTTTGGCTGCTGCAATTGAGCGTTTTATGAAACATTTGGTATTGCACAAAAGTCAAGGAAAAGTATGATCAGATTATGATGGTCAATGTTTGATGATGACAGTCATCACTTTCCCTGATCTTGTTCAGAGTCTAATCTCTGATTATATTATTAGCTGTATTTGAAAATAGATTCTACAACTATTATAGTTCATACAATATGAAAGATTTTACAGAAAATGTAATTACCAAAACTAACACAGATATCAAGAATCAGCATATGAATCTCAACAATGGTGACCATTGAAAAACGATTCATACAGTAATGCATACTGGGTACTACCATAAAACAAACCTTATCCATGGCTCCCAGCATGCATTGCAGAATGAATCGATTTTAATAATGGTCACCATTGTTGAGATTCATATACTGATTCTTGATGTTTGTTTAAGGCAGCAGGATACCATAGAGGTTGTTAAAATTGATTGAAACAACAATGGGGCTTGCAGCAGAATCGCAGTTATTTTATAATGAATAATACAAGTTATTTTATCACCTGTTTAATCAGATATTATTCTCTAGAAAAGATCAGAATCAAGAGAATCAAGACACCAAATGATGATTCATCATTCCGTAAATCATCATTGAAACTAAATTTTCTTTTGGCTTTTGTGCCATAACAAATGTCTTATATAAACACTCAGTTACAACAGACAGAGGATCAAGAGCCCAACTAAAGCAAACACTGACCACTATCATGGTGTCTTTAAATTAAACAATAAATCATCTTCATCTAAACCTCTGTTCATTCACAATTGCAACTTCTGTAGACGCATGATAAAAGTCAAACTGGTTAGTAATAAGTAAAGCTGGTAATGCCGTTTGTGGAGTTGTTCAATCCTCTGCTGAGATCTTGAGAGATTTAAACATATTTTATCTTCAGTTGATTTTATCTAATATTGTGGTTGGAAGTCAGAAGTAGTTCTTGTGTTTCTTTTTCTTACAGTGATATTAACAGCAGGTGTTCATCATTAATGGTCAACAATCACTTAAATAATCACTTTGCAATATCTACTTTTAGTGAACTCAACTGAAATAATTTCAGAGTACTCATAAATATTGTTTGTTTTTATATATAAATTTATATGAATTGAGGCAATCGGTTTCCTCAAATGAAATGAGTTAGCTTAACTTGGTGGGTTTTACAACTTTATTCACATAAGCCTACATTTTGTATACTTATGTATGGCGATGCAATATAGCAAATCTCATGTTTGTATGATGTTTGTATCATCACCCAGTGACAAAAGTAAATCAATATTTGCTTTGTGTATTGTGAAAAGTCTTCCACAAAAAAAGAAGAAGAAGAAATGTACTCAAATATCTGGTGCCATTAAGTAGTCAAACAGCTTTAAAAAGGCCACCTTATCTGCAGCATTTGCACAGAAACCATTAGCAGGTTATCTTACATAGAAGTACTGTTCATTTTCCAAGACATCGTTTTGCCTTTGTGGAAAGATTGACTGCCTCAGTGGCTCAGTCTGAAATAATACCAAATCTATTAGATCCTCACTCACAGTTTTACTTCATTACTTTCACAGATAGCACCCTACAGCAAACAACAATAAATTCAGTCGTAAATCAGCCTGTGCTGATTTGATTGGCCTACGGAAGGCATTTTATCTGTTTGTATATGGCCTAAACGAAATGAGCTGTTTTCTTTCTGGACAAAGATTTAGTATGCCACCTTTCAGACTGATCTCATGAAATAGCGTGTGTATGACACGCCAATTCGTATTTCCATTTTTGGCGTGCTATCAAGACGCATAATCGCCTTTCAGCGTGTTTATGAACGCTGTTGACTTAACGTTAAATAAATATATGACTTACCTCAACCCCGTCCCTAAACCTAACCATCACTGGGGTTAATGGCATTTATGACTGTTCCCTTACCATCCTAGGAAAGAAAAAGATATGACTTACCTCAACCCCATCCCTAAACTTAACCGTCACTGGGGTTAATGGCATTTATGACTGGAGATTTGACTGCGTGTACAGACACGCGGAATGACGCGGACGTTAATGGCGTAGACATATACGCATACACGCGGATAGCTCAAAATGCGTAGAGATAACACGCCACCTGGCGCGAAAGTGGCGTATATGTTTACGCAAAAGTCATGATGTCATGTTGCACCTTTTGTAAACAACAACAGAAGAAACAAATAAAAAATAAAGTCAAATACACAGAGATACTGTCTATGTTCAGAATAGAACAACCAGTAGCAGAGGTCATAGAAGCAGGATCTACGTACGTGCAGCAGCTTTATTAAACAAAAAACAAACTCAAACTTTAACAAACGGATACTCAGGGACCAGATCGGGAACTGAACAACCAAAACAAGTAATGTTAATAGCTGACAAGAACCAGACACAGGATTTACATAGAACTGAAGAGCAAATTAACACACCTGAACGCAACTAACAATCTATCAAACACCATAGAAACAAACAGGCAGGGGGAGGAGAAAGACAGAACTGAATTAATTGACAGAACTGAGAAATCAAAACAGACTGACAATGTGACATGATCTCAATTTAGTGAAAGGTGTAAAAGAAACCTTGAAAATAAATCTGCATCTTTAATCTAATTATGTTTCAATATAATTATTATTAGTCTTCAAGTAGATGACAAGATCATGTTCTGTTTTGTTGAGTTTCCGTTGGTTATGTTCCTGTTTGTCTGCCCTTATTCTTAGTATGAATCATAATCATACATTGTTCGTTCGTTGTCCAGAGGGGAACTGGCCCCAGACTGAGCCTAGTGTATCCCAAGGTTTTTTTTCCTCCATCGTGCCACTGATGTAGTTTTGGTTCCTCGCCACTTTGGCTTTTGGCTTGCTTAGTTGTGGACACTTATAATCCAACAATAATATTGATCTGCCTCACTGCCTGCATTGACATCATTATATGAGAACTGAACACTTTTTATTCTGCGTTTAGACGAGCGTTTTGGGTGTGAAATTTGCGTGCAGATGGTGACGCAAAAGTCTGTGAAATTCACTGTAGTATGCACTCCAGGCGGCTAAGAGTGCATACTACAACAACACCAAGCCCGCGCGCCGGCGTACAACCTTCACTCTCAAGCAGAGCTTTGCGTTTTTACCGTTTACTCAGATACGCGGCGGTGGAGCGTTTTAAAAATTTCCACTCTGGAGGGTGGTTTCACTTTTTTGCGTTTTTAAGCCCCGAAAAACGCTGTCGCCGTGTAAACTAAAGGCACATCCGATAAAATATTTTTACGTTTTCACCCGCGAGCGTTCTCATGTAAACAGGGCCTCAGTTTCCTCTATTTCCAGGCTCGTTCTTACGTCGTAGGAATATGCGTGCATGGGCACTCTTCAAAAACGGTGCTTTAAATCTCTTGACAAAATCAAATATGTAAATGACATTTGTATGTATTCTAAATAAAAGACACAGGTTGTACTGAATGTCAGCTTGCTTATTTTGCTAGAGATACGGATTTACGGACAAGTCCACATGTCATGTAAACAAGAAACTATGCTTTTCTAACCACAGGTCGAGAGCTGTCATTCCAACCACACAACTTCACGATGCTGTTTGCGAATGTTCATTAGAACTGTTTTTGGGAAACAACAACTCGTTGAACTATGCTGATAACGATGGAACTTGCAACCATAGTTGGCAATCGATGCTTTTGGAAAACACACCCCTGAGATGAACGATGACATCACTGTTTTCTCCAGAGCTGCTGTATAGATGAATTAACTAATTTAATAACTTTTTTACAGCAAAAATGACGCGAAGACCTTTACATTTCTATGCGTGTATAATATGACGATAGTTTTCCTCAAATGAAGTGACTCTCGGAGATGAATGGAATCATGAATCATGTCTTTATATGCGCATCCAGAACCGGGTTTGACCGGGTACTAGGTACCTACGATACTTGGTACCGTGACGTTTAAAGGGGTGATAAAATGAGAAATCAAATTTTCATCATATTATAAGAATATCCTGTAAGTTTCAGAACTGAAAACGTTCTTGTTAGTCCAATAAAAGCTTTTATTGACACCAGACTCAGCAAACGACTCGTTTTTCAAAGTGGGGAACTATGACGTGAAAGAGGATAAAACACCACCTCCGCAGGAGAAGATCAATGCCTACTTCAACACGGCCGGTTTAGCCCCGCCCACCGATTCGCGCATTACACGCATAGCTAAATAACATAGGCCTAACTCGTGATGACAAACCGGATCGATCTACCGAGCAATACAGAATATTGTGCAGTGCCTGGTTGTGAAAGACGACAGTCGCTGCAGAAGCTTCCTCTGGATTCCAATAGGACTGCATGGATAAACTTTATTTTTAGTGATGTTCCAGCAGATGAGGGTAAAACGTTGTCCGTCTGTTCGCTTCATTTCACTGAAGATTGTTTTGTAAACAAGACTGGATTTTCAGACCGATTAAGAGTAAAGAACGGTGCTGTGCCGTCTGTATTGGATCTGACAGGAATGGTGCAACATACGGACTCTGGGTCGAACATGTATGGGCGAATCATTCCGGTTGCCATTTTACAACATTGGACGTTTTCAAAACAATTTCCCCCACGTGCATCGACGGGTGAGTTGAAACTCATTATAATATGCAAAAATGCTATCCACTCACAGCAGTGGGCGTTTACTTCCAAGTCTTCAGTGAGAGACGCCCATAAAAACCGAGCCTACAAAAGAGCCTATTACTTATAGATTTTGATGTTTTTGAATGCAAAAACCAAGCGAATGTCATAAGTTGACCTCAGACAACAATATAATAAAATTTAAAAAGCCAGTTCATGACCCCTTTAAAAAATGTTAGTACCGACTTGGTACTGAAGTACCGAATATTTTGACAACACTATTCTCCGCTGATGTCCTGCGTTATTTGTTGGGTTTATTATAGGACTGTTAAGTTCAATTCCTTTTTGTTGTGCGCTTCACTTAAGCCACAGCTATGTGACAGCTGTTCACCAAAAATGAAAATTGTGTAATCAATTACTTATCCTAATGTCACGTACTGAGAATGAACAAAAAATCTTAATGCGTGCGAACAAATCTCACTGGTTTTTGCGGAAGCTCAAATGTGTTTGCGTGATGCGCAATAACAAACCACATTAGTTCTCATTAGTGTCAAGCATGCACATTTATGCTTAAATTCACCATATTTGATGCTCTATTTGCATTGATTAATGTTTATTTGTGAATAAAAGCCAACTTTATTTTTACTCACCATATAAAACAACCGCGTGTCTTCAAAAGACTTAGGTTAAATCGCTTGATGCACAAGGATTTCTTTATGAAATTTTTGAAGTGTCAACATTTTAGAATGGACTTTCAGTATAGAAACAAAAATATCTCATGTTTCATTCAATATATCGTCATTTTTGTTTTGAAGATGATAAAAGTCTTATGGGTTTGGAATGACGTGAGGGTGATTTAATTTTCATTTTTGGGTGAACTAACCATTTAAATCTCCATTAAAACTCGTATTCATTTGTGACATAAGAAATGGAAGGTCTAATCAAGCACATTGCATTGTGGGACACAGTGTCGTGGATCCTATCTCTAAAGCCTTTGTTAAACTGCTCTAGCAGACCAAGGCTAAAGTTAGCCAGGTGAGGCTCAAAAGCTTCTCAGCCTGTCTTTTCAGTGTCCTATGTAGTGATAGCCTACAGGCATGTTTATTCTAGTTAAAGGGTTTCAATTAAATTACCCTGCTTTCTTCTCTGTTAAGCCCTAATGCTGCTGTAAATTAGCTGTGGTGTCTCCAGAAATCCCTCTGGACACCAGCATATCCTCTCAACTTTACATCCTTATTAGAGGAGTGTCCTCATTAATGGACGTTAAGCTTTCAGAGGAAGCAATTTGGTATATGATAAAGAAGTGTGTAATGATGGGGATCTTACAGGCAGTTAGCAAAAGAGCTGTTTACTATTAGAGCAGTGAGTGTGAACCATTAGTGGCTTCAAAAACACAAGTTTGAGGGATATTTATGACTTTAGCATTAGAGGACAAATTTGAAGTGGTTTTAATGGCACTGATGTACAAAATGTTTTGTAGAAAACTGATATAAAGAGACCACAGTATTAGTTTCACAATATTAACTCCACTCGAGGTGGCCTCAAATTGACAAATTATGTCAAGAAAAGGTTTTTAACATTTAAATTATTACATTAACATTAAAATCTTTATCCAATAAATCATGCATTGCTGGAAATGTCATATAAATTCATTAAAAAAGAGTGTGATAAGAGCATTCAGCTCTCAAAACTTCTGCTTTATTTAGTTTCTGTGAACTAAAAAAGTGGTCTCACTTAATATTAGACGTCTTCAACCACTATGTTTAACATTTAGATTTTAAATCATTTGAAATATCCCTCACTGGAAGAACAAGCCTCCATCTTCATTTTATTATTACTGTTTTTGCAAAAAGTGTGGTTTGAGACTTCTTTCTTTCTCTTTTTTTATTTACATTTGTGTTTATTTATCATTTGTGAATGAATACAAACACATTTTCAATTTGGTCTAAAATTCCCTGAGTTATGAAAGGTCATGTAAAACAACGTTAAGATACTTTCACTCTCCACAATGTTATTGGTACCACAAATATCCTGATTGCTGTTTTTTTTAACAGCATATGGTAAATGAATGAAAAAAATCAGTGATGGTCACTTATGTTACCATGGTACAGCTGGCACTGTTCAAAAAAATAGAGAAATGGACCCTGAAAGCACATTGGCAGTCAGTGAAAGAAACAGTCGCATTGGCAATGAATGATGCCTTTTAACACACTCAATGGTATGGCTCTAATTAAATTAAATAGTTTTTTAATGCAAATGACCATTTTAGGGCACTGACTTTACAATATGTTTTATTTACAACTTACAACAAAAAATGATTATTGTTTGCAGTGCAACGTTAGTAGCATGGGAAAATGTTCCCACTCACTGTACATGATTTTTGAGAATACATTTTTCAATATTTTTTAAACATTACAAAAAATCTGTATGTGCAATAAGAATAACTTTATATTAGCCTGCTATGATAATCATAAGTGATTATAGTTAATAATGATATTAAATTCTCAATAGGAGATCCTGCAGAAGTGTTTATAGTAAAATGATTGTAAAAATAATCAATATACTGTCAAACTCGTTACATGAGAAATTGTATAAAAAAATTCACAGACAACATATGTTCACATTGATGGCACAATTCGAACGAGATCAGAAAATAATTATTTTCTCTCATTCACTTGCATTGACGATTTTTCAACCTAGAGGTCCACTTGGAGTTTTACGGATTGGCGGGACTTACCAGCTCTATAAGCTACTGGTAAAATCTCTGGCTACATATACAACAATTATCAAGTAAAAAAGACAAATGTTCAAAGACTAACTGATATACGTTTACACGACAATGATGTACTAAAAATGGAACAGAAGACAACGTTGTCAAATGATCCCCATTCACACTAATCCAAGAAAACGACTAAAATGCTGTATTCGGCCACCAGTCGGCATGTCATTTAAAAAAAAAAAACACACACACCACACGCCAATAGACTGAACATGTAACTCGTATTCGCATGACATCACCGTTTTCACAAAAAAACGTGTTTGTGTTTTTGTAGTTTACACAGAGATAACAGTATAGTTTTCTCTGGAAATGCCCCGACACAACTTCCCAAAGTTTTTTGTATATGGTCCAAACATTTCTCAGTGAACGTCTGATGATAAATCAATCGAACTACCCAGCAACAATTTCTGATGTGTACGTTAGCCTAATTGTTCAAGTTCAGACAAGTAATGTTTCTCTCAAAATCGTTCAATACTTTTTATTCATCAGTAAGTCAAACCAGTGACTAAATATCAACTTCACATCATTTCTTTAAGTAGGATGAAAATAATCTTATTTAAAATTAACAACAAATTATATAGAGAAAGTGATCAATGAGCAATCTTTCCACAAGCGCAAGTTTATCTGGACAACTGGTTGTGAAATCAATGACGCGCAATGACGCAATTACTGTATGTACATCTTTGTGTTTGCATCTGTGAAAGCATTAGAGTGCAGAAACTGCATTGCAATGATAAGATCTTCATTTTTGCTATCAACAGACTGTCCTCTTCTTGCTCAATGCTCATCACGGCAACATTTTATGTGATGGGAATAGATCTAAATGCTTTAAAAACTTCTCACGATTCGGTAATCTCGATAGCTGTAATAGTAAAAATTTATAATAGCTGTAGTAAAAGTATTCGAGAGAGTTTCACATGTAATACATAGCTATTTCATATGCAAGCATCTCAGCCAATCACAGCAGTGGGCGGCTAGACTGAATCCCACAGCAGACACGCCCCTTCAAACAGAGCGTTCAAAGCAGAGGCTAAAACCAGGCTAGTAAAAATGCCTTTTATTTCTAAATTATGACTATTTTTGATCTAAAAAAACATAAAAATATAAAATAACCCCAAGCCATGGGAATTCATCACTGTTATGGTGACTAATGAAACACTCAAACCCCTGTTAATTCTCAATAAAAACTTCTGTAGACATCTGACAGAAATAAAGTCAGTCTGGTTAGTAATAAGTGAAGCTGGTAATGCTGTTTGTGGAGTCGTTTAATTCTCCTCTGCTGAGATCTTCACAGATTTAATGTCTTCTTTTCACTTCAGTTGATTTATTCTAAGGCTGTGTCTTAAGTCAGTTGTAGTTCTTGTGCTTCGGCTCATCTCTTTTTCCAATCTTTTCTTTCCTTCAGCGATTCTGCTTGTTAACAGGCTTATTAAGGCTGAAATGACAGATTTTGTGGCTCAGATACAGTCCAGTTCTGGTTTGTTTCTTTGCTCTTGGCTGACATGTGGCATTGCTATGGCCTGCTTGTGGCCAAGATCTGGCAAACAGAAGCCACCCAACATTCCCAGTGGTGTGGCAGTGGCTCAGTGGTTCATGTAGGTTGTCTACAAAAGGTTATTGGTTCAATCACCTGACTAAGTCTCGAGGTGTCCATGAGCAAGACACCTAACCCCAGCTGCTCACAACAAGTTGGATGGCGCCTTGCATGGCTGACACCGCCGTCGGTCTATAAATGAGTAAGTGAATGTGAGGCAAAATGTAAAGCGCTTTGGTGGCCATTGGGTCTGTGAAAGCGCTATATAAATGCAGTCCATTTACCATTTCCCTGTTATTCCACGCTTCATGTGGACCAGATGATCTTTCCACGTGGGCCGGATCTGGGACGCCCCAATTTCTTGCTTTGTCTTGTTGTACAAAACCTGCATTCAACCGTGACCCCAAAACCGAGGTACATTAACTTCTGTAAACCGTTACACCCCTAACTGATAAATATAAGTGTCTATCCCCCCATTTGTTTGTCAGTCATTTTGCATCATCCATTTTGCCAGCCGTGAAATTCCCCCTTTAAGGGTTCCTCTTCAGTCACCAGCTGGAATCATTAGCCATGGGACCAAGACATCCCACTACAGTACCATGAGCCAAAAAAGTCATGTCTTACTACCAAAGAGTTGAGAACAGACTGGCAGCTACAGTGCTCCTGAATCTGTCATGCGTATGCAAACACCTGGGAAGAGAAGCAGCCATTCAACTTGCCTCTCTGAAATCTCCAGAGTCAAATTGTCTTCATCTAAATCAATGGCTCATTCAGTGGAGCCTCTTATTATGCTCCCATGGCTCAGGCACTGGCAGCAAGATAATGACAGACAGTGATTTAGATCATTTATGGCAATTACAGTGAAATATTCAGCCTTTTCACACCAAGCTTTCCTGAGAGAAATAAAGAGGATCAATAGGAAAAGGCAATGCTCTAGAGTAACAAAATATTCATGAAGAGGAAAGGGATGTGAGATGTGATCATAAATAGAGTTTCTTCCTTCTGTTGTGTCTAAAAACTGGTCATAATAATCAGAACCTTTACAAGAGGTGTCCATGTTTTATACTCACACTGGAAACATCGGGGAAGCTACTTTGAACTATCTATCAATAGGGATAATAATTAAGGTGATGGCATCAAACTAAAAGTCGTAGCATGTAATTTCTGAAGATTGGAACAGCAAAATTTTCCAATACTCCCCACCCGGTCAGCCATCAATCGGAAAAAAAAAGTCAATGTTGATTTGTATTACTAGACTAGCCTGGAAATTCAGACCCAAATCCGAAAGATTAAAGCTAGGGTATACGATTTCAAAGATTGTTCATTATTAATATCCTCGTTTATATGCTGGTCATAGTTATATAGTACAATCCTAACAATATAAATAGAAAAAAGAACGAAAAAAATCCATTCACTCTATTGGCTGTACAGCCGCATAAAAGTTGACCAATAAAAGCTTTGCGGACGCAAAGCTACATTGGTCAACTGCTCTAATCCAATCACCAGCTACACTTGAAACTCCGCCTGGCGCTTGCGTCTCCACCCCACCGCACCCGACCACGCCCGACCGCGCCCCCCTTCTGCGTCATGAGAATCGCGCGCGTTAGCAGCTGACCGCATATGGTAGCTAGCTAAGTAGCATATCAGCAATGGATAAAAACGAAAGAGGCAACAGCAAGCGTCCCATGCTTGCCCCTACAAGAAAATGTGTCTAAAGGCAGTTCAAGTGTCTAAAGGCAATTTTACATATGATGTGATTGAAGCGACTAAGCAATGTTGTGAAAGTATGATGATCACAACTTGACTGAGTGACGTTGTTCAATTCGTTTCCCGGGAGGGCGGTAGCAGAGGGGAGGGGTGTGTCTGTGTGGAGAGGCGGGATGAGTTTTTTAAAACTTCCCTCCCGTTTCAGGCTTTCTCGACCGATTTTCAACATCGTATACTACAGCTTTAAGTGTCTGGCATTGAGTAATGAAAATCGCAATTCGAGGGGCGGCATCAAGCATGCCTTTGAAAATCTCACTGCACGTAATTGGGTAACACTATGACCAATCACAACAATACACAGGGTGACGTATCCAGAGCGAAGGAAACAAGTTTGTTTTGGAGAATAGTTGGACTGAGAGACGTAAATGGAGGCTAATGGAAATGGATCAACAAGACGACTTTTGCCGGTTTTGCAAAGAGAATATGAAAAAGTCATAAATTTACTAATGACATCTGTCATCTGTTTAGCTCGCCTCTGGCCGATGTAATTGATGCTGCTCAGCTAAAGAGCACCATTTATTCAATGCGTGACTCGCAGAGCAAATTCGCAATGGAAAAACACAAATCGGTTCTGAACAGTTGTGATACACAATGTGGACAGTCAATCATTTTAGATCAGATTCCAATCGGTTACATAAATAGTCGGATTCGCACTGACAGTGTGAACATAGCCTTAGGCCGCGTGTCCACCAAAGCGCTTTTAGCCAGCTGAAAACACTAGTCGCACTGGTGAAAACACCTAGCTGTGGCCGCTAGAGAGAGTTTCGGCAGTGCAGCATTTTTTTCAGTTGAGATGCTTTGTTTGCTATGATCGAAACAATCCACAGAAGTGTTACTAGTGTCTAACTTCATAGATATTTTGTTTCTGTATTGTTTCTATTTAAAAATGTCAATACAATGTAAAGTATTTGCTCTGGCTCTTGTTTAAAATGATTTTGTTCCGTTATTATGCTTGTTGTCATCTTGTTCTTCACGTAATACAGGCAGAATGTGACGGTTGGTTGGTGTGGTATTTGCCCCGCCCCTCTTCCATTGCGATTGGACGGCTGGGTAAAAAGCGACAGTGATGAGCGCTGCGTTTTACCCAAATTTTAACATTCATCAACAACAAACACAATAACCAGTGAAGGGGATTGTTACTTTAAAAAAAGTCATTAGTTATAGTTACTCACTACTTGTTCTAAAAGTAACTGACTTAGTAACTGAATTACTAAAAGTAACTTGTTACCAGGGAAAGTAAGTATTTGCGTTACACGCTCTTCAGTCTATCGCCGTTGTGGAGACTCTCTATTCATTTCGGTGAAATCACAAAATAAAATTCACACAAACGTGTCCCTGCTTAAAAAATATACAGTAACCATTGATGAACATATTCAGTTTTGATAAGAAAAAAAAAAACGAATGCGGATCTGAACCCATTACCTCTGATAAGCTTGGCAAAAGATCTCCCACAAAACCATTTAAGAACCCAACCAATATTTGCGGACCAATGGATTTATTTACGGGTTGAGCAGAGAGGCTGTACAGTTTGACAAGTTTTTAAGCACTTCTGAAAATGCACTTCCGAATGCATCTCGGTCCCCAGCACATTTCAGACCAAACTGTGTTAGCGCACCGCATTTAACGTCCAGTAACATTAACGGCGTTGTAACGGCGGGAAAAGTAATTAGTTAGATTACCCCTTTACTGAAAAAAATAACATCGTTACCTAACGCCGTTCTTATGCCAGATCGGGTCGCGCTTCTGTGGATCTAATGAAACATAAGAAACCTACAAATTTGACTTGCTTTACATCAAGCGTTACAATAGTCATTATTTAGCTTTTCTTCGTTTCTGATGTCGCAATACATCATACATTTATGAAATCATGCAACATACTCTACCTTGTCTGTGGACATCGTTCATTACAAAGCCAGTGCTGGATAAACAACGTGTGTGTGTGTGTGTGTGCAACAGTATAGGCTGCGGTAGGCTAAATTATTTACGACAGCGGTAATTGACAATTCCGCTTCCAACCTGCAGGGTGACTGCAGAGGAAAAGTTACTTGGTGTTGCATTACGACCTGAAAAGGTGTGTATCATGAGAGACACCAAAACGTACTATTGCTTCAAAATGATACATTTTATTTTTTAACCTTTATTATAAAGTTTCTCATATTTCAATATTCCATCAAATGATGGATGGCCATACAGTGCATTTCAGATTAAAGTGACCATATGTCTTTTTGGCATTTTAATATATCCTTTAATATCCTTAATATTTTAACATTTAATGCTAGAAAGTTGAAATTGTCACATGCTCAATATATACATATTTTCAGAAGGTCAATAATATATGTATGATGTATACATGATTTATTAATTTCAATTTTAATACATCCTGGCTGCTTCTACAAACCAGGAAGGAATTAAAAATTAATTATATATTTAGCTGAGCACATGACGTGGTCATGCCATAAACCCTGATTCATTTAGCAGGAAATTTGTTTGGAGAGACACTCCCAGCATGTCCTGTAATAATGTGTTCATGAAAATGTTTGCCTTTGACATGCAAATCGAGAAAGACCAGTCATGTATGTTTTTGTTGATTTATTTTGATTTGATATTCGACTTTTTGTTCTACAAAGTAGAAAAATCTAATAAAAATAATTTATGACAGCCACAGTGATATTTTTTTATTTATTTAAAGGGATAGTTCACTTAGCTTACCTCAAGGGCATCCAAGATGTAGGTGTCTTTTTTCCGCAGTAGTTTCAATTTTGATATTTTTAGGTCAAACCGTTGTTGTCTGTCAGTCATATAATGCAGGTCGTAAATGTAAGTACACACTGATGGCCTAAGACACGAAACGAGCGATTTGTGTGAGAAAACGAACAGTATTTACAGTATATTGGTTTTTACCTTCAAGTGATGAGGGCGCTTTGTGGCTGTGGTTTCAAGAGGATTTTAAACTGCATGCATAAACTACTACCTACTTTACTGAAATAGCCATGCATGACTGCCATTTAAAAAAATGTTTTATATTTTTGTTTTTACTGTATTTAGTCGAAGAAATGGAGCCTTGGTGAGCATAAGATTAATTCATACTTCGTTCAAAAATGTGTATATGTATCTATTTTTTGGCACAATGTATTTCAGATAATCCAATGCCTAAAAGACATAAAAACAACAAACTGTGGTATCCTTGAAGGGAAATGTCTAGGCTATTACTATAATATTCAAACTGTATTTGGTCAAATGAAACAATATATCTTGGTGATCTTCAGAGGGTCATGGCTCCCACTGCAGACTGAAACACTGATATAAACAAGGCAATTACAACATGTTTTGCCTCAGAATTCTGGGTCATAACACACAGCACAGTAGACTTCACCACATGCAGCCATAGGAATTCATTCTTTTCTCAGAATAAATAAATAAACTAATACTCGCAGCTGTCTCTCTGACCTACATTTAGCCTCATTTACAAAGCCACATTAGAGTCGACGGAAGGAAGGACGTATTGAGGTGCATTTGAAACTACATTTGATTAATCGTTTTGCTAAAACTTGCATACAGTCTTCAGAGAGATGATCATTTTCAGATGCATAACCATGAGACCAAATAAACTTGCTTATGATACAGTTGAACTCCAATTGTTGGGCTTTGCGTTTTTTTTAGCACTGTTTTCAGATTTGCAATTACCTCAATATTATTTTAAGTTTATGCATGTTTATATCAGCAATGTCACCTAAATGTAATTTTATAGATAGCTGTGAGCAATTACAGACCCACCACAGCTCTACAATGGCTGATTTGGCCATACATAGACACCTAGCATTCCCTAAAAGCATTAGATTATGTGTTCACATAAACATGCCAAAGACAAAGGTTTCATGAAAATAAACCTGAGAGGCACCAGGAAGCTTTCTGGCCATAATGTGCTATCTCACTCCAGGTTTTAATAGCCAGGGAACATAAAGTAAGTGATTTTAAAGTGTATGTAGTATGAATTTTTAAATATGGTGCATGCAAGACTATATGCAATCTTTAATGTACTCTTCAAGCTAAAGGCAAAAGCAGCAATACTGGCTACTGGTGTCGTTAAATAAGTTATTTTTTAGACCTTGTTCTAAATTAGTGAAAATGTTCTCATTGTGGGGGTAGAATGTTCTGAAAACGTTTTTATTTAATTGTTATGAAGGCTCACTAAATTAAAAAATAACTCATCCAATAATGAAAAACTGTCAAAGCACTTTGCCCCATTAGACTTTCTCTTGTCTATAGACAATGGGAAAGGATGGGGATGGATGCTATAAATTTCCAAAAAGGAAGATACATGTATCATAAAAGTAGTCCATGATGTCAAGTACACGCGTACAGTATGCTCCTCTAGTAGCAAAAAGATGCATTCGAGCCTGCTCATTTGTAATTTTGATACCCAAATTCCCGAGTCGGAGGAGCCATAAACTTTAAAAATGAATGATGGGAGAAAGATTGTTGCTGTGACTGCCATTCTTTATTAGTTTTTTTCCCCGATCCCGGTCTGAATTCTGACTTGTGAAGCAGCCTGAATCATAATGACACCGTGTTCATTTAGAACTGGCCCCCCAACTGAGCCTGGTTTCTCCCAAGTTTTTTTTTCTCCATTTCTGTCACCTGAGGGAGTTTGGGTTCCTTGCCACTTTTGCATCTGGCTTGCTTAGTTGGGGACACTTAAAGGACAACTCCGGCGCAAAATGAACCTTTAGTCTAATTACACATTGTTACCTAGTCAACCGTTATCAGAGTTTTGTTTTCATGATTGCCTAATGTAAATAGTTTTATCTCTAAAAACAGTTTAGCCTATAACGCTAGTACAATGCTAGTATATAGGGCATAGAGTAATGACAAATAAAAATCGCCTGTTATTACCACTAAAAAGGCTCAAAATAGCCCCACAGTAACACGACAGCATAACAAGGGTCCCTACATTCAAACCGAAGCGTTGAGAACTTTGTCAGTGTCCATACAATTTAATAAGAAGATATTTTATACACACAGTAAACTTCGCGAATACAGGAAGAAGCCATCTTTGAAAAATAGTCTCTACCAGTCGATCTACGAACGCCGATCCATGTGCGCTGGTGAGATGTGAATAAGGTGATAAGGTGAGCGCGAACAGTAGGCTACGTGTACATATTGAAGAGAAGAAAACGGTTTGTGTTTGTGTTTCTACTGGAAACAACGGACCCTATGAGATTCTGCACAGTTCAGCGCATTTGGATCGGCGCTCGTAGATCGACTGGTAGAGACTTTTTTTCAAAGATGGCTTCTTCCTGTATTCGCGAAGTTGACTGTGTGTATAAAATATCTTCTTATTAAACTTTATGGACACCGACAACGTTCTCAATGCTTCGGTTTGAATGTAGGGACCCTTGTTATGCTGTCGTGTTGGTGTGGGGCTATTTTGAGCCGTGTTAGTGGTAATAACAAGCGATTTTTATTTGTCATTACTCTATGCCCCATATACTAGCATTATACTAGCGTTATAGGCTAAACTGTTTTTAGAGATAAAACTATTTACATTCGGCAATCATGAGAACAAATCTCAGAAAACGGTTGACTAGATAGCAATGTGTAATTAGACCAAAGGTTCATTTTGCGCCGGAGTTGTCCTTTAACATTCAACATTATTATTGATCTGACTGCACCGACACCGTTGTATGAGAACGTCTACTAATGTAACCCTCGTTCCCTGTAGGAGGGTACGGAGACATTATAGCCCCTTTCACATAGAAATTCCGGATTCGGGATAATGTGACCCGGCATTTCTATCCGGATTGTTTGATTTCGGTTCATTCACACTGCCAGTGATTTGCTGGGATCTGTGAGTACGTTTCCACACAACCCGGAAAGATCCCGGAAAGACACATGATGTCAGGATGAGACGTGTCACGTACGCGTCGAAAACATGTACACTCGCATACCGTTCCACAAAGCAGGTGAATGATCTCAGCTTCAGTACGGATAGTGCAGTTGCAGACATTTGTTCGTCCTTTCTTAGATGATGACGAACACAAACTTTCAAAGAGCAACAGAGTCGCGCGATGGCACGAGCGTCATCACTATGACACACCCCTTACGGCATTGGTCCTGGCTTTTGTTCACACAGCGCGCGTTCCAGGACTGATTACGGCAATGTTACTAGGCCCCCAACCCGGCATCGATGCTGGTATCAATCCCAGGTCGTGTTTGCGTTCACACAGAAGGCATTCTGGCAATTTCCCGGCAATTTCCCAGATCAACGCGCTGTGTACAAGGGGCTTATGTCAGACTGATGTCATGGGGTCTCACCTGGGAGCCCATAAGTGGTAAGAGAAAAAAAAAACATTGGCCAGTGAGATTTGTATGTCGAGTCACACCTACCCTGACAAACGAGTATAAATAGCACTGGCATTACTCGCATTCAGGCAACAGAGGTTACATTACTAACCTAGACATTCTACATAGAAAAATAAAAAACTACATAGAAACGCCTTCCACATTTCCACGACATCTAGGAACAGGTTAAATCTGTGTTCAACTGCTTCCCCTTCATCCCATGCAGCCTCCAGCCCTCAGCCTCTGAAGACACAGGATGTGCACCCAGGAACAAAGAGCATGGGTGGGATTGAGGCAGGTGGGGGTTGACTGGGGGAGGAAGCGGAAAGGATAGATGACAGGCCCTCTCTGTTTAGCACGCTAAGCATGACTTCTGTCGGTCTTACACATGCAAGTCTTCATTCTCCAAACTATCTGGACATCAGCATCTATTCTGACAAGGAGGAAAGTGCAGAAAACACTTAAACACCATCAATAACAATAGAGACAGACGTAGGAGAGATTCACAATATTTGGCGCTCTACACTGCCTAACTTTATGTTCTTGACTGTCACCAACAATTAAAATGATACAGTATTGTCATCATTTGGAAAAAACTTTTGAATTGATTTTTATTCAATTAAAAACCTTTTAGACACAAAGCTAATTTAATGATGAAAAAAAGTACTGTAACTGTGCCAAAAATGTTTAAAAGCTTGTCTGGACCCTTTTCATATAATGGGTAGACAAATAAACTCATTGTATTTTTAAATTGATGTGCTTTTGTCAACCATTTAACCATGTTACCAAAAATAGTGTATACAGTTGAAACATTTGGGATCAGATCTTTGTATTTTTGAAAGAAATCTTATTTATTAGATTAAAAATCAAAACTATAATCCATTATTATAATTTTAAATAACTATATATTCCTGTGATTCAAAGCTGAATTTTCATCATCATTACTCTAGTCTTCATTGTCATATGATTATTTAGAAGTCGTTCTAATATGCTGATTTGCTGCTCATGAAACATTTTCTTATTATCATCAATGTTGAAAACAGTTGGGCTGCCTAATATTTTTTCTGAAAACAGCAAAGCATTATTTTTTAGGAATATTTGAAGAATAGAAAGAACAGAAATAGAAAATTCATTTTAGAGCAACTATTTTAATAATGTAAGATTTTGCTCTCACTTTTAATCAATTTAATGCAGCATGACTCCACGATTGCTGTAATGAAGCACACAAAGAAAAAGATAGAGAATAAAAATAGTCTTCAACAAAAAAAAAAACAAGGAACACTCAAGAAATCATACAGTAGGAGCACAAACGAACATAACCACATTAAATTAAGACATTACCGGACAATGGAACAAAGGAAACGTCTCGGTGTCTTACTTGGGAACCCATTTTACAAAAAAGGCCAATGATATTGGTGAGTGGAATTTGTATGCCTAGCCACTCTCCAGACATACGGGTATATAAGATGGTGTATGCCATATGCCCCTGGAGCCTGCTGTCTTCCTCTAAGCATATTCATGCAGATCAGCACGCTCGTTCATGAGACGCGCCACCATATTGACTGAGTCTACCTCTATGTCCAAAAAAGAGATACTTTGCACACGGGAGAGCTTGCGCTTCTCCCAGTTGACCCAAAGCCCCAGATGGCTGAGGTGCCTGAGCACCAGGTCTGTGTTTGCACAAAAAATCTCGAGAGTGAGCTAGACTGTTGAGACTGCCCACTTCCCTTAACGGGACAAGGGCAGCCTCTGCAACTTTTGTTAAAACAGAGACAAAAACAGGGAAGGGAAGGACCTTGAACAGCTAGACCTGACTCTCAAAAGCAAACCAGAGAACTGGTCTGTGTCGAGGCAAAATCGAAGTATGTGGAAGCATGTCTCCTTCAGGGCTAACACACAAGGGCTAACACACGTGAGAATGTGCTTCTGAGTTAACTTCTTGAACGGGAGCCAGAACTAGGGTTGGGTATCGAGAATCGAGTATCGATTGGAACCGGGACTAACTTTTCGTTTTTCCTGGAATCGTTCAAAAGTTACAATTTCGATTCCTAGTTTCGATATTCACAAAAAAAAAATAATAAAAAAAATGTTTCGATATTCACAGTCCGCCGAGCGGAAGAAGAAACCGCTGAACAACACCAACGAAGAAGCGTCTACCGGAAGTGTTGGCATAACCACGCGAGTCGAACATGAGTACCTTACGTCAGCGATCCAAAGTGTGGCTTCACTTTTCTAAAAATAACAAAATCTCGGCAAAATGCAAAATTTGTGACAAAAGGAGTATTTTTACAGAAGGAGTATTTCCTTCAGAAAGGGTTATTTCCTTCAGAAAGCCCATTGGTTAGCAAGGTTAGCTAAACTTTTTTGACCCTGCCTCTTAAAAGAATCGGAATCGAGAATCGTTAGGAACCGGAATCGAAACAAGGAATCGGAATCAGAATCGTTCAAATTCAAACGATACCCAACCCTAGCCATAACCCACCGCCTTTCTTCGATACGATGAAATAAAACCTGACTTCATCTCTATGCTGGAGGGACAGGCTCTATTGTGTCCTTTGCCAACAAGACTGCAATCTTCACTCACAGGACAGGCATGTCTTTGCCTGCCACCGAGGTAAATATTAATAATAATAATTTGTTACATTTATATAGATTTATTTCTGGGTACTCAAAGTTCTTTACATTGAAGGGGGAACCTCCTCAACCACCACCAATGTGCAGCATCCACCTGGTTCTGGCAGCCATATTACGCCAGAAAACCCACCACACACCAGCTTACTGGTGGAGAGGAGACAGTGATGAAGGCAATCATTATATGGGGATGATGGCTGTCAGCGAGGTCGGGAAACAACGGCATCTTGAAAAAGATTGTCGCCGCCCCTAATTGCACTTTCAGGGAAATCTGCTTTTTCACACGAAGCGTCCAGGGGGGAATTGCTACACTTAACTGTGCATGGGGATGGCGAAACATCGCTGTATGCCTCGTAAGTTCTTCCAGCAAGAGAGTTTTGATTGTTGTGTCAGCAACTACTCGGCTCTGAAGCATTAATCTGAATCAATGGATGCAGGCATCATTTTCTATACATGTATGTCTGGGGGAGTAGCTAGGCATAAAAATTCCACTCACCAATTTCACCAATTTTTTGTAAACTCAGAGGTGATTGGGGCTACCAAGTAAGACCCCAGATGTCAGTATGTGGTACATAATGTCGAAATTGACTAAGAAAAAATGGAACAGAGGGCTTAAATACACGGAGAGGATAATCAAACTGAAAAGAAACAGGTGTGAGGGACTAATTAACAAACAAGGAAACTAACTAGAAACTCAGGCAGGCAAAACAGGAACAGGATGAATACACGTTAAAACTTGAATAAAAGTGACAATTTCTTTAAAATAAATAAATTAAATCAAATCTAATTGACCCCCGTTTGCCTTTGTTTGTTTGTGTTTTTACAATATATTTGTTTAATTTAATGAATTTTGTTTTTTAAATGTTTACTGCTATAAAAACAAAAACAATTTCACACAAATCAGGATTTTAATTAACATATAATTAAGAATTGTCCAACATTAGGTAACAAGGCTGCAATAATATCTAACCTAAAATAAAATTAACTTAAAGAACATATAAAATAATACACTTTTAATGTTTATTCTGAGGTATGATTAAAGAGTAACTAAACACTTAACCAACTTTTTTTAGTATTAATGATCTGTGAGAATGGATCTTTATTAATACCAGTCATTGACTCGAGTAACTTTTTTGGCATTTGTTTATAAAGTGTTCTATTTCTACAATATATGGTGTAAAAACGTCTTAGTGCTGCCCTCTTCAGGTTGAACGGTGGCTACTGCAGTTGAATTTTCCTATTGCATGTTTGCGGTGGTACGTGACACAGCGGTTGTTGGTGACGTAGGCAAGTTCCATACAAAGAGATGCGTCTCAGGTGCACGCCCCCCTCCGCTGGGCTCTGCCCACTTTTCCAGCATTTTTCAAATATTGCCAGTGGGTGGAGTCAGGCTCTGACCAGGGGTTTAGTTACCCTTTAACATTTCAGAAGGTTAAGCTCCTCATTGTCCACTTCACTGCAAAAAATAGACTTAGACTAGAAAGAAAACGACTTAAAATTGTTTCTGCCCTTCATTTGTGCCCTATTCATAGAGAATAGCATTTGCATCATCTTTTGTAAGCCAGAGTAAAGCAAAGCTGGCACAGCTAAGTGAGCGATTAGCAGGTCAAGGCGATCACTGAATAACCTCTGCTGTACTAATCAGATGTTGAAGAAGAGAAAGTCATTCTCTAGCAGTCCATGAATAAAGAGAACAACAGGGCAAAACTCAGGGGAAGACAACCAGTTTATTGGCAGCTGCTTGAGACGATCTTGCTGTGGCAATAGATTTTGCTCATGCTTATGTCAGAGGCTTTCAGGCTGAATCAATAAATGAAGTCAGTGCTCTTAACAAACAGTGGTCATGCCCTTTCAGATGGTGGGCTGAGAGCAAAGCCTCTCCCCTCACCACCTCCACTCATTCAGTGGCAAACAACTGCCGTCCTTTACATTAAGCCAATAGAGGTGCTTATGATAATCATCAAATAAAATGGTAGTGGTATTTATTGTGATTAACGCATCTAAGATCTGCAGTTCAAAGTGAAAATAAATTGTCCCACTCTTGTTAAAATGGACTGAAACGATATACGATACACTATAAAAACACTGGCTGCAGTTGCCAGAACTTTACATAACAAATAGAAAAACAGTTTTTCAAAAGGATGTGCTTTTTAATTGACAAAATTCCATCAAAACACATACATATTCTAAATTAAGGTGGTACTCTTTGCTTAATATTTATTATAAACTAGTAGTAATTTACATATCTTTTAATGTTTTTTTTGTTTGTATTTTGTAGTTCTTTTATGTGTACCGCCTTGTTAAATTTTAAGCACATTTTAACCATATGGGTAACATATATTACAGTTACTCACTTAACAGACTGTAACATTTTCAAAACATTCAAATTACTAACACTGTAAAAAAATATTGTTGGTTTAACTTAAAAAAAATAAGTAACCTGGAAGGTGCACATAACTGATCCCTGACTACTGTAAATGAAATCAGATCTCAACATGACATCATGACTTTTGCGTAAACATATACGCCACTTTCGAGTCAGGTGGCGTGCTATCTCCACGCATTTTGTGCTATCCGCGTGTATCCGCGTGTATGCGTATATGTCTACGCCATTAACGTCCGCGTCATTCCGCGTGTCCGAACACGCAGTCAAATCTCCAGTCATAAATGCCATTAACCCCAGTGACGGTTAAGTTTAGGGACGGGGTTGAGGTAAGTCACATATTTATAACGTTAAGTCAACGGCGTTCATAAACACGCTGAAAGGCGATTATGCGTCTTGATAGCACGCCAAAAATGGAAATACGAATTGGCGTGTCATACACACGCTACTTCATGAGATCAGTCTGCAGATCTGCAAAATTCTCATTTATTGTGCTGAACACCAAACAGAATGCCAATCATACTTTATTTTTAATATACCAGCCAGTGATGTTGTTGTCACAGATGTGCACATACTGTGATCTTACCAAATACCCAAACAAACAAACACACACAGCTGCACACACCCAAACACATTTTGAATTTGTTTGTATTGTATAAAGTGCTACAGAAATAAAGGTGACTTTATTTGAATACATATGCGGTATATATTTATAAAATAGACAAGAATGCAAGGGTCAAAAATGTTTTGAATTTACATGATTTTGATTTCTCAATTATCAAATTAGGTAGCCTATATTTATAAATGCAAGAGGGTGAAAATAGTTTTTTTCTTTACAAAACATGGAATTTTGATGTCTAAGTGATCAATGTACAGTATGGGTTTAATATGGAGTTGGCCCACCCTTTGCATCTATAACAGCTTCAACTCTTCTGGGAAGGCTTTCCTTAAGGTTTAGGAGTGAGTTGTTGAGTGTGAGTTGCCACACTCAATACCACCATCACAATCTGTTGAAATACTCACTACATGGAGTATTTAGTAGTGAGGAAATTTCACGAATGGACTTATTGCACAGGCGGCAACCCATCATTGCACCACGCTTGACTTCACTGAGCTCACTGAGATCCACCGATGTTTGTAGAGGCGTTTTATCCAACTGTGGCCATGGAAGGGATTGGAACAACAGAATTAAATGATTTGGAGGAGTGTCCCAATACATTTGGCAACATAGTGTAAATGGCTCCTGAAATGCAGGAACTGTTAGTTTTATACATTATTTGTAGGCTACTATTATTGCTATATATTATAAATGCATATCTGGCAATAATAATATGATCTTTTAGCTGTTTATTATATTATTATATAATATATTATATTTTCTAATATGACAGCTGCTAATTCAGTGTGCTTTTATAATTTCTTGTCTTGTTTTATCATTATCTACACATAATAATAGTTGTTTAATAGTAATAATGTTGAAAACTGCAGCTGTTTCAGTGTGCTTTTATTATGGGGGGTTGGACTTCGACAGCCTGTTGACAGATTACGAGACATTTTATTTTTAACAAAGAAGAGATACATCAATAATCATTTAAGTATAAGTGTTACCCACGTTGAAGAAAACCTTTGTTTGAAAGTCTAAAGACACTTATCAGGTGTAGTTTATAATAGCAGCTTTTCTTGTGTAATTACAGTTTTCTTACAAAAAAATACAACAACAAAAACATTATAGGTTTAAATATGTGCCTTCTATTATTGGATTGCACATCAATTTAAATGATTTGCCTCGTAATGGATCCCGCACAAGAGACAACTCATTGTAGACATTCAAACTGTGATTCAAGTGCTCATATGGGAGTTTCAGATTGGCAGGAGAATTCAAAAGCTACTGAAGAGCTCTGTGATACTCAAACAGTCCCACACAAAGACACTTAAAGCATAAAATTTTTTCCAAGTGAACAATGAATCAGAAAGAATACTAATTTATTTTAAATGTGGGAAGCACAAGCAGGCGCCATGTGCTGAAATCACTGCACAAGAGATCCATAAAACAACAATTTTAGAACCGAAGGCTTTTGAAATAAAAAGCACTTCAAGTAACAATAAACCATTAAGGGCTATACAAATGTTAAACTTGCTTACTGCACCGGAAACTCAGATATCAACTCTGAATTTTAATGACCACATCAGTGCTGATAGCCTGATACAATCCTGAATTAGATTAAGTGCAAAAAAAAAAAGGGAATGAATTTTTATCTCACAAAAAAAGCACTTAAGCAGGAGTTGCAGATAATGCAGAACTTTATCACACAAAACATCAACTGCCAGTCAGGCCTGAGGCCTAGTTTCTGGATTCAATGGGGTGTTGATTCAGAAGTAACATGGCTGATAATGCAAGTCCATAGATTTTCAGGGGGTTGTATGTTCCTACAACTTTCAAAGAGCAGAAGCAGAACTGATTCTTTCACAACCATGTTTAATTTCACGCAGTGTCTGGCTCTAATGGTCAAAGAACCAGTCGCTTTGCTTCTGAAATGCTCCTGGTGTGAGTTGGCACCGCGTGGAGGACAGAATAAAATCTTGTTGGAGCTGTAATGCGCTGCAGATGTGTGCGGTGTACAAAAGGGGAAAACTCGAGAACAGTTCAGATGGTTCTCTTTTATTGTTATCTCATTCATAAGTGTTTTGAAAACCCCTGCACAAACGCTCAGTCACATAATCATCATTCAGATCACCGCTAGGGGGGGTTACAGAAAATGAAACTCATTACCAAAACTCTCAACAATGGTGACCATTAAAAAATGATTCATACTGCAATGCATGCTAGGTACTACCATTATACAAACCTTATCCATGGCTCCCAGCATGCATTGCAGCATGAATCGTTTTTTTAAATATGACAGTAACTTTCATATTTAAAAAAAAAAAAGAAAAACGCTTCAGTGCGCCAGCGCTCTGGCAGCGGTTAAGAGGCTAATGGTCACCATTGTTGAGATTCATATGCTGATTCTTGATGTCTGTGTAAGTCAGCATGATAGCATAGAGGTTTTTAAAATCTGATTTGTGAAAGTAAACTCGTGTCTGTTTGTTTTGCTTAATTTTGATAAAGTGATAGCCTGAAGAAAGCCTACAGCCTTTTTTATAGGCACATTAAAAAAATCTTAACATTGACAAAGCATAGGTTAGACACAGGCTACTCATTTTCAAATATACACACAGTAAAATAAAAAGATATAAAACTCTATTAAAATAATGCCTATAATAATATGAAAGAAATGTTTTAATAGGTTGTGACGTTATGTGGGTTTGTGATGTTATGTTGTATTAATTGTCCATTAGCCGCTACTTATATGCTAGGACGGTCAGCTGAGCAACAAGACTGCAGCACATCTCAATTCTCACAAGAATGCTTTCTGTGTCCTCACAGACTGATCTCATGAAGTAGCGTGTGTATGACATTGACATGCCAATTCGTATTTCCATTTTTGGCGTGCCATCAAGACTCATAATCGCTTTTCAGCGTGTTTATGAACGCTGTTGACTTAACGTTATTACTGTATATATAAATATATGACTTACCTCAACCCCGTCCCTAAACCTAACCGTCACTGGGGGTAATGGCTATTATGACTGTTCCCTTACCATGGGAAAAAAAAAAGATCGCTCCCCAGATGTAGATCTACATTTTGCTTAGTTGAAAAATGTTAATGTGTGAAAAAAATTGTGAAAAAAAAAATGTGTGAAAAATATTTGACGGCGTGTACAGACACGAGGAATCACTCGGACGTTAATGGCGTAGACATACACGCACATAAATTGGTTCAACCGCCTGCCACCCACCCGAATTTAATTAAAATATTTTTTTAGTCACGTCATCCACCCGATCAGTGGTTTATCCGCGGAGTCTGCGGCTGTAACCGCCAACCGCGCATCTCTAATTTGATGCGAGAAATCAACTGTGTAGATTTTAAAAATTGGCATTTTTACAAAAATTTATGGCAAATCGAAAATGTGCTCAAACGTTTTCGGAAGCGCGTATCTCCATAAGCGCCTGCGGGTTGTTAGCTAGCGAGCCAACCTGCCAGTTTGCTCACAGACTCGTTTTACCGTCTGTTATCGTCAATAATTCTCGTTTTGTTTGGGTACTACAGATGGTGTCTGTGCGGGGGTATTATTGCGCAATACCAGCAAGAACACATCGTCTCAAACTGTCAGCAGCGTTCTGTGTGCTCATCAGTTCATTCTTGCAAAAACAACAAGCAAGCAAGTTCTCCCCAAGAATACAAGTCCGTTCTTTGCATTCTTGGTTTTGAGAAACACCCTCAGTCTCTCTGAACCCCTACTTTCCGAGAGCTCTGATTGGTCAGATGGCCCAGAATGTTGTGATTGGTCTACTGCTTACAGCGCATGTTGGACACGAAACTTCTATTGCCATATCAGAATCTCAGCTCTGGAGGTGTCCTCAGCGCTTGATGCACAGTAATATAATGATGGCGTCGGTTTTACCATATCAACTCCAGCATGAGTCCTCATCCTTTTGAAGCGCACACAAAGTTGATTGAAAACAGCACCTTCTCGATATGTCCCTAATATGAACTTAACTCTTTCAGACCTCAGCTACAATTAAAAAGGTCAAAGCATGTTCGCCCATAGAGATCATAGACTGGCATAATGAAAATTTGTTACATAGTTAAGTAAGTGTGTAACAGTAAGTGAAACTGGAATTGGAACGAAGGAACGAAGACTTTTGCATTTTACAGCAGGCGAATCTGTTGTCACTGGTGATTTTTTGATAAGTTTCAAATTGATAAGTTTAATTATATCAAGTGCTGTGAGAAAAGACTATCTTTTTCTTCTTTTTTATAAATCTCCACCTCCAGCTTTCTCACACGCAATATGGCTTATACTACCCGAGAGACTCCTTCTTTATGTGAACAGATGTGACGTGATGACACAAAGACATACTCGAATCTCCTGCGGAAATCCACCAGTACCACTGGAATTAAAAACATTATTACAAGCTTACCATTTTGAAACGAGCTAAGAGAAGCAGATCGTTTTGAACACTGGCTGGTAATATATTTTCTCAAATATGTATTTTGGATCATTTTTAACCCAAAAAAAGCTACGGACTGCAGCTTTAAAGGACAACTCCGGCGCAAAATGAACCTTTGGTCTAATTTGTTACCTAGTAAACCGTTATCTGAGATTTGTTTTCATGATTGCCGAATGTAAATAGTTTTATCTCTAAAAACAGTTTAGCCTATAACGCTAGTATAATGCTAGTATATAGGGCATAGAGTAATGACAAATAAAAATCGCTTGTTATTACCACTAAAAAGGCTCAAAATAGCCCCACACCAACGCGACAGCATAACAAGAGTCCCGAAGCATTGAGAACTTTGTCAGTGTCCAAACAGTTTAATAAGAAGATATTTTATACACACAGTCAACTTCGCGAATACAGGAAGAAGCCATCTTGGAAAAATAGTCTCGACCAGTCGATCTACGAACGCTGATCCATGTGCGCTGGTGAGATGTGAATAAGGTGATAATGTGAGCGCGAACAGTAGGCTACGTGTACATATTGAAGACAAGTAAACGGTTTGTGTTTGTGTTTCTTCTGGAAACAACGGACCATATGAGATTCTGCACAGTTCAGCGCACTTGGATCGGCGCTCGTAGATCGACTGGTCGAGACTATTTTTCAAAGATGGCTTCTTCCTGTATTCGCGAAGTTGACTGTGTGTATAAAATATCTTCTTATTAAACTGTTTGGACACTGACAAAGTTCTCAACGCTTCGGTTTGAATGTAGGGACCCTTGTTATGCTGTTGCGTTGGTGTGGGGCTATTTTGAGCCGTGTTAGTGGTAATAACAAGCGATTTTTATTTGTCATTACTCTATGCCCTATATACTAGCATTATACTAGCGTTATAGGCTAAACTGTTTTTAGAAATAAAACTATTTACATTCGGCAATCATGAAAACAAATCTCGGATAACGGTTGACTAGGTAGCAATGTGTAATTAGACCAAAGGTTCATTTTGCGCCGGAGTTGTCCTTTAAGTGTCTGAAGTTGTAAACAATGATACCATTGTGCAGCGTTTACCTCAGCAAGTTGGCCGAGAGAATCTCTGAGCTGGTGTGAGTGAGTGAAGAAATGCTGAATGCGCCAATCTGACACTCATCTTATTGGTCCAATTGGGTATCAATAAAAACAGGACTGCTCCAAATTCGATACTGGTACACCAATTTGCAGTAAAACTTAAAATAGTTACAAATTGCTATGAAACTGCATTGGGCAAATCATTCTCCATTCAACATTCAAACAGAATGTCACAAGGTAAAACTCTCTTCAAGATGTTCCAACATTCCCCCTTTTTATGCATAAACTGAACATAAAGGCCTGTGCTTTTCTTTAAAAAGACTGTATTTTGCTGGATCTTTTTGGTGATTCTGAATGATGTGTTTTACCAATTCACCAATCCACAAACTGACACACACATCTTTACCAGCTAACACACATATTCTACACTCCTTTTCTCAGCTTTCAGAGGTAGAAGTTTCCAAACTCCTCCTTTCCAATCACCGTACTACCTGTCCGCTTGATTCCCACTATTCTACTTCAAGCCACAACACTGATGGAACAACTAAAAGTTAAAAGTTTAAAAATATTTCCTACTTTAAAGGGGTCATGAACTGGCTTTTTAAAAAAATGTATATTGTTGTCTGAGGTCAACTTATGATGTTCGCTTGGTTACATTAAAAAAAAACATCAAAATGAATAAGTAATAGGCCATTTTCTACCCTAGATTTATGCCCAGCTCAAAAACGTTCGGTTTTTATGGGCGTCTTACATTGAAGACTTGGAGGTAAACACCCAGTGCTGTGAGTGGATAACAGTTTTGCATATAAAAATGAGTGTCACTCTCGATCCTGTTTGTCATCACGAGGTAGACAGACCTATGTTATTCAGCTATGCGTGTAATGAGCGAATCGGTGGGCGGGGCTAAACCGGCCATAGGCGGTGCTCTTCTTCTGCAGGGGTGGTGTTTTTTCCTCTTTGACGTCATAGTTCCCCACTTTGAAAAACGAGTCGTTTGCTGAGCCTGGTGTCAATAAAAGCTTTTATTGGACTAACAAGGACGTTTTCAGTTCTGAAACTTACAGGACATTCTTATAATATGATGACCTCTTAGATGTCAAAAACTCAAGGAAAATTTGATTTCTCAGTTCATCACCCCAAGAGGTACTGCCTAAGAGTATCTCAATTACAAAGCTAGATTCCCAAAAAAGTTTTTTGCAGTGGTTTTGCACCAGGGGTTAAAGTGGGCTGGAACGGTCCGTAACTGTGTTCCGGCACCTCAGATCGGCAGTCTTACAAAGATATCAATAACAGTATTAGTTTTTAGAAACCCTCAAATACACACAAAAAAAATTTAACCGCCACAACAACAAGAGACGTTCCACAACCCAAAACTAGACTTCAGATGGCACGCAAGAGTTTGCTGTTGGGCTGCAAAAAAGCCATTGTTTCGATTATTAAAAAAAAATAAAAATTTAAACACAATCCACTAACTTCATGAAAAATGATACCGAGATGGCAGAAAGATAGTCTGAGTTTCCCCATAATGCGCAATTTTATTCACGCTGAAAGGGAGTCTGGATACCATGGCCAGATTTTCGCCTCATTTAGGGAACCAATCACAGAACGGGGAGGGAGCAGCAAGACGATGACGACATCTATGCCACACACCAAAGCAGTTTGTTCATATCTATGGATTCAACATGGCAGCAGACACGAAGCTACCTTTTGACGCAGCCTTAGATATTGTTCTAAGTAGTTTAGAATGCAAGTTTATTTAGAAAAAGAGTCGCTTTTGCAACATGACATCATGACTTTTGCGTAAACATATACGCCACTTTCGAGTCAGGTGGCGTGTTATCTCTACGCATTTTGAGCTATCCGCGTGTATCCGCGTGTATGCGTATATGTCTACGCCATTAACGTCCGCGTCATTCCGCGTGTCCGAACACGCAGTCAAATCTCCAGTCATAAATGCCATTACCCCAGTGACGGTTAAGTTTAGGGATGGGGTTGAGGTAAGTCATATCTTTTTTCTACCTAGGATGGTAAGGGAACAGTCATAAATGCCATTAACCCCAGTGACGGTTAGGTTTAGGGACGGGGTTAAGGTAAGTCATATATTTATATAACGTTAAGTCAACGTCATTCATAAACACGCTGAAAGGCGATTATGCGTCTTGATAGCACGCCAAAAATGGAAATACGAATTGGCGTGTCATACACACGCTACTTCATGAGATCAGCCTGGCTTTTGGCATTAAATTTCGCGAGACCCCAGTCGTTATTGTTGTCTCGCCATTAATCTACAGGAGGTACAGGAGGTGGTTAACCTTGGAATATCTGCCGCTCAGCTGTGTCCCGAGAAAGAAAATGCGATAAAGAATTGCCGATACCAACTTCTGTTCGGCAGTCCCGAGGCCTGGATGAGCGCAAAGTGGCAAGACATGTTAGCCACGGAGTTGTATAGTACCATCCTGCTAGGCATCGTCGTCGACGAAGTCCTTTAACTTATAAATAGCAAGGTATTTATTAATATCATATTGTCATTATGCCTGTAGACTACCTACTGTGGTTGTCACAGTGCCACTAAGTAGTGTTGTTTTTCAATATCAATATACAGCTACCGCTTTAGTAGCATACTGTAACTTCCAGCTGTGCACACGTACCCGATTAAAGGTTGACACTTGACACTTTAGTCATTAAATTAAATTTTTATTTTGTTTAACTTGTGAAGTACAAGCGCAAACAATTTACAATGCAAATAACAACTTCAACATGTTAAACTGTACTTAATACTTGTGTTTTTCTAATGGAAACGATATGAGCTACGTACAGGCGCATTTGATAGACAAGCACCCAATAAACGGCGCCGGGCTTTCGTAAACCACGCCTCAAATACAAGAAATTGTGCGTGTGGTTCCCAGACCCAAGTGTCAACGAGAATTGGGTCTGGCGTTAGCCAGGCTAGCAGAAAGAGGCATCCTGTCTTTTTTCTTTATTTTATAAAAGCACACTGTTTCGTTTTTATTGTGATTGTTACTAAGTTGTGAGTGGGACTAAATGCCGCTAAGTGGAACAAACAGTAATTTGCACTACTGTCTGTTCAAAATAATTGAAAAGAAATCTAACATTGGGGATTTGTTGCTTTTTCCTGTTGTACCGAATTCATATCGAAACGTGACCCCGAAACCAAGTTAAGTACCGAACTGTGATGTACCGTTACACCCCTAGTAAACACTTCTTAAAAGAAACATTTTCCTCACTCTGAAGAACATTGCAATAAAAGGAAAAATCATTTTACACCTTAAAGAGGCTTTTATGCAATCAAGGTTCCATGGATGTTAAAACTTTTTCAAAGAACCACAGATACCAATAAAGAAACATTTTAATCATGTAGATGATTTTGTTTAATGAACTGTTGAGTTATATCACAAAGCTTTGGGCTTTGAACACTGACCAGGCTTACAATCCTGCTGAGAGTTTAGAAACAGTGGGTATGTCCTGGTCAAATGTGTCCTCGTGTGAAATGTCAAATATCAATGGAAATGGCACTATGCCAAAACAGTTTGATACCTCCACCAACCTCTAAAACCTTCATAGAGAACTAAAGAAAAGGAATAACCGGTTCAACAAACACGTTACATTTCTGCAGTGGTTTCTGAAGGGTAGCAGGTTTGTTCCTGCTTGGGTCACAGAGAGGAGCGGATAAAAATGCAACTGACTATTTGGCTAATTATCCATTTAGCATAGCAAATAGGCTGGGCTGTGCAAGTGCTCAAAAAGAGGGCAGGTCCAAATCCAGCCTGTGTCCCAATCACATGCTCTCCCTCCACTTACCTGTCCAATTTCACTGTTTTCAATTGAAATAAAACTCTGTTTTGTTTTTTTCAACTGTAAAATGCTAAAAACCTGCTAATTGGTTAACAGTAACTTCCCTTATATGGAAAACTGTAATAGATTCTTACATTTCATCAAATTCTTCAATAAAATATTGTTAAATGTACCGTTTTGCATGCAAAAAGAACAAATAATAATAATTTACAGTGAAAAGCTGTAAACTGACATATGAGTTTGCTGTTTTTTTATTTTATTTTAATAATTATGTTTCTTCTTAGTTTTTTTTTATCTTATCAGTAATGTACATTAGAGCTGTATGTTACATCTTATGTTGTTAAATGTATGTTCATTGAATTATTTTAGTGACCGTAGGCTATGTATTAGAAACTGACAGTAGCTAACTGCGTTGTGATGTTAAATGGCCAATTACATCTAGACCATAGAATAAACAAACCAGTAATAAAAATAAAATAAAAAAACTGAGCAATTGCAGTACAATGTCCTCCTGTAGCAGCTAATCCATCTAAAAACACACGGCTTACCTTGTGCCTTTATCACCCATCGCGAGGACCTGCGTGTTCCACAGAAACTCTTCTGCTAGTGGGGAAAAAGATGAGAGAGGTTGTCGAGAAAAGAGAGGGGAGCACAGCCGATGGAAAACAGGAGGATGGAGAGAAAGACTGAAAGAAAGATAATTCACTACGCTGCGTTATAGTCACTTCGGCAGCTCTCCTTGCGGTTTGAGAGCTTTCCAGATGAATCCAATTAAAGGAGCATCTTCCACTGCCGCTTGCCAACAGACAAACCCCGCGTTTCCAAATAAAACAAGCGAAAGCCGGCGATTGTTCGCTGCCTTCCTGTTCTGCTCTGGTTTAAGAGTCCTTCAGGCAAAAAAAATAAATGCTGTCGTGTAGATCCTAAAGCTATAGAAGCGTCCGTTTGATATCCACACTGCCTCCGTCTACCAGAGCTCTCACCCTCCCTTCCGCTGTGCTTATTCTCTCACTCACTGTCTCTCCTCCTCACTGGGTGTGTGAGGGTATGTGTGTGAGTTGAGGTGAGTGGGTGATGATGTTACTCTCCAACGCAGAGCAGATATAATTCTCGGTTTGCCGTAACTGTGTGAAACGAGCTCGCGCGCTGTCTGTCGCCTCGGCGACGGGTGAAGCATTATTTAAATCTTGACAGTGACATAATTTAAAGTAGTGTTGCATTTCAGTTCTAAACTAAAATCAATATTGGACAGGATAAATCATACAATCAGCCATTTAGTGGGTTTAAGACGGTTTTATTAATTGAAAAAATCATCCCTGATGTTTTTAGAGTGTTTGATCTCTTTTTTATTTATTTTTTATTTAAAGAGTTGTTAGACTGTAGAATATCAGCATCAAGCTATAAATTCGTTTCATTCAGGAACTGAAATTAAGATTTCTAAAAACTAAAAATAACTAAGATGCATGGTAGGCTATGGAAGTTTGTTTCCGCCACTGAATAAAAAAAAAGTAAGTTACGACTTTTTATCTTAGGCTACAATTCACACTGTGTTTCTCTCAAAGTTGCGTCAAATAAACTTGCAATTTGCGAGAAAAAAGAATTACGTGAAAAAAGTTAGAATTACATAATACAAAAACACAATCGTGAATTGTAAAGTCAAGAGTTGCGAGACATTTTTCTCAGAATTCACCCTTTCGCTGGGAGTTTGATTGACAGGGTGTTTTTCGATCTGACCAATCATAATCCCGGCCGCCATCAGCCTAATCCACCATTTTATCCGACTAAACAGTCAGGAGAGTTAGTAGATTAACGTTGGTGGACTTGAAAAACTGTGTGTACTGATGTCTTTCAGCAGTTGAAACAACATTCTTTCTGATGTTCATTCGATACTATAAATGGACTTGATCGGTTCGCAAGCAGCTTTAACTGAGGCTACAGCGATCTGTCACGACTTAAAGAGTCACAAAATTTCTTAAAGAAAAGACAATATTTGAAAGCTGAGACTTTTTTTCATAACAAAAGTAACCTGCTCTGTCCTGTTTGTCGCGCGCTGTCCATGTCATCTCTGTTCCACGATGTATTTGTATATTGAGAACATGATGTGTGGCGCGAGAGTGTTGTGGCTTGTCAGACGAAGCAACAGTATGGGACAGGCCTTTGCAAATGGTCAATTGCGAGTTTATAGCCCCTTTCACACAGCAATCCTGGTAAATTACCGTAAAATTATCAGAATAACTTTATCGGTAAATGCACAAATATGCTAGCCTGACTACGTCAGACTTCCTACTTCCGTTAATTTCATTTCGCTCCTGTAGTGAGTCTGAGATAGCGGCCTATCTTTCAGTTATCCACCGGCCTGAAAACAGCCGGCCAATCAACAAACAGAGGGCGGGCTGAGAGCCGTGACGTAGACGCTAAGCGCCGAGATTACATTGTAGGTTAGAGAAATCGAAAACCGAAACAACCGCAGAAATGGGACACAAGACACGGGATGCAATTCGCTCTGTTATGGAGAACATTCCAGGGTTTTTCAAACTGAAGCAAAAGTCGTTTACAGCCATGTTCACTCCGGTATTTTGCTCGCATCATCAGTGTTTACAGCTAGGACCGGCGCGTGCACTTCTGCCGCTCTAGGCAAAAAATTATTTTGCTGCCCATTTATTTGCAACGTATACCAGCAAAAACCAGCATGCTTGGCCATTATGTAGCTTGCACAACGCGCATACACTTTTGATTCTCTCATCAACACAGATGCAGCCGTTTTTATTTTTGCAAATCATTATAACAAGGAAAAATATTAACACTTCAAGCTTAGGCATTTAGGCTACCCAATTTTTTCAGGCTAATTGTAGTAATGACGGATCAGACCTGTTTTGGCCATAACTATATGCCTAACTATAAGGACATAACTTAACTTACCCCCATTCAACGTCAGTTCTCCGCCTTTTACGGCCATGACAAGAAAGTCGGTCTCCTCGGCTGTGAACGCTCCTGGTGTGCTCTTATTATCATATTATTATTATCATAATAATAACAACAATCCACCATATTTCGTTTCGACATCCTGCTGCATTAGTCCCAGATATGTGATCCATGAACGATCTGTTCATTGCGTATGTCACGTGACAAATGAATGTAAGACTCGGAAGGTAAAGTGATGTAAATCATTTTTTACTGCATTATAATTTCTTAATTCAGAATATGATCAACATTGCGTAGGTGGATGTGATTGGGGAATTTGGCTGTTAAAAGTATAAAATTAAGCCACTTAAATAAATGAAATGACTCGGAAAATCAGTAAAATGCATTTCCTATTCATGACTCGCGAGAGCAGCGGCTCAGTCTTGCCCTCGCGGCGCTGCGGGGCGGCGGAAGCTAAATCAGTCATGACTCGTGAGAGCGGGGCACGCCGAAGTTGCGGGGCGGCCGCAACTCAGTAATTCATATAAATAACCTAGTTTGTGAATTGTTCATTCCTGGTTGGCACACATTTTGCAGCCCTTACAAAAGCGCCGCTCCCTGTTTACAGTGGAAGTTCGATCATAGATTTGAGTTCGATGCATAATGTCTCGATGCGGCCGTGTCGGCGCATAACATACGTCATAAATAAACTTATCTGATTGGCTTACGGGTAACCAATGATTTTAAACTTCAGAGAAGCGCCCCCTTGCGAGAGAGAAAACACTTCTCTATTATGCCATTCCAGACTCTGTCTACGAAGCAAAGTGAAGTAGCAGAGTCTGGTATTACCAGGCTACAAATATGCTGTTCACACAAGCAACGGCGCTCTGGCTTTTTACCGGTAAGTGACCATTCCCACATCAGCAACAATATACCGGTAAATTCTGTGATGTCAGTCATCAGAAATTATCTTTAATCGCAGTGCCATTGTCTTCAGCCGCCCGCATGAGGAAAAGAGCTTTAGTTTCACTGTCTGTTCAATTTAACAAAAAAAGTTTTACATCTGAGTGAAAGGCATAACGGATGATCAAACAGAATGCATTTTTGTTCTTAAAAACGCGAGGCGTGCATGATAATTACCAACTGAAGAGCCGGTATTGCTGATGAATGGAAAAGGCGTCAGGGTCTCTAGCGCGGCACGTTGAAAAAGCTGTGAGATGTGGCGCAATGGTCAAAGATGATCATTTAGTGCATATTTAAATAGAAAACATAATAAAAAGCTTACTGTAAACAGCGCAGAGTAGTCATGTCATCTTCATAAGTCTTAATGATTGGCCCAAAGCAGACTTCTTACGTCAGCACATTCTGACTTTGTACACGATCATACCGGTAATCTTCATTCCGCGTTCACACAGAGCACATTACCGGTAATTTACTGGTAATGTTACAACTTCCCTTACTGGTAAAATGCCAGAACCAATTTAAAGGTATTTTTGAAAAGGTCCTGTTCACACATGATCTGTTACTGGTAATTTAGCGGTAAATTACCAGTAAAGACTGAATGTGTGAAAGGCTAATATCTAGTATTTATATTTAGTTTTTCTGAAATTATGATATTTTTTCTCAGAATTGAGAGATATAAACTCACAATTCTGAGAAAAAAGTCAGAATTGCGAGATGTAAAGTCACATTCCATAATTACTTCACTGTTATGACAAAACGTGTAACTCTTAAAGCAACACTAAGTAAGATTTTTTACCTTAAAATAATGCTTCCAAAATCGTTTCAGTGGTTTGTTAAAGGGTTCACCCAAAAATGAAAATTAAGTCATCTATTACTCACCCCCATGCTGTACCAACCCCGTAAGACCTTCGTTCGTCTTCGGAACACAAATGAAGATATTTTTGATTAAATTTGAGAGCTGTATAACTACCACATTGGCTCCTAAAGGACTGCCTCTTGACGGCCCAGAAAGTCAATGAAGAAAATGTTTAAATATCCCAAGTGACTACCGTGGCTCAACTATATGTTTATCAAGCGTAGATCCTTCCTTAGATTTCCACGACGCATGCGCGAGAATTGCGATCTGAAGTAGTGTAAGCTGGTGTGAGCAGATCGCAAATCTCGCGCATGCGTCGTGGAAATCTAAGGAAGTCTCGTTCTGGCCTACAAGGAAGAAAAGAAATAGTCGAATAAACTCGTTATTTTTGTTTGTTTTTTCGCACAAAAAGTATTCTCGTCGCTTGATAAACATATAGTTGAGCCACGGTAGTCACTTGGGATATTTAAACATTTTCTTCATTGACTTTCTGGGCCGTCAAGAGGCAGTCCTTTAGGAGCCAATGTGGTAGTTATCCAGCTCTCAAATTTAATCAAAAATATCTTCATTTGTGTTCCGAAGACAAACGAAGGTCTTACGGGGTTGGTACAGCATGGGGGTGAGTAATTAATGACTTAATTTTCATTTTTGGGTGAACTAACCCTTTAAGTCGTAACTGGGTGAAAGGCACTTCTGGACCATGCTATGCAAGATTGCCAGATCGGGTCACGTTTCTGTAGTTCTAATGAGATATAAGAAAACTACAAATTTGACTTGCTTTACATCAAGCTTTACAATAGGCAATTATTTAGTTTTTCTTCGTTTCTGATGTCGCAATACATCACACTTTTTATGAAATCATGCAACATACTCTAACTTGTCTGTGGACATCGTTCATTCCAAAGCCGGCACTGGATAAACAACGAGCGTGTGTGTGTGTGATAGTACGCTAAATTATTTACGACAGCGGTAATGGACAATTCCGCTTCCAACCTGTAGGGCGACTGCAGAAGAAAAGTTACTTGGTGCTGCTTTAAATACATTAATATTCTAAAATGAATGCTAAAATCATGTTACATTGGCACTTTTCACTAAGAGGATAAAGTTTGGTGTCCCATTACACTTTTAATAAAACACCAATCCAAAGTTGTTGTTTTTAACACATTTTAAACACATCAAATCTCTCAAAAATTACATTTCAAACAGTTACTGTAAGAAAAAAAACTTTAAATCTCCAAAGTGATAAATCTCCAACCCTGTTACATGCAGTACTTACAACACAGTTAGCCGGTTTACCACAGTTGAATATTTCACTGTTGAATTATGATGTTCATTTAATGTAGAAAACATTTGAAATGGTTTAAACTATGTCTTGACATGAATGTTGATGTTTCAGGACCTATTTTTAACCTACAGTTTTAATAGAAAGTGCCTATTAGAACAAAGACAAGCATGGACTTATTCTTCTTTGCTCTTCTTCTTTACTTTCCTGTAAACAACGGACTATCATCAAACTCACTTTTGGTCCTTACTCTGTAGTTTTGAATGGTATAATATAATACATTTTTTAGTCACAAAACAATGATAAAACTAACCTTAACCCTAACAATATAATAATAATAATAATAAAGAAAACACTTTCCCCAAGGAGTGCAATAGCTCTTAGTGGCTTCATCCATTCTGATTTACTTAACCAGATTATTTAATGTTTTCAAGCAGGTCATGAAAAAAACATTTACACATATTTAATCAATCATTCAATCTATCAATCTTTTTTATCTTTTCTTTTTTTGCATTGTATTGCAACATTAGTTACAGTTATTTCCATTTCCATTCTCATTATTACATGGTGAAAAATCTGTCATTGCCATAATGCACATATACCGGATGTATACAGTACATGTAAACTTATAAAGTCAAGTATTTTTAGAATTTGTTGTACTGTCTTTTATTTATTCTGATATTATTATAAAAAAAAATATAATAATTGTGAATAAATACCTTCTTGTTTTCTTTTGATTCCAAGATGAAATATAACCTTGGCGTGTTATAACTTTACAATAACTCACAATACAAGAATTTACTGTAAAATGAGTGGTTTCTGTGGCACATACTAAATCATAGTAACTCGCACATAGTTTTCGGTTAATACATATTCTAGACTTTACATTAAACTCTCTGGTCCAACAGCTGACACGAGTAAGATGGGCATTAGATTTTCCTCAGCTAGCCTATAATTAAGTTGCAAATGAACGCAGCAGATTAAATGACATGCCGTTCTGTGAATTACGCTGGACTTGTGTGATCTCTGATGGGAGTAATTTGGTTCTTCAAAGTCAGTCAGAGACAGCAGGCTCTTTTAAATGTTAATCTGAGCGCAGTTTAGCAATGAGCATACTGGGTCTCTACGGCAGCACTGAAGAGTGTGGCGGAGGGCAAGGCTTCCTCTCATTCATTTTTAAAACACAGTCCCTTTTTATAATAAATTACCAGTCAATCCAGTATAACTGAGCTCTTCCCTGAGGCAGTGATTAACAACATACTGTACACTGGGGTCTAAATGTCTGAGACCACTAGTGAAAGTGTTTCTATTTTGAAACACTAATGCTATAATTCTTATTTGTAAAATTATATTAGCAGCATAACAATTTTAAGCTTTAATGACAGCAACACTCAAGTTGTTCTGCATGTGATATTAATCATTATCATAATGATAATTTCACAAATTTGATTTAGTAAATTTAATTAGTGATCTATATTAATAAGATGATTTCAATGTGGTTTAAGACATCTGATATATATTACGGTTCAAAAGCTTTGGTATCTGTAAGATTTTTAAGACAGTCACTTAAGGTTGCATTTATTTGATCAAAAATACATCAAAAACAGTATTATTTGGTATATTATTACAATTTAATATATTTTTAATATATTTTAAGTGTAATTTATTCCTGTAATGGCACAGCTGAATTTTCAGCTTCACTACACCCAGTTTTCAGTGTCACATGATCATTCAGAAATCATTCTAATATGATGATTTGCTGCACAAGAAACATTTCTAATTATTATCAATGTTGAAAACGGGTGATATTTCTGTGGAAACCACAATCCAATTTTTTCATGATTCTTTGATGAATAGAAGTTTAAAAGAGCAGCATTGCTTTGTTTTTGTTTAGAGTTTTTTTTTTGTTTTTGTTTTTTGTAATATTATAAATGTCCTTACTGTCACATTTAATCAGTTTAATGCATCCTTAAATATTAATTTCATAAAAAACTAATATATATATATATATATATATATAAAAGTTTGTGTTTACATAATATATGTGGGTGCACTGTGTATAATTATTTTGTATATATATAAATACACACACATGCATGTATATTTAAGAAAAAAATATTATTTATATATAAAATATTTATATTTATATATAATATAAATTATATATAAATCTGTATATACATGAAAATATTTATTAAATATATAAAAGCATGTATGTCTATTTATATATATAAAATAATTATATACAGTGCACCCATATATATTATGTAAACACAAACTTTTATTTTGGATGCGATTAATCGCGATTGTGCGACAATATACAATGGGCTTTAAGCAGGCATTGAAAATGATGTCTGTGTTTTGATTTCTAAAAATAGGACTGATATGCGAATAGGCTGGGTTCGAGTTTCCACGTGATCAGAAATGTGCTGTCATGTTCTTAAAACAGGTTGGTTCCATTTTGTTCATGTTTCCCTTTGATATCAAATCCCAGAGGCTGAAATATCTGGTGTATGTCAAGAGAATTTTAAAGTGGCTGGCAATTATAGTAAGTCAAGCAAAAGGAAGGCCAACAAATGCTTCGTCACGTCCTGCGTCAGTAATTCATTTGTAACAAGGTTTCAAAACAAAACCCAGACAGCTCCGCTCGACAGTCGCCAGACCCCAGTAACATTAGCACATCTGTTTGTGCTTTTGAATGACACGGCTTCTTAGCAACAACGACTGTCACAGCACTGTGGGTCGTGCTCTTGACGGAGTGCAGAGTGTGAGCTTGTCCCAACAAGGTTGTGTTGTGATGACATCCCTGAGTGCATTTCCAGGAGGAATTTTAGTTGATAAGATGGAAAAAGGGAGCCCATGTCTGGTCTCAGATATCACTCCAGAGCACAGCTCGACGGCTCTTGTCCACGCTTACCATGTATTCGCCCGACAACGACCAGGCTACAGCGCTTATTGGAGCACTGCAAAAAGAATTAAATCTTAGAATTCAGTTTTAAAGGCAAAATTAAAGAGATAATTCACCACATCCCACACACAAAAATCAGCAAAAGTGGAATTATTGACACAAAAAGCACCATAAAAGTGGTCAATACAACTAAATTATGGATTCCAGTTACTCTAATGTCATCCTAAATACCAAGATAATAGCTATGTGTGAGAAACAGACATAAATTTAAAGTGACTGTATTTACAATAACTCCACCCACTGACGTCTGGTTGGGTAGACAAATTTATGGAAGACGATGGATTGTCAACAGTAGGAATAGTGTAAGGCTAAGGCACATGACAGGAAGTTCAAGACAAATCAACGCAAGTTCGAATCAGCCTTTTGCCGAACTCGCTCTACGCTTATATAATATAAAAATAAATCAATTAATTTATTTTTAATAAATATGATAATTTACACTCTATTATTATTGCACACCTTTTAATGTACAACAACACTGAGGTGCAAATAGTACAGGTCCTTCTCAAAAAATTAGCATATTGTGATAAAGTTCATTATTTTCCATTATGTAATGATAAAAATGAAACTTTCATATATTTTAGATTCACTGCACACCAACTGAAATATTTCAGGTGTTTTATTGTTTTAATACTGATGATTTTGGCATACAGCTCATGAAAACCCAAAAAATTAAAAATCTCAAAAAATTAGCATATCATGAAAAGGTTCTCTAAACGAGCTATTAACCTAATCATCGGAATCAACTAATTAACTCTAAACACCTGCAAAAGATTCCTGTGGCTTTTAAAAACTCCCAGCCGGTTTCATTACTCAAAACCGCAATCCTGAGTGCTGTCCAGAAGGCCATCATTGACACCCTCAAGCAAGAGGGTAAGATACAGAAAGAAATTTTTGAACAAATAGGCTGTTCCCAGAGTGCTTTATGAAGGCACCTCAATGGGAAGTCTGTGGGAAGGAGAAAGTGTGGCAAAAAACGCTGCCCAGCGAGAAGAGGTGACCGGACCCTGAGGAAGATTGTGGAGAAGGACCGATTCCAGATCTTGGGGGACCTGCGGAAGCAGTGGAATGAGTCTGGAGTAGAAACATCCAGAGCCACTGTGCACAGGCATGTACAGGAAATGGGCTACAGGTGCCGTATTCCCCAGGTCAAGCCACTTTTGAACCAGAAACAGCGGCAGAAGCGCCTGACCTGGGCTACAGAGAAGCAGCACTGGACTGTTGCTCAGTGGTAAAGGTGCCAGAGTCAGGAGGAAGACTGGGGAGAAGGAAATGCCAAAATGCCTGAAGTCCAGTGTCAAGTACCCACACTCAGTGATGGTCTGGGGTGCTGGTGTTGGTCCACTGTGTTTTATCAAGGGCAGGGTCAATGCAGCTAGCTATCAGGAGATTTTGGAGCACTTCATGCTTCCATCTGCTGAAAAGCTTTATGGAAATGAAGACGAAGTGCCAAAACCACTGGTAAATGGTTTACTGACCATGGATTACTGTGCTCAATTGGCCTGCCAACTCTCCTGACCTGAACCCCATAGAGAATCTGTGGGATATTGTGAAGAGAAAGTTGAGAAACGCAAGACCCAACACTCTGGATGAGCTTAAGGCCGCTATCGAAGCATCCTGGGCCTCCATAACACCTCCGCAGTGCCAAAGGATTGCCTCCATACCACGCCGCATTGAAGCAGTCATTTCTGCAAAAGGATTCCCGGCCAAGTATTGAGTGCATAACTGATAGGGTTGGGTATCGTTTGAATTTGAACGATTCTGATTCCGATTCCGATTCCTTGTTTCGATTCCGGTTCCTAACGATTCTCGATTCCGATTCTTTTAAGAGGCAGGGTCAAAAAAGTTTAGCTAACCTTGCTAACCAATGGCCTTTCTGAAGGAAATACTCCTTTCTGAAGGAAATACTCCTTCTGTAAAAAATACTCCTTTTGTCACAAATTTTGCATTTTGCCGAGATTTCGTTATTTTTAGAAAAGTGAAGCCACACGTGGATCGCCGACGTAAGGTACTCACGTTCGACTCGCGTGGTTATGCCAACACTTCCAGTAGACGCTTCTTCGTTGGTGTTGTTCAGCGGTTTCTTCTTCCGCTCAGCGGACTGTGAATATCGAAACTATGAATCGAAATTTTTGAACGATTCCAGGAAAAACGAAAAGTTAGTCTCGGTTCCAATCGATACTCGATTCTCGATACCCAACCCTAATAACTGAACATAGTTATTTAAAGGTTGACTTTTTTTTTAAATTAAAAACACTGATTTTATTGGTCGGATGAAATATGCTAATTTTTTGAGACAGGAATTTGGGGTTTTCATGAGCTGTATGCCAAAATCATCAGTATTAAAACAATAAAAGACCTGAAATATTTCAGTTGGTGTGCAATGAAATTAAAATATATGAAAGTTTAATTTTTATCATTACATTATGGAAAATAATGAACTTTATCACAATATGCTAATTTTTTGTGAAGGACCTGTATTTGCCACTATTTATAAGTATAAATACATTTATTTACACTAGTACATAGTGTAAATAGAATCTATCGCTATTTTCTTTTGTGCACACCGACGCGAAAAATGGCACACCTAAAAGCATAAAGTTTTAAAAAAGCGCCTCGGGTTCATTTTTTTGGTTTGGCGCGCCACGTCAAAAACTATCTGACCAATGAGATTGGCGCTTTTGCTCATGTGTCTGGTGCATCTGAAGTTACAGTAAAGCACAACTTGGGAGCACTCAACCTCAAAACGGTCTTGCCGAGCACACATACGTAACGGCGAAGAAGATCTACGCCACTGTCTACACTGCCGGAAGACGAGGAAGATACAAGGCAAGATATCTATGGGCAAGATGAATGTTGAGCTGCTGGTCTCGGAGCACAAAGAGCTATATGATAATATTTATATTAGTATTTCTGTAATAATAGTATAGTATACTATTATTATTTCTGTTTTACATTAAGCCCATCTAATTTCAGGGAATGAATTTGCATGTTCACTCAGCTCATAGTCAGCGAAAATGGCTTGGGTGTGAACACAAAAAACTCATTGAAAAACGCTGGCGAATAACGCGCGGTGTGTACGGGCCTTAATTCACAATGAAGTCACTTTCAATCCAAGTAGCTCACTACTGGTCAGAACAACAAATTCACATGACCAACTTGAACATGAGCAAAATCTGCATGGGCAACTTTTTCACCCTAAATGCGTAGATACCCATTGAAAGTACTGTAATTTGTCTGCAAAGGGTAAATGTGACCGCATCTTAGTTGAGCAACAGCCATTTGAACCACATTGTTTTAACAGTATACAACAGTCCTTAATTACATCAATTTCGAATTTACTGTGTATGTATATACACTCACCGGCCACTTTATTAGGTACCCCATGCTAGTAACGGGTTGGACCCCCTTTTGCCTTCAGAACTGCCTCAATTCTTCGTGGCATAGATTCAACAAGGTGCTGGAAGGATTCCTCAGGGAGTTTGGTCCATATTGACATGATGGCATCACACAGTTGCCGCAGATTTGTCGGCTGCACATCCATGATGCGAATCTCCCGTTCCACCACATCCCAAAGATGGTCTATTGGATTGAGATCTGGTGACTGTGGAGGCCATTTGAGTACAGCGAACTTATTGTCATGTTCAAGAAACCAGTCTGAGATGATTCCAGCTTTATGACATGGCGCATTATCCTGCTGAAAGTAGCCATCAGAAGTACATTGTGGTCATAAAGGGATGGACATGGTCAGCAACAATACTCAGGTAGGCTGTGGCGTTGCAACGATGCTCAATTGGTACCAAGGGGCCCAAAGAGTGCCAAGAAAATATTCCCCACACCATGACACCACCACCACCAGCCTGAACCGTTGATACAAGGCAGGATGGATCCATGCTTTCATGTTGTAGACGCCAAATTCTGACCCTACCATCCGAATGTCGCAGCAGAAATCGAGACTCATCAGACCAGGCAACGTTTTTCCAATCTTCTATTGTCCAATTTCGATGAGCTTGTGCAAATTGTAGCCTCAGTTTCCTGTTCTTAGCTGAAAGGAGTGGCACCCGGTGTGGTCTTCTGCTGCTGTAGCCCATCTGCCTCAAAGTTCGACGTACTGTGCGTTCAGAGATGCTCTTCTGCCCACCTTGGTTGTAACGGGTGGTTATTTGAGTCACTGTTGCCCTTCTATCAGCTCGAACCAGTCTGGCCATTCTCCTCTGACCTCTGGCATCAACAAGGCATTTCCGCCCACAGAACTGCCGCTCACTGGATGTTTTTTCTTTTTCGGACCATTCTCTGTAAACCCTAGAGATGGTTGTGCGTGAAAATCCCAGTAGATTAGCAGTTTCTGAAATACTCAGACCAGCCCTTCTGGCACCAACAATCATGCCACGTTCAAAGTCACTCAAATCACCTTTCTTCCCCATACTGATGCTCGGTTTGAACTGCAGGAGATTGTCTTGACCATGTCTACATGCCTAAATGCACTGAGTTGCCGCCATGTGATTGGCTGCTTAGAAATTAAGTGTTAACGAGCAGTTGGACAGGTGTACCTAATAAAGTGGCCGGTGAGTGTATATATATATATATATATATATATATATACTCACCTAAAGGATTATTAGGAACACCTGTTCAATTTCTCATTAATGCAATTATCTAATCAATCACATGGCAGTTTCTTTAAAGAATTTAGGGGTGTGGTCCTGGTCAAGACAATCTCCTGAACTCCAAACTGAATGTCAGAATGGGAAAGAAAGGTGATTTAAGCAGGACTGGCATTTGAGCGTGGCATGGTTGTTGGTGCCAGACGGCACAATCTGCTCAGTTACTGGGATTTTCACACACAACCATTTCTAGGGTTTACAAAGAATGGTGTGAAAAGGGAAAAACATCCAGTATGCAGCAGTCCTGTGGGCGAAAATGCCTTGTTGATGCTAGAGGTCAGAGGAGAATGGGCCGACTGATTCAAGCTGATAGAAGAGCAACTTTGACTGAAATAACCACTCGTTACAACCGAGGTATGCAGCAAAGCATTTGTGAAGCCACAACACGCACAACCTTGAGGCGGATGGGCTACAGCAGCAGAAGACCCCACCGGGTACCACTCATCTCCAATACAAATAGGAAAAAGAGGCTACAATTTGCCAGAGATCACCAAAATTGGACAGTTGAAGACTGGAAAAATGTTGCCTGGTCTAATGAGTCTGGATTTCTGTTGAGACATTCAGATGGTAGAGTCAGAATTTGACGTAAATCGAATGAGAACATGGATCCATCATGCCTTGTTACCACTGTGCAGGCTGGTGGTGGTGGTGTAATGGTGTGGGGGATGTTTTCTTGGCACACTTTAGGCCCCTTAGTACCAATTGGGCATCGTTTAAATGCCACGGTCTACCTGAACATAGTTTCTGACCATGTCCATCCCTTTATGGCCACCATGTCCCCATCCTCTGATGGCTACTTCCAGCAGGATAATGCACCATGTCACAAAGCTCGAATCATTTCAAATTGGTTTCTTGAACATGACAATGAGTTGACTGTACTAAAATGGCCCCCACAGTCACCAGATCTCAACCCAATAGAGCATCTTTGGGATGTGGTGGAATGGGAGCTTCGTGCCCTGGATGTGCATCCCACAAATCTCCATCAACTGCAAGATGCTATCCTATCAATATGGGCCAACATTTCTAAGGAATGCTTTCAGCATTGAATCATTGAACCTTGTTGAATCAATGCCACGTAGAATTAAGGCAGTTCTGAAGGCGAAAGGGGATCGAACACAGTATTAGTATGGTGTTCCTAATAATCCTTTAGGTGAGTGTATATACAGTATATAGTATGACATATACAGTATATAGATTGTACACCATGTTAGTTTGCTTATTTTACTAAAGGTCATGATCTAAAGGGCGAAGTCAAAATGTCATACTAACGATGCTTCTAACCAAAGGTTGAGAGATGTAGTTCCAAGTTTACGATGCTGTTTGTGAATGTTCGTTGGAAGTTTTGTTGGTAATGACAGAACTTACATACAGAACATACTTTTACAAAAAAATTATTGTTGATTAATTGACCATGGTGGCCCATCTCTGAGTTACCTGTGCATGTCTGGAAGCCGTTTTTCTAGGTTTCCTGTGTTCACATTCCATATGTACATGGCACCGTCCGCAGAGCCAGCTGCCAGGTAACTGCCATCCGGACTGAAATAGAGACAAAACTCACAATTGTGACTGATGACTACAGACTGACACACATTACTCTGGAACTTATATTCTCTTGCCGTATAAATCCCTCAGGCAAGTGATCTGATCAAATTCACTGAAATGTCAGGAACCTATACAAGACATATCCAAAGTCTTTTCCTAAACCAAGTGAAAGACCTTACAAGAATGCACTTTAAGGCATAGAAGCACTTTTTATTTTATGCTAAAATGATGCTGCCTTCAAAGATAGTAGTTTTGGTTAACATAGTTTTGGACAAATTGAATTGAAAATAAGATGGGGGACGGAGTCTATGAGAATAGAGTCCAATGTTGAGTGTTTCAAATCAGTTGAGGCTCCTTTTCAGACACGATGCCGTCTTAGAAGATTTCTGCCAATGTAAGAGCCATACAGTGTAGCCAATAACCATCTTGACACAATTTTCAAGGTTTTTTGCTCTATTCCACAACACTGACTTCAAAAGGTACCGTAAGCGATTTCAGCTTTTCTAACTTCTGCTAGACTCCATTGAGTCTCTCCATAGCCCGCCCTCCGAAGACATTTCCAAAAGAGCATTTCTGATTGGCCAATTTTATGATCGGCTGATTACAGAGTCTAGGGCTGTTTCTTAAATTCAAGAACGCAATAAACGGACTTGCTTTCTCGTGGAGACCGATCATACCAGGCGACCTTAAAAGAACAAATTCGGAAGGACGGAGGATACAGATCACATCCTTGTAAGAATTGAGATGTGGTGCAGTCTTGTCCAAGACTGTCCCAGCATATTATAAGTATACTAATGGACAATTAATACAACATAACATCACAAACAAATGTCACAACATTAAAACATTTCTTTCTTTAGACAATATTTTTTATATACTTTTTATTTTAAGGCGTTCATTTGTAAAAATGCCTATGCTTTGTCTATGTTAAAATTATTTTTAATATGCCAATAAAAATACTGCAGGGTTTCTTTAGGCTGTTCTTTCACTTTATCAAAATTAAGCAAAAAAAAAATGGACATATGTTTACTTTCACAAGCTGTCACGTATTTGTAAGCTTGCAGTGGGAAGTGAGAACGAGAAGTTTAAAGCTTACTGACTTCTGTACGTCGACCGCCTGCAGTGTCTTCTGGGATTTCTACTTGTTCAATTACTAACGGTTCGATTATCTCAAGTCCTCGACCTCAAGAACACATCTGGGTACATTCATGCGTCCCCTCTACTTGCGTTCCAGAGTATTGAAATTGAACTTCGACGGTTAATGATAACATAGTACGAGAACACAAGAATACAAGGTCGGTTAAGAACGCATATTGAAAAACAGCCTAGGTCTGTCACAGAGACAGGTGTGAGATCTTCAAAAAGAGAGATCTTCAGAAACATTTAACACTTTAGAAACATTTTAAAAATTGTACAGACCCCAAACCATTTGTGTATGTGTCCCAAACTGGCTGTAGCAACAGGCACAATGACGAAGATAAAGATCCAAGACAGTCTTGGATCCAAACAGAGGCAGGTAAGCAAACACAACCATAACATGGACGAGACTGGACAAATGAGTGCTGAAAACACAGGAACTTACAGCATATACACAGATCAACCAAGGTAATTAATAAGGAACAGCAATCAGTAACCATGGTGACAAACTCAGGTGGGAAAGCGGCAAAAAAACATGACAGAACCGTGACAGTACGCCCCCTCCGGAAAAGGTGCCACCTTGTGCCAACAGAGGAAGCTCTGGTGAAGGATGGGGAGCCAGGAAAGGTGTCAACTGATGAAACCAGGGTGGTGTAGAAGGTGAGAGAAGCCTGGCGGAATCCCAGAGCCCAGACAGGATGGAAACCCATGGCGGCGTCAAAAGAGGGAGGAGCCATGGCGCTGATTGATGGTGACAGATTCAATGGTGGTGGAGCTCCAGGCGCAGATAGAGAGCCGGTGGAACTGGGTTAATCTGAAGGCTTCAGAGGCCACGATGGAGCTGTAGCGATGAAACCCAGAGGTGGAACTGAGGTACTGGGGGGCTGAGGCAGAGCCATAGGGGTTGAGAACCAGAGCACTGCAGACGGCTCATTGGTCCGTGGCGCAGGATGGGTTATGTCTGACCGAGGTGGAGCTGGTGGTCCGAGAGAGTCTTGTGGAGCTGTATGGAGCTCCACATATCTTGTAAGGAGGAGCCAAGTTGGATGAGTCAGGGTGACGAGCCAAGGTGGAGCCAGGAGATTCATGCCCAGGAGTAGCTAGCTTACGAGGTAGATCCTGAGGATGCACAGGGGACAGCGGAGACTGGGAAGAAGGAAAGCCTACCATCTGAAGAGAAGGCTGGAGAGGGAGGCTGGGTGGGATCCAGTGACGTAGCGCAAATCCACGATGTGGAAATAACGTGTGCATGTGGAAACGGAAATGATGTGTGCAAAATCTAAATCACTGTCCATCATTTTGCAAGCAATTTTTGGTAAAGACATTTTTTGCACACTCTTGGAAATATTTTCATTTTAAACCCTTAAGGCAAGCCAGTGGATATCACAAAAGCGATGTGCAAACTTTGCTTTTGAGTTATGGCAGTGAAGAAGTCTCAAACCCCAGGCATATTTAAAAATATCCTCTCCAAATTCAAAGCAACTGTCCATAGACTCCAACAGAAACTCACTCACATTGGCGAGAGTTTGGGCGGGGTTCAAATACATTCCCTCGATCTCGACTAAAACTAAAATAGGAGTCTAACGGGCGGCGATAGACGATATTGCCGAGTCACACACCTGATAAGACTCACTGTGGTGCTTCAGCTCTAGGGCAATTGTTGGCGCAGTTATCCTCACAGGCTCCTCCATCATGGCAGGTGGAAAAACCCTGTCTGTGGATGGCTCTGATATTATCTCCATGCCTTGAGAGATTCTCCAGACTGCATAGGATGATCTCTCTCCATGTTGTCTAGAGCAGTAATAGTTAACCCCAATCCAAAATAGAGACTTCAGGGTTCCATCATCTAAGTTCACTCATTGGGCTAGTGTGCAAATGTGAATGAAATAATCCATGAATGAAAGTCCTCCCTGCCGAGTGAAGTGAAAGCTGTAGCATATTTCATATTTAAATTAATTTGTTTTAAGACGAAAATATTATGTCTGAATTAACCTGACCAAATCAGGATAAATCAACAAAAGTCATTTTTAAGGTCCAGAATAACTAGAAATAATAATGCTATGTGCAACAATTAGTTTGAGTGAAATACACTGTTTCCTAACGGCAGTGGGCAGCTTAACAGAAAAGTTTTGGCCAATTGGGAAGATGTTGACTTATATGCTTGGCACAAGGGAAAATGTTGGTATTGATGAATGATAAAGCGACCATTAGGTTCCTGCTTGTGGCTCTCGCTCAAATGTTCATGCCAGATCTAGCTGTGAAAAAAAAGCCACAGAGCGTTCTGGCCTTGCTGTCTCCATGGAAACAGTGTATATGTCTATGCAGGGAGGTGCTAAAAAGACTCATCTGTAAGACTCAGTTCTCATCTTACATCATATGGAGCGTGTTGCATTTACTTTCTAACAATGCTGAGAAAATTGCAGGGTCAGACTATGCATAAGGACAAAGGCTGCAAAAGCTCTAGGATTATATAAAATACATCTGTAGTAATACTATAATAATAGTAATGTGTGGGTTTTTTTTAGGCCAGAAGCACAACAACAATCAAGTTTGGCAATGTAACCAAATCTACAGAGCAAAAGAAAATAAAACATATTTTGCATA